>NC_060228.1:5442585-6047778 GCF_907164935.1 Osmia bicornis bicornis | reverse complement strand
ACGATCAACCGTTCGCGATCTCTCTTACCCCACGTCCACTATCGCGAAACGTGTAATTTTAGCTGAAAGAAACGTTGCTCGAAGCAACGACAGGGAATAGAAACTTGTTGAAAGCAATTGAACCTATCTGCTTTGCCACCCCGTACGTTCTCCTACCACGTACCGGTAATTACAGGATATCTGGAAACTCCGACACTGTTCACCGACTTTGTCTTATCCATATTCCGTTCTGAAAGCGTTCAGATATACCTCGACCCGTTTCACTTCCGAGGAAACGGGACAAGCCAATAATTTAGCGGTTTTGTTACTTCTTGCCTGTTGCTGTATCACGTTCAACGCAAAGTGCCTTCGCGTTTTAAGCTCGGTTTACATGTTCCTACAATTTGCATAAATTCAAACAACTGTATTACCAATAAATATCTTAGTATATATAAAAATATATATCGAATGTAGAAGGGAAATTTTTAGCCCTTCGTATAACATTCTTAGGCACTTGCTATCAATTTTATGCAAATAATCTGACGGGAGAGATTTCGTTCGCAGCAGACTTCAAATTTCTATCCACAGGTAACGACCTACCTGTACGAACCTCGATTGGAAAAAAAAAATCATCTTGTGCAAATTGCACGAGAGTGTAAACTCAACTTTACACGCTCGAAGCCACTGTGCGCAACGAATCCTCTCGTTTCATCGTCTCGTACTCTTCCTACCGTCTTTTCGTCTCTGTTTCTCGTTAAGAAAACGCCTTCGATCGTGGCCAGTGCAATCACCGCGGCTCGTAGAGCAGTTTCAGCAGAGCGTAGTTTCGATTTCTACGCTTCTTTCAACCGTCTCTCCCGGGTATTATTCAACCGTGCTGCCCTGGCGAACGGTATTCAACGAACCGCGATTTACGAGTACGACCGAAAGCACGACGATTACCAGCGCCGAAGGCGTGTTTCTTTGTACAACAGCCAGGCCACGCCGCTCGGACTCCGCTCGATCGGCTATGCAACCGTCCGAGAGGATCCGGAGAGGATCGGTAGCCTGGCCTTTCCAGCCGAGAAAGAAGAACTGGAACGAAGAACAGGCGCAAGAAGCATACTACCGCGCCACGGCACGATCGGGTTAATTATTAGTTAGCCCTTTCTCTACGGCACCCGTATATCTTCGAGATTCTCTTGCCCCGGGGCGGAAAAATAGTTGCTTGGGTACGGAACGCGCACCGCGTGGGAGGTCTCGTTGAACGAAAATAGGCTCGTCAGCCTTTCCTCTGCACAGATGTTTCTTTAACCCTTTTTCTTTAACCCCTTCGACCCGACATACGTTCTGACCGAGGTACAAATTTTCATACGTGTAAACTATGAGTTGGAAAATAGTTTCCAACCCTTTCTATATGAAGTTTAGACACTCGACTAGATGTAATTCTGATTGCAATTATAATTTGAAAATTATAATGAATTGAAGAATGTAATCTTAGAATTTTTAACACAGTATCTTGTAATAACTGTGCACCTCTATGTACGTTTATACGACTAGCCAAATATAAATATGCAGATAGAATTGCAAAAGTTAAGTGTTGTTAAACTTTTCTACTTGGTACCGGGTAATTAAGGACCAACTTAGTAAAAGTTTAAACCTGCTAGCCACTTAATAAACGCGACTCTTAAATTCGGGAAAATTCTTTCTGTATTTACATATTAATACCTAATACCAATTAGAGAAAATTATAAAGTTGTAACTTTAATGTGTCATCACCCAATAAATTCATGTTACACTTAAAAATTTAATCTTCTTCAAGAATCACATTTCTTCTTCGAAGAAACAGGCTCTAGATTCTAGATCATTAGCAAGATAAATCTCTAAATCATCGGGTAGAAAAATATCTCGGCCGGGTGTCATAAATTACTGTATAGTAGCCGATGAAATCAGGGAGCGAGGTAGCGATTTTCAGCGAGATCAAACGGACTAAAGAGATTCCCGTGGATGCGGCACAGCGGAAAAAGAGGAACGGAAATTCTGTATCGTTTGATCGTTGGTAGCGCGAATGGGGCGCCATAGGCGAATACCGTTGCATCGGTAGATCGCTCAAAGAAAGGAGGACGACGATGAATCGCGGATCGTGAACCGCGAACGGCGTGCCCTGCTGAATCGTTTATCGTGATTTTAGATCGTCGAGAATGCCGGTCGAAACGTGCATTCAAACATGCGATAGATCCACTTCCCGCAACCTGGGAAATTGCCTTCTAACAACTGGGACTCGGTGAATTTCTACTTCGAGAATAACAATGAAGAAAGAACTGTTCTTGTTATCCTAGATTTTTTTCACTAAGCTATTGTAACATTGAATAAATTTATGTTGCTGAAGAATTTGATGGTAGTGTTAATTAATTTAAAACCATTATTCCATCATGGTAGAAGATAAATTTCAACCCAATTCAAAATTACCTACGTCAGAATTAAATCATTGCCCCTTGTTTCTTGATTTACGAACCAACAACCTACTCCAAACCCTTAAATCACCGGAGATCCTAGGAAAGCTACCGGTGTCCCAGTATCGCGACTAGAAACTCCTTCAAAAGTCCCATTATTTAGGCGGCGTGTCGCTTATCCCGAGCAAAAAGCATCCCGTTTGATTTACAACCACGCCGACGACGATGCGGTGCAACGTTGAGATGCATCTGCATCGCGTGGCACCGTGCACCTTTTTATCCCTTAGCTCGAATTGGCCAAGGTCGCGTCGGTCGTAACCTTAGTGGTTGAAAATTTATAGCCACGAATGGCCTTGTCAGCTGGTAATCATCCTGAACAGCGAGGCTAGCTCGTAACGTTCGACGGTTCCTCGAGGAACGAGTAGAAACTGGCCACGGCCGATGATCGCGGCATCCTTCGATTCAATTCGCTCACCCTTTGTTCCCTGCGACTACCATCCCTTTTCTCTTGCTCTTGTTTCTCATTTCCCTCGTTCCCGCGCCCTTTTCTCTTTCTTTTATCCGACGGACTGTACGGAACGCACATAAAACGGGACCGGGAGCAACGCTAACGAGCGCGATGCCGTACATCGTTTGGCTCTGTTGATCGTAAACCTTCAACCTCCGCTTCTCGTAACTCGATCCATTTTCTGTTTGAGAAGTTTGAGTGGACTCCTGCGTCGTCCACGCTAATTGATTCCCACGACCGGTCGTTAATTATCCCGGGGGACGTGTCACGAACGACGTCGAACATCGCGAAACTGCAATAACCATCAAACTATTAGCGAGGCGACGTAATGAAAAGAGATTACAGGTTGATTCACACCAGATCGAGCGATCTCAATGTTAAAGACTTGATCTGCGACGAGTCGAGGGAGTAATAAACCTTTTCTAGGATCATTATTGATTAGAAACTCGAGACTAGAGTCGATTGACCGTTCCGTTCCCGTGTTTTAACGAGCGTGCGTAGATTTGTACTCGCCTGATGATCGTGTTACCGCGAATTAATGCCAGTGGTGTAAGAGACGTTCCTTTTGTACCTACGTACCGACAGCTAACGACGATCAACGTACGAGCAACACGTTTTTAATTTCAATGGACCATTATCTTTGACTTTTTATGCTGGCTCTCTTCAATGACTTCGAGTTGGCACGAACGTTGACGGGTATTTTATTGGACATTAAATTATGGAATATTAAGTGACGATTAAGCAACGCTTGTATTATTGGCGCTCGATTAGAATTGCAACTTTGACGCTTCTACGTGATGCGTGAAATTGATGCTGAAACGAGGAGGCAGTATGCTTTTTTCGCGAGGTTTGCATTATGGTGAATCTTAATGGACGAGAGAGGAAAATAAAGGATTCTAAGTTCGGGGAAGACGATTCATCGCTTCGTTCTGCTTTTCGTTCGATTAGTTCCGGATGTCAAACGATCCAGATATAGAACGTGCAGTGTTACTTTAAACATACAATACTCAACGATGTCGCGTCGGCGTGGAAGCCGGTACACGTAACGGAGCTGTGCTACGATTTCATTGTACATTGGAGATTACTTTCAGAGATTGGAGCTGCCATGCTTGAGTTTCAATTTTATTATTTGCAATCTCTGTGTTTCAATTAGAATATGTTTCATTGGGCAATTTTCTGGTGTCTATTTGTGATGTTATTTGAAATTGAAATTTAGGTCAATCGAGAACCGAATTTATCAAACAAAAATATATTGGAAAAATAATTTTCAGTGAAACAGTATAAAATTTAGAAAATAAAATTGGGACCCTCTCCATGGTCCGCCGTGTTTGATAAAAATTTGATATGCAAAATACTTTACACTTTTCACTATTTTAAACGCGATAACTGCAGGTACATTCGAGAAGGATGGAATAAATACAAGTATTATTGAACCTAATGGTACACTTACATAAGTTTGATAAGTAGTTTGACTGGTTCGCTTTCAGAGCTGCACCTGACGTTAGAATAATTATATAAGCACTGAACAGGCTGGAGGTAGCATGTGCATTAACACTAGACAGTTACTTCGCCAAGAGCTGAATTTCAGAAAAAAATCTAAACGACACCGTTAGTCGTCCTCACGGTTCGATCCTACTCTCTTCTATGCGTTACATGTATTGTTCCTTCCGTGTTTGTGTCCTGTCCCACGCGTCTCCCACGCGAAATCCATATTTCATCGAGTTGAAGATGATGGAACGAGCACAATTTATGGTTTCAAATTATAACATGTTCAATCACTAGAGACGAGACAGTAAATGTGTAGAAATTCACATGCTCGATGCAGGCCCGAAACACAGTACACGAATCTCGACCGAAACGTTTGAAGTACTGGAAACAACTGAGCTCCGACCCTGAGTCGAGCGCGTGAATTTGTAAACATATGCTGACGCGTCTCGTTGGACGAATTATATATTTCTTGGAAAACCCTACTTATCAATTTTATTTTATTTTTTTGTATACCAGTACGCAAATTGAATAATTAAGATTCAAGGAAATAGATAACTATAAAATATTCTTATCATTTCCATATTACGACAGGGTTGGGCAATATTTAACGGTATCAAGGATTAAAGTTTATATATTCGTTATTAAAGACGAAAATAGGTAATTTATTGCTAGTTGGACCAATGATTACCTGTTAAAATACTGATCGTAAAATTAGTATTTGGATTCCAATTAAAAACTAATAATATTCTTAATTAGCAATTAGTGGTTATTATTAAATATTTATTCCAATTAATAATCATTTAGTATTAATCAATGATACCTAACACTGGCATATCTAATGACCACCTTAATGACCAAAATAAAAAGGAGAACGAATCTGAAGGTGTACACCTAAATTCCATTAAGACGACACAAACTCTTTAAATAAACCCAGAAGTTGCTCGAAAAGAAACTTACCACGACAAGCCCCGTAATAATACGACTTCTTTGCATTTTCACTTGATCACCGGTGCAGTTAGAACGTTTCTTGCGGTGCGCTTTAAAATATCAAGTGACCACAGGACTCCATTTAGTTTTGTACGCGGAATCGCCCGTTCGCTGGAGCCTCTGTCGAGCGACACGCTTTTTATTCATTTTCATCACGCATGCAGATAGTTTTTTGCTGGTGCATAGAGGCGGTTGATAGCGAACGAGTCCTTACGAGGGCCAGGTTAATTGAAAACAGGTGTGCATAAACAGAGCAGGGACGCGTAGAGACGTTTTTAAGTACCCGCTACCTTTTTCCTTGCGTTTTAATGTGTCAGAATCATTCTGTAAAAATCCTGCCGCCGCTTTAAAGCGGAATAGCTTTTTGTCGATCGGCCAACGTGATTCGCGCACATCGTTCTTCTCATCCGCCTCTTCTTTGTTCCCAGAGAGAAAGTTATTAAGCAATCGCGCCCTTTGAAATCAATTGATTTCAACGAAATCGTGATCAATGAGAATACAAGGATACACGATCGTTCAATTATAATTAATACACAACAGAAGGTTAGTATCCTCGGATCGATGATATCGATTTCATACTTTCAACTCGTTATCCCAGTCACTTTTCAGGCTGAAAATTACTCCTTTTCTCTTACACGAGCATCGTAGAAGCGAATATAGAACAGTCGATTTATCTTCTGTAGGGGATAAATTAATATGATGAATCTCCTTCTTAATTAAAACACGATGGTAAAATTAAATACAACAATGTTACAGTAAATTCATTAAATTTCGCGAGTCATTCACTGCAAGTAATGGTTAATTGTTTCTTTTTTATAATAACAGCATTGATATTCAAAACCTATTTTGTAATTCTAACTATAATTTCAACAGCTATCATTTGCAGACTTCCCGGTATCATAAATTTCAATTTTTTAATATTTTTTTTTTTATATCGAGCGAAACGGATGACAGATGGAAAAAATAAGCCGTTCGATTAATACTGACAAGTAGACGCATCTGTCTTATTAATGTTGCTATCATCGTGGCAAGAGGATGGAGGACACGGTCGGACTGATTATCGCGGCATCCCTAGGTCGAAATAGTTGCTCGATAGCGAGAAGCTGCAGATATCTTAGTCGATTAATCGTGTCCATGATTATCAGGTGCGCCGGTCATTTTATCATTCAACACACGGATAGATCCTCGCCACGGGCGGTCTTCTGGCCGGTTGATCGACATTGAACAGCTGCCATCCCAAACGAGTTCGATACGAAACGATCGTGCGTTCTTCATCCCTTCGTACGGCTATTAGCCGGGCCGTGATAGGAAAGTAATTACCGATGCATAAATCCATCGGAGTCGAGTGGCTTTGCCGCGGCACCAAGAAACCGGACGTCAAGAATTCCGTTCGTAACTCGCGATGCGTAAGTAGATGTCACGTATCTGGCTCGAACGTTTTGCCTTCGCTTACTTAAAGCGATTCTTGCATCTCCTTTTACCCAACTCGTTCCCCGTTGATCCGAGAACCAGGAAACGTTTGAGGGATTATCACGATGCAACCCGACCGAGCAGTTATCCTCGGCCGTTCCTCCGTTTAAACTTCAATTACTTAATTAGCAATATAAACCGTGATATCGAACGGTTCGAGAACGAGCACACGCTTTATAAGGCAGTTACATCGTGCCTCATCCAGGTGGGGAGGATTAACGGTTGGTGCACACGTGGACGACGGATATGGTGCTCTCGACGAGCCGCGACGTACGGGCTCGACCGGACTCGTGTCTTCTGTCGGTGTTAAAGTCTTCCTCGACAAGGGAACGGTTCCTTTTTCTTTTTTAAAAAACTACCTTCGAGTGATGCAGTTTAAGCGGTGTTAGATGGTTTGAAATTTAATTCAATTTTTAATTCGACGAAGATCAAAATTTAAAAACCCTTGACCAGCGAAATTTAGATCAATCGAGACCGAAATTTAAAAAACATATTTTAGAATAGTTTCATATATTGGAAGAATAATTTAAAATTTTGAAAATGAGAACATGAAAAATTGGGGCTCTCTTTATGGTCCGTCCTCACAGGGATAATCACAAATGAACACTGATTCTATTTATATAGAACAAAGCAGACTTCATAAAAGGAAGAATAGGAATAAATTTCATCAGAAGAGACAAACAAGAAGATTCTTTATCGACCACAATGCAAATTATCGTCGTTGGAACGTATGAAACTAGCTATTACAAAGGCTCGTCCGTAAGAAAGAACAGCTCGCGATCGATCTTCTTCGTGCGTGCAATTTCATCGTGCGCGTTGATCAAGCAGGTACGCGCGTGCATTCTCGCGCGATGGATCGATACGTAGGCGTTCGCGGGGCTCGAAAGAAAATCGCAACGCATCCTCTCTTTTCTCCGTTTCTCTTCGTCCTCGCTGATCGACTAGATGGAACGCATTACTCACAGTCGCGAGCACGTAGCCAAGCACGATTCTAACAGCGGTAATATGCTACGGCGGCTGGATGCACCGCGCCGGTTGCATCGATCTTGCCCCGATGTATCGACGAGTCGACGAAATAGTAAATCAACGGGTGGTCCGTAAAGGGTGGGTGGCGTTGGGTGCACCGGGGTAATCCCGCTGAGGACACCCAGACTCTCTGATGAACAGACGACCGGTGGAAGAAGCTGGTCGTATTTAAATCGCTCTTCCGGCGTAATTTACGACTTGTCGCGAGTGCGGCTTTCGCGTTAAAACGTCCGCGTCATCGTAAGTTATTAGCCGTTACCGGGGCCCTTGGTTTTTCGATGTCGGCGCGACGCAATGAGGGATGGGCAATGATGGTTGCCCAGAGAATTCATTTGCTGCTGGATGCTTTACAACTTTCCCGGTCTTAATGCTTTTAACAGTCGCTGTTCAAAAATATTTCAGAGATCATGAAATAGGATGCGGTGGGAAAGTATGCATTTTACTACCGATAGAATCCTTATCGGGTTCTTAAGATATTAATGGAGAAAAATTGGCGGAGTAATAGTTAAGGCTTTTAGACTTAACCGATTGATCTTGGGGGAATTAAACTAAGAGCATTATAGACGCAACTGTTATTAATTTCATTCGATCATGCGACGAAAAAAGATGATACATAGTATCCAACTAGTTGATTGGATCTATTTGCATCGCTCTTCAACCATTTAAGGATTTGATTAAGTCGAGATTGATCACCGTGAAAGTTTACGGGCCGCAAAGAAGAAACCGAATATAAATCATTTCTGATTGATCGAATATTGACGGATAGTTATGGTTGATTTAACTTAGATCCTGATTGTATGGTAGCGAAAACCATTAAACGATGTTACAGATTTAAAGCCGTTTAATTGCATACCTATATTAAAATATTTTATGGTCTTAACGTGTTTCATTGAGGAATATGAGATAATTATAATTCAAAGGTATTTTGAAAGTTTGCTCATAAAACAGATAGTATTTATGGAATTTATGGTTATTCATGATTTTTGCACGATATGAATTACCGCATATTCCTGAAGTAATAAATAAGTAATAATTAACATGGTAATAACTCTTTCTAATAAAAAGTAATCTCAGCCCCAATGATTCGAACATGAAATACTTCAACTATGACCTGGCTAGGAATTATTAACAAATTATTATTGAAAAAATCTACCATTACACTCTAGCAATGTAAACTAAGTTTCAGTGGCAGAAAAGAATACGTCTCGCGGATTCGTTCCACATTTGGTACGGGGATCTTTTTTACGGTACGTCTCTGACGACCGATTGGGAACGCACCGATGATGCCTCCTCTTTCAGGCTGTATAATTTCACGCTGTGACACGGTAAAACATAGCAAGCAAACCCTCTCTCTAACTCCCCATCTTTCGATACTACCTGTGTGGGCAGCTTCTTTTCTTCCCTTTGACACGGACTCTTCTTGATATAAATTCTGCGTTTTAAACCGAGGAGGCCCGATTACATGTGAGTAATGTCCCCCTATCCCCGATCTCATCCTTTTTCTACTCGCCGAGTAGTTTGCCTGAGATTTACGCGACACAGATCTCCCGCCGTGTCGCGCGAATTGAAATTCTTAATCGGTACTCGCCACGTGATTCATGGGACCCCTTGAATCGCTATTGTAACGAGAGTTTCGGTGCTTGGAATTGCCACGACTTTACACGCTCGTATGCACCTTTTTCTCTCGATGTTTTTCCCATCGTGATCCCTTGATTCATTGATAAGGAGTCATTGATAAATCTATCCAGAGGTGCTTCCATAAATGCCCTCTTTATTTTAACGCATTCCCTATGAACGAATTAACTCGACTATCTAATCATCAAATAAAAAGATAAGAATCTTAGAAAATAAAATATTTGAAATCTGACAATTTATAAAAATGTCAAAATGAATAAATAAAAAGGATGGAACTTCCTTTCTTTCGTACCATATTGTATGGGAATTGATAAGAAAGGGAGACGAAGAAGAGTGCCACAAATTGGTTCATCGTTAAAATCAACGAAATGATCACCTTAGAATACACCATTCTCGAAATTACCATACTCAAAGGTAATTTCACAGAAGAAGGAAAGGAGCGAAGAAAAAGTTGAACGGCAAGCAAACGTAGTTTGCGGTTGCACCGAAGCGAGATGACATTCCGTTCGTCGCTGTTAAAAAAGCATCGAGTACTCGAACAAATGATATTACGGCGAGATTGTCCCCCGACCACGATTTCCCCACGGTAATAACTAGCATTCACAGGGCAGGAAAATCACTGGACGCAGCCGCGAAAGTGGCTCAGTTTCTGCGATCCAGCGAATCACCATTACGTGCCGGAAAGTATTCCGCGAGAGTGGATTCTCAATAAAAATCAAGCCAGTCGAAAGGAGCGTAGGCAGGGAAACGTCGCGACGCTCGACGTGCAAAAGTATCGTCGATGAATCTCTGCAATCGCGCGATTCCACTTTTATCCCCCGTCCCGTCACGACCACTCGCATCATTAGGCCATTTGCTATTACAAATGACGTCGAGGAAACTCCTTACACTGCTGTCTTTTTTTCTTTCTCTTCACTTTCTGCTCTTAAGCTCGGTTTACGCGTTTCGCAAAATTCGCACGAATCAAACTTTACAATTATGACTTTTTTATTCGGACAATTTCAGAGCGCTATTTCTTTATTTCACATTTAAACTGATTTTGATAATTCTTCGAGTAAATTAAAAAATTGTATATATTATAGTTTGTGCAAATTTCACGAACATATAAATCTAGCTTTATCTACCATCTTCCCTTCAACTTTCCTCTTTTTGCTCGTTTCCTCCTCCTCTTTTCTCCTCTTTCATATTTTTCTACGCTTTTCTGTTCCTCCTTTCTCACTCTCACTGAATCTCTTAGCGAGCCTCGTTTCTTATTTCAGACTCGCTCGACTTCTCCAGCTGTAGTCAATCCGGGCGAACGGTCCTTTAACTGGATCGTTCGAAGGTTGCGATAAAAAGTAGCAGCCGAGTCATAAGCATTTATGAGTTTCTTACGCGCGATAATAAGTTTCGAGTGATTGCCGTTTGTATTCCGCCAATGTTCGCGGACGATTTCTTACGAGGAGCGACTACGCGCCGCGGACGAAGCGGTTTCTTCCCTCGTTGCATTGCTGACGGACAGAAAGAAGTGTCCCGCCACCGATTCTTCTTCGCACGTCGTTGGAGGACGTGCTTTATTTTTTAATCCTCGAAACGCCGATATTTTTCTTTCGAAATCGTGTAAATTTTTTTATAGAAAAAGGCAAAGATTAAATACAAGTTCAGAGCACCTGTCGTCCTTCAAGAATATTAAAAGAAATTTTCTACACTTTTGCTTTTCATTGACGTTAATTAACCTTTCCGTTCACCCAGCATCCTCGGCATATATTTATCTTCCAATAAATGTATATTCATGATATTACGTATTTAAGGGTTAAATTTAACGCGGAATTTACAACCCTCGAAACCAGTTTCTCAGCTGCATTACCACTAATGTCTATCACCTTTCGGAAATCATTGAATTTATAGTAAATCTCCGTGCTACCCAGTACGACATAAACGAAGTGTTAATATTCGTACGAAAAAAGCATCGGTGACTAAGCGCATACTGATCGCGGGGTATAAATTCACAGGTACAAATATACCGTGTCGTAAAGCTTCGCTATCGGTAAGCAATCGCGAAGGTATGAGCTCTCATCTGGCTTAGGTCGGAGATTCGATCGTGGCTGACACTGTCTGACCTTTTGCAGGTGTTATCTACTAGCTGGCGTGTAATTGCGGACAGGGAAATCGATTCCACGCTACTGATTGATTTTACTCGTTCCCATTTCCAGTGAATTATGCATCGTGCCCGTTCATTTTCCGATACCAGTTTCCTGAACGTAATTCCTCCTGCCTTTCCTGAATCGCCGACATTTATGCATGATATTAGCGATGCGCGATCAAGAATGATCCAAAATTGAAATGATATTCAAGCGATTCGCTTCGTTTTCATGAAAAATCGAAACTACCCCGTTATTCGTCCGTAATAAACCGTTCTATCTGTACGTCTTCTTCGGAGATACAGTTCGAAACAATTTGCAGAGGAAGTTACTCCTCGACGCGCTATCGTCCGGACGAGTCCGCGTCAAGATGCTTTAAATGAACTCGCCGCATTGCTGGTCGCCATCGGTCAACGCGCAATACGCTTTGACAAGTACAACAAGTGGTAGATGCTTCACGGTGGTCGTCGGCTCGATGAAAAAAGAGACGTTAAGCCATCGAGTCGCGTAGGGGAAAGAACGTGCCGCAATCTGAAAGGTATCGTCGATCACGGGGAACGCCTCGGGAAAAAGCTGCAAGTTCGCTGCGGGCACGGGAAAAAGTTGAAACGATTAGACGTACACGGCGAGTTCAGAAGGGTGTCGTGAAATTTCCAGCCGCATTCTGCATCGGAAAGTTGGGGGGAAAAAAAAGGAAACACTCAGTGTGATCCATAAACCGCCGCCTTCAAGATACGGCTGTTAAGGCTGCTTGCGTGAACTGCTGGTTAAGTCATAGCATGAATTATTCGACGATAGCTTTAAAATTAATGAAGCAATTTTCATGATTTTGCTTGGAATACTCATTCTGATAAATCAATTTAAAAATAATTTTGCAAAGGACCCTTTCTTCTGTCCTCGCAAAAAATTGTATGCACACACGTTTCAGAATTTTTTCAGTATTTGTAACCTTCGATCGTATCCTCCGAACGTGCATCACGGTTATTACTCCGCGCGATAAGGTGAATTTTTTTCCCTCATGTTCATTAAGCTTATGCAAATGTTCTGTCGCAGCTGGTATCTTGAATAATTAGCTCCATAATTTTATTCGTACACACTGTCTTCCTCTCTAACATCTTCATCTTCTATTAATATCTCTTCTTGTACGATGCCGTAATTATTATAATCATACATACAGGAAATGTCAGACTACTTAGCCCTTTCATTACCGCAATGTTTAATCGAAAGGTGTACACGCGTACGTGGAAGGAAAATAAAATTCTATGAAGTTATCGCGTACAGTCATGCAACTTATGGTATCACGAAAGTCGATCTATTCCGTTATACTTATTCTGAGCTATTATTATAACAAAGGTTCAGGATAAATTTTAAACCATATCATAAGGTCAACGTGCGAACTTTCAAACAATGAAGCTATCCGAGGAGGACCTGAGAGGTATCTATCAAGACGACACAAAGACGCCACCAGGCATCCTCGAGCGTCGGGCACATAAGTTATATACACACGGTCATTTATTTAGGACTTCCCTACGCCTCGAGAACTGGACGTCTCAATTTTCGAGTGCTTTTTCCAGCCTATTTGTTAGCCTAGTATACCGACGATCATGGTGGTCCTCGGGCACTTCAGAACTCTTCCTGCTACCCTCTACTGGACAGCTCAAGACAGATATATGAATTCCAGCTAAAATTCCTTTACAACCTACAGACGATTATCACGCATCGCGTCATTGACTGATAACTCGCACTTGACACGAGAAGATCGTCTGATCGTGACGCCCTATACTACTTGACAGAGCTTGACTGCTAGGAGGCTTTTATACCCTCAATCTCGAACTATCATCCAAGAAGCAAGACACCAATTTTCCCCCTAATTTATACAATCGCTCTCAACATCCTGAAGACCGAGTCCCATCAAAAGAAGTGGGGAAGAAAAAGGAGTGCAAAAGGGGTAGCGAGGTAAGAGAAGAAGAAAACAGAAGCGAGGTAAACGCGGCATGGTTTCGCAAGGCTGCGACAAGGTAAAGTCGACTAACTATCCGGAGGAGGTGAACAGAGTAGTCTAAGCAAGGCGAGTCGCGGAGGAAGGAAGAGCTAGGTGGAGGGTGAGACGAGGCGAGACGAGGCGAGTAGAAGCGAGCAGAGCAGGGATGGGGCAAGGCAAGGCGCATTGGCGAGCCACGCTAGAAGCAACGGGTCCAAAGCGGTCGAGACTCGGCGAGGCTCTGCTGGCGCGTTCACCTCCCGCTTGAACGCAGTACGCTTCGGACTCTCGCGCAGGCGAGATTGCACCAATCCGCTCGGTCGATCCAGTGACCACGTGCGCCACCCAACGATCCAGAGGGACCCGGCTGTTTCGGCCACCGGATCCGACCACGTGTTTTCGGTGACTTATGACGGCCCATCGGACCGAAGGGATCGCGTCGTGCTGTGAACATGGTGTTCCCGAGTGAGAGTGGCACGAGGGAGGAACCGGGTTGTCTGAATTAATGTCTCGTTCGCACTTTGATGAAGAGGGACCCAGGTGATCGCGAGAGATCTTGAATACCAACATGATATCTGAATTGGGATCTTGATTGCTGTGTTTAATTAGTTGTTTCATAGGTCCAGAAATGGATCGTCGGTGGAGGTTCGTTATTCAGTTGTGTGCCGTTTGTTCGGAAAGATCGTTGAGAAAATAAATGTATGAAAATTTCACAGGTCCATGTGCTTGATTACAAATGAGAAGACGTAATGACAGAACCAGTCCATCGAAGGAGAAGCTGAGGAACGTGTCGCGCGACCATCCTGATAGGTCGTTAGGCTGCCTCGTAGCTACGCGGAGGACACTGGTTATATCGGTGTTACCAGCAGCCAGTAGCAATCCAGAAAGGAGAAGATTAACAAAAACAAGAAGAGAAACCATTCTCGTTCAACGACTAAGAAGAAACGCGAATATTACGAGCCTCTTAAGAGCCTAATGCTTCGCTAACTAGCCAAAGCCGCTCCAGATACGAGCGGAGCGGTGCGCCGCGATGTGAATGCAAACGTTCGATTCGATAGCTCGTAAATAGAGTCGATCGTTCGGTTCTCACGGTCCGAATTAAACCGACACCGTGGCAAAGAAACGCGATCTCACCGTGGACACGGTACCACGGTTCGGTCGAATGGTGAAACGAAAAACGGTGGCGAATGAATTTGAAATGGTTGTGACGGCGTGAATCGAGCCCGATACCGTTCCCTGATTCAGCTGGACACTTTTCGACGTGTCTGTCGCGGATCGAACAGAACAATCGCTGGGACAAAAGGGTGAAAAAGTGAAGGTTGAACAAGCAGGATTGACGGGAGGAAGAGAGTGGTGGGCAAAAAACGGTCAAAGCGACGGAGATACCAGGTTAATTAGATTATCGACGGTGCGGAGAGTTGTTGGAAGAGCTCGCAGGACGACCATACATGGTCCAGCGGCCTACGAAGCAGCAGGAAGAAGCGGCAGCGTCGCGTGGGAGGTCGAGCTGTTTCCACGCTGCTTTTTACGCAACTGAAGACAGATTCGTGTGCCTACCTTTCAAACCCACCGAGTCGAGCACAACCTTGTTATTGTTAAATCTACCTGATCTCGGACGAGAATTTTTCTAGAAGAGAAAAATAGAGGATCGCGAGACGATGGTTAATTGAGAAGATCGAAGGAACTTGTTTCACAACCGATGAAGTAGCTGGGAAAAGGAACTTGATTTCGGTCCAAAAGCGGCTACGTCGATCAACGGACTCGAGCATCGTCATTAACGCGGAATCGCGTGCCAACTTTCAATCTCGTGGCTGAACGCACCGGGAGCACGTCAAGATCGCGTTTATAGCGGAGCACCGCATCCTATAAATCCAGATTTCCGCGATTTCACTGAACCAGTCCGCGGCATACGGCGCGTACGTGTGTCGTAGGCACGCTTATAACAGATCGCTGGAAACGCGCGGGCCGAAGCGTTAAGAACGATGAAAGTGTAGCGGAGCGTGTTATGCAAAGCAGCGTGACGGGAGAACCAGAAAAGCCTGATCGATCCACGTTGAACCGTCGCGAATTCGAGCTTGATCGTCTGCGGTCCGTCATTCACGGGTCGAATCGATTCAACAGACTGGTCGATCGCTTTGCATCTTCCTGATTCCACGTCAAATATTCACTGAACTCGAATAATTGAAGACATACTCTGCAGAGATACAATTTGTCGGTCAAAAGTAACTGATCGACTTGGTACAAATTCTTCGAACAGAAACAAAGGGTGTCTTTCAATGATTTCTGGTTATAACTAGAACCATGAAGAGGTAGTCTTCGAATCCTTTCAACGAATTTTAATCTCTTGGAGGATTGTTCGGTTCGGAGTGGCGAAAAAATTGAATTGCAAATCGCGTGGGAACATGGATACAGTCGAGTGGGTTTCGACGATCCTACGGTGATCGAAGACGAGGGGACGAGGAGAAATATGTCGGTCGCTGGTACCAGAAGACTATGCAGAGTGGGCCTAGTCGCCGTGTTGGTCACCGCGTTGTGCGTGTTGACCCTGCTCGATTCGCCGCCACAACTCCCGGATCCACCGGCGGATCCTCCTCCCACGCCAGGTAAGCAATTTTCTTCGTAGACACGCTCCTTTGCCTCCAGCAGCGGCTCACCTTTGCCCTTTCGTTATCGCCCAACAGTCGGCAATTCCAACGCCACTAACCAACGCGCCTATGCCACCTAACAATGCCCCTTTCGTTTTCGACCAACCTTTGATTCTGTATCTACTAGAGACCCTTACCAGGGATTCCAGGTTGATTCGAACGCACACCAACCCTCTGGTATTAACCTTTTCAACCTTTCACGATTCTAATGCGCCTTCCAGGATAATATCGTACGTTCTGCTCTAACGTGTTGACGTTTCAGATTAACGCGATAAATTGTGTTAACTTGCAATAATTTAACTTGAAATTCATTTGGGACAATCTTTTTTCTTTGTACAATTTTTAAGGGGATCAGATTCAATGGTCGAATTGAAAGGGTTGATTGATTGATTCAATTTTCAAACCGAAGATTTCAATCTTCTATCCCTGAAATTGACTTTTCGAGACAATCGTGATTGTGTCTTGAGATATGCATTAATCAATGAGTACTCGAAACGAGTGGAATTGATTGAGGAATCAACACCGATTAGTTATCGTTGAAATAAATTTACCTCGCCTTTTATGGAGGAAGAGGTCTTCAGTTGAAGTAAAATAGGTAATAATTTCCTTCCTCAAAGCATGCATAATAAATCTCTATCATCCACACTTACAGTTTTTGTTTGTGTCAAGAATAATTCCCTCCGGATCCATATATGGGTTAATCGTTCGCATAGGGTTAACGCGTGAATAATGCTTCCCTACCACCTGTTAGATTTCCCCGGCTGAATCTTAACTATTCCTGGATGAAAGCCTGAACGATCAAAGGTCATCGATAGGTGCTGCTTTAAATATGCAAATTTATATTTGCATATCAAAACGGCCTAAAGCTGCCCGGATATCTCGGTTTAGCATCGTGAACCAGGAATTTATAGAACGTATTAAACGATACGAGTCATCAAAGATTTTTCAATAATATCACGAGTAAATCAAAAATTTATATATAATCGTTACAAATTGAAATTAAAATAATTGACAAAAATAATTTTTTTAATAATTGAATTCTAAGAGTCTCTAATGTGAAATTGCAAACTTTTATCTTTGAAATAAAAACTTAGGGAAATCATAAGTTAGACGAAAGGCGAATCTGCCTGATGGCGAAAAAAAGTCGCAAGGAGAGTAAAAGTGATGAGATGGTTGAAGGCATTTCGCTGACAGAGCAATTGATATACGACAAGAAGGGTCTGTAGTTACACGACCGGTAATTCCCACGTACAACCATAGCACTGTTCCGAGTCTAGCAGAGATTTGTGCCATAGTACTCGTACTATTTCCTACCGACGAATACTTTCCCAGCATTAAGCCTGGCCGCCAAAGAAAAGGAAAATTCCCGGCGCGTTTTTAGCCTATCATTAATTCACAGTTCGAGCGATTACGCTTAACCGCGTTTGATTTTAACTAGCCAACTAGTATCTCTTTAAATAAGTACCTGAAGAAATAATTGCATGCACGATATTATAATTTCTGTTTAGAAGTTGAGTGTCATTTCGATATTATAGCAATAGAAAATTTACTTTCTTTAATTAGATCACTCTTATAGCAAATTAATTCTGCTACCTCTTTCAGATCATTTAACACTGTACGATTCTAAAAGAAATTTAATTACAATGTACCTTTTATAACATTTCAAATGAAGTTAAACGATCGTACGTATCCCCGAGAGGGATCAATTAAATTCCAATGCAAGGGGTTAAAATGGCAATCAACTTCAGCAACCTAGAACACTGCTGTTTCTTACCTGAACCTCCCGAAGGCCCAGCTCGATAGTTGCAAGTCACAGGGATCGCGAACAACCAGCAACAACGATGATCATGTAGATTCGAGTTCCACTCTTTCGACGATTTTCTTTCTTCTCCGTCCAACCTCGATAACCGTGTACCTAGTTAATCGATAACAATCCAACATTAGCATAAACACATTCCGCCCACATCTTGAATCAACGTCAACCATCCCGGACGCTCCCAGCCGATTGAAACCGCAATAAATCCCGTTACCGGTGGTGGCTTCGATCGAAAGAGTTCCGCCAGAAAATCGTGCAAATCGAATCGGCCCGGAATCGCGTGCAAAAAGCTCGCCTCTTACACCGTAAATCAACCGCGACGCAGTGACACCGGCTTATCGTGGATACGAATCTTTACACGGTTCCTTGGCGGTAGCAACTTCATTAGGTGACGTAATTTACAGCGCGATTGAAGCAACGATCGATCCGCGGGAGACTCGATTTCCACGTAAGAACACGAGTACATAGGGAGAAAAGCCTTTGAACAAATTTGTTGCATAGTTGCTTTCGCATTAACGTGAGCGATGAGGCGTGATTACTGTAAGCGTCCAAGGAGTATTAATTGCATTCGAGTATCTTTTCCTTTTCCTATCAATTCATTACCTCTGCGATCAATTCTATGATAACAATGGTACTAAAAGGATTTTAAAACTTTTCGTCGTTCAATTTGCAAAAATTTTTCGATTTCAATTAGCTGATCCTAGTTTCAAAAATTTGGCAATTTCAATTAGCTGATCCTAGCCTCATTAGGGAAGGATTTCGCAGAAATTACAAACGAGAAGTGGCTGGCCTAGAAACGTTGAACGTTCTATCGTCTCTTCTATATCGTTTCCAGACCGCGTGCATTTATTCGCGTATTTCTATCGGGGCCCCCCTTGAACGAGTCTCGCGTAGCAGCATTTACTTTCTCGTAAAGTTGGCGAACCGTGGAGTGGATGAAGGAAAGGAGGAAGCGGCGCCGGTAAAGGGCACGAAGAGAGGCTTACGGATAGTACGCATCAGCGTAATACGCGGTCGTTGGGTCAAGCGTAGACACAACTTTTAACGACCCTACATCAGTATGTACAACGAACGAATCGGTTGAGATCGGCGTTCCGCTCGAACGGAACAAATTGTTTAACACGCTAGAGTGCAGGATCGATGCGATCGATGCTCGCGTATACGGCCGGACCATCGGTTTTAATTGGGTTTCACCAACTTGCCTTATGTTTCAAGATTAAAAGAAGCATACAGAGAACTGGGAGGTTCCGATTATTCATACGATTGCAAATCATAAAATCATGATTATCATCGTGATCGTAACGATTCATAATCGGTTACCCACTCCGAGGGCAGGTATGACTTGTTGATGGGTTGTATAATCGCGTTAAGAATGAATACGGCATATCGAATGAGGTTGTTAGTATTCTTTCTTTAACGTGGTTATTAAAGGAACGATCGAATTCATTTAACATTCTAAGCGGATCTGCTGTGCTAGATTGTTGAAGATGACATACAAATATGGAGTAGGTGAATAATAGTGAAATTATTATGAAAATGTTTACACATTAATATTTTTTAAACTTTAAGCTTTAATTTAATATATCATAAGTACCATTTTGCAATACTTTTATGTCATCAAAAAATGTTCAACTTTCTATGTTTGAAAATCAATCAATCGATATGCAACAATCTAACAGTAAATTACAAATTTACACGATGCATAAAATTACTTTACAGCGAAATAAACGTCAAAGTAATTTACCATGAAAAATGTACACTCCATTACTCGCCTGGAACGTTGATCAAAGCATAAGAAACCGAGTCGCACGGAATCGTCAGCTACCGACTTTCTGTCCGCGTATTATCGTGCGTGCATAAATCGCGTATTTCACCGGTGAATTCATTAAAGGAATCGATGGCTGGTAAAAGAAATTAAAATATGGCCAGGCTGGCAAGTGGTCGTGACTCGCGGTCGTTCCGTGACTCCACGCGAAACAAGTTTTCCCTCGGCTACGCAGACCAAGCGTATTCGCTATTAGAGGCCAATTAACGAACGGAGCAATTGAAATTCTGTGTATATAACCGATCGACGCTCGTCCGAGGTCAGTGACGCGAATCAACGTGGCTCGAGACAAGAATTAAGGATATTACCGAGGAATTACGAGGAGGACCATTCGGATAAGACGCAATCGTACGGTGACACGCAAACGTATTCACTATACGCCACGTCCGGTTTCCACCGGTGACGCAACGTTTCCGGTCGCCTCGAGATCTTCAACGTTCCTACTTCAGCCTTTCTATTCGTAGGATACGAGTGGTTGTAACCCGTGGCCATCGAGAGCGAGAATCGAATTTCTATGAGACTATAAACTTGCAACACCATTAATGTATGTTTGCTCTTCGAAAGTACTGCGTGGGAGGTATTGGTAAAATTGATGCTTCTACTTGAGAATCTTCGAGATTTCTAGATACAGTCTGCAATTTAACGGATCCTTACCAATTGCAAGTTAACTTGCACGAACGATGATTATAAAATAGGAGAAAAGTAAAATTAAAAATTTCGACCTGTCTATATTTTCAATTGACAGACAAAAATTTTGAACGCTATGACACAATGAATAATGATGAAAGAGACGTTATGATCGTAAACTACGATGACTCATTCTATTCCTATAACAATACCTTAATTAACTTATGCTACGTCATCTCTGCCTAAACGCTTCCTTATTCCCCAGTTGAAAGAAACAAAAAAAAAGGTGTACCTAAATAGCCTTATAAACTCTTTTTAAAGATTAACACCTAACACGGCATTCTGTAATTTTAATTATTCAAAATACAAACACTCTTTCAAAGCGTAAAAAATATCATCAAAGAAAGACCATTGAAATAGTTAAAAAAAGAACTTCACCTTTCACGCGACTGAGCTTTCCATTTAATAACCGGTATCGGGTCGGGATCGTATCAAATTAATTACCCCGAATGCAGTCGCGGCCACTTCCGTGTTAATGAGCGAAGGCACACTGCGCGTCACGCGACTATCACGGTCTCAATCTCCTTGACACATTTTCCAGGTGGCGAACCTCCAGGCACAAGAAGCATCGTGGCTTACTCGTGGGCGAGGAGATTGGCACTCGATTACAGACCCTCCAAGGAGTGCGACGGTAATGGAACGTACGGAACGACGTTAAATACGTTCAAGTTAGCCGACGCGAAGTGGCTCGAGACAATCCCCGGACAGCTCTTCCTGTACAGCGCCCACTTGGACCTCAGAGTGGCCGGCTATCCGAGCCTCAGGGTGATTGGCGTTAAACGCGGACCTCTGCCGACCTCTGCCCTTTTCTGCACCGTTTGGTGAGACATTTTTCTCGATTGATTCGCATTTCCATTACCCAATTCCCTCTTATCTTATTTTCTAACGCTTCATTGATTTTTAGGATGAAAGAAATCCCGCGAGTTAACCCGCTCTACATTATAACGAAAACGTTTCCCAACGACGAGTCAACTCGTCATCCCCCTGTTAACAGGTCAATCGCGCCATTCTCCGGACGAATCAGTTTCCAAGTTTATCGTCCATAAGCAGACTTCTAATCAAACTTCTTACCCAGTTCCCCAAACTTTCCCCATACCTATGCAAGGCAAGCTATGTCATAATTCGAACGATTATGCAAATCAAGTCCAAGGAGCCCCGTTAATCGAAACACCCCTACAGAATCCTAGTTGACCTCCTTCAGAAACTAAGATCTTTGTTCGCTAGGTACGAGGAGGAGGATCGAGGCAGAGCGGTAAGCGTGGAGGCGCTGGTCTCCACTATTTGGTTGGACGAATGGGGCGAGACGTTGGACAGTTACGCGGGTATCCTGGTCGGTTGTCAATTACCCGTGGACGGGGGTATCGAGCCGTCCAGAGTGTACGTGGGCCCGGAACCCTGCCAGCAGAATGCTAGTCATAGTTTAGCGATAAACACGAGGCACCGAAACGAGGTGGAAGAACATCGACGACAGTTCACCCTGTGCATCAAGGGGTTGGACTTCGACGAGGACATCTCGTCGAAGATCGTCGCGTTCGTCGAGCTGCATCGCATACTCGGCGCTGAGCTCTTCTACTTTTACGTGTTCAGCGTTCACGAGAACGTGCTGAAGGTGTTGAGGCTGTACGAACGATCCAACGTGATCAGATGGTTCAATCTGACGTTGCCTGGTGACTTGCCGAACGAGAAGCACGCGAGGAGGCGATTCCTCGGCGAGGACATCTGGATCAAGAGACGAATGGAGCTGATACCGTACAATCATTGCTTCTACGACAATCTCCATCGATCCGAGTTCGTGTTACCCATCGACATCGACGAGGCGATCGTGCCAGCCAGGAAGAGGAACTGGTACGAGCTGTTGCTCGACGAGAGGATCAAACTCGGCAGAAACTTCAAGGACTTCGCCTCGTACGCGGTCAGGAACGCTTATTTCTTTCCAGAACTGCAGACAAGGAATCAGAGCGACCGCGCGACGCCTGACACGGATTCGCTGGATTCCTTCGAGGATCTAGATTATCTCGACACGGTGAGAGCCGCCTGTATCTCGCCGGAAGGCGATTCCGTGAAAAGCTTCGTCTCGACGAGACGAGCGTTAACGGTGCACAACCATTACGCGCTGGCCACGCTGAATCCCTCCACCAGACGCGCGCATCACTTCGACCCGGAAGACGTTCTCAAGCACCACCATAGGGCGTGCGATGACAGACACTTGGACTGCGAGATCCTCATGGAGGACGTCAGAGTCGACGAGTCCGCGCTCAGGTACGCGGATCAACTGAAGGAGAGGATGAGGGTGTTCTTGAGCGACCTGAGGGGGTTCTCTTAGCAGGAAAATGCGATTTTGTAAATAATAAAGTCGAGATGATTGATCATACATCTGGGTGTTCAGTTATTTTTCTATCCTAACCTCAGGTAGATTGAAAAATGATAAAGAAATTCTTGATCTATTTTCTTATGAAAAATCTGCAATTTTCCTAAATGTAAATTGTATAATTTGAAGAGATTAACTTGACGACTTAAACGCATTATCGAAGCTGAAAATTATACCACGTTTAACAACAAGGAAACGAGTTGCTTGTGAAAAAAATTAACCCTAAGTAAATTCCCGTTTTACCCGTGGGAAATAAGATAACACCCGAGACAATGTGGCGCCTTCAGCTCGCGAGTCCCATCATTCGAGTTTCATCAAATATTCAAAGATCTTTAAAGTTTCTTCTGATGACTAAGGTAACGCACAAGCCTCGCTTTGATATGCACCTGGATATCAATTAGAATAAAAACTCGCGTGAGTTTTCTCCAACGACTTTTACGTCTCGAATGATATGATAATGCTGGGAAATTCTCTGCTCGTTGCATTGTTCCTCGTTACAACATAATTGCACCACTCTTCACCTTCGAAACAAGCAAACTCGGCATATAGAAAAAAAAAGTATCAAGAAGCATTTGAAACTCTGAAAGACACTTTCCTGAACCATTCTCCTTACTAATCTCCCTTTATTACCTCGTATTTCCTTTTTACTTGATCCAAGCCCTTCTTTCCGGTCGCCAAATAAAACTATACACCATCTCGCTAATTCTCAGTGTGCTTTATCATCCTATCTTCTCTCAGAAAATCGCAACATTGTACATCTGCCTCCACCCTTATCGAGGTTACACGGAAACTGCCCCTTTAATCGTTTCCTTTTATGATTCCTTCTTGAGACACCACGAAGAGTACCTACGAATTGCAACAAAGCAAACAACGCGACTGGTTCGCGGAACGAGGTGCATTTCATGACGTTCGGATAGAGTTTGCAGTGGTAAACAAGGGTCGAATCAACCACAATTCGAAATCCACGGTAAGCTAGGTTTCGAGATAAATTTTACGAGCCCCATAAACCAAGGTTGGAAGTACCACCAAGGTCATAACGAAGTTTAATAGCTCGTAAGTAAAGCATGTCCCGGGGTTGTCGCATGACGACAGGATAAGGAGGAATGTTATTCAGATAAGAGATAAGTAACTTCCGGTAGACAACCCCTCTGGTGGTTAGACATAGATTCGAACGAGGATGTCGATCCTTCGGTGTCGATATTCATGGTGACAAGTAGGTAATTGATTCCAGAAGCGAGAATTTGACAAACGAGCAAACTTCTGCAAAAAATGGCGATATCTTTGGACAAGAGCCACAATTATGGCTGGTTTTAAAACTCTCTAGGTGGAATTAAGCTTCTTGGTGGACAAATGGACGTCCCTCGGCGACAGGAGTTGGATGCTGTTGATTCAGCGGATTCGAGGAGTATTGGAAATCGAAACTACTCGGGGGGGAGATTAATTTTCAACGTGACTTTGTATCAACCCGTTCGGATAATTTTCTGTTGTCTTCTAGGATTTTGCAGGGGTTGCGAGAAATTCTTACCCTTGGGTAAAGTATAAATTTCGATTCGAGAAGTGAGAACTAATTGAGAATTCTAATTACCTATGTAGAATTAAAAGAAAATTTAATTAATAATGCTTTGTTACCCTTTACCCTTTAAGTACTTGGGTAAAGTCTAAATTTGGATTCGTGAAATAAGGACTAATTGAGAATTCTAATGACCTACATAGAATTTAAAGAAAATTTAATTGATAATGCTTCGTTACCTCTCATGATTTCTTGAGAAATGCATCTTGAGAATATTAAGACGTTCTTTGCTTGATTCATTACAACGCATGTAAGTAAAGGCCACGAGATTATAATAAGCATAGTTTGAAGCTCGTTACATACATCAAAACAGAGTGTAATAAATAAACGACAGAATGTACATGATCACAAGTCAGATTACCTTTATATCATCATCGTAAAGAACTCGGTGATAGACTTAAACCCACTGAATATTATTAACATAATAATACCGTCATTAATCAAGTGTTTAAAGTACCCAGAAAACAAGATCAGCAGAACAGATTATGCACTAATTACCTTGTACAATATATGCCCAGGACGAACATCCAGTTTATTTGTCCCGATCATAAATAACACCGGTTCCATAAATTATCCGTAACACGGAACGTAACAAGCATCATGACACAATTTAAGGTATCGAAGATGTCCCCTAGAAAATAGGAGGAACTTCATGCATATTCTAACGAGAAATTTATCGTGACCACACGTGGGAGTGTTATAGGAAGCTGTTATGAAAAATCTATGCTGAATATACGACTGCTACAACGTTTCTAACTGATCGTTCTCGAGCCAACACCCATTGCAATTTTACTTTACATTACACACGTGGGTGTTTAGTTCTACATATAAATAGAGTGGTGGTTAAGTTATACAGACGATCTGTCACGGTACCTCTGTTTTGATGCTTCAATTCCACTTAAGTCTACCGTATGGTGTTCCATATATTTTTAAGATAAAATCTCCCCACAAAGTTTATACTTCTATGTTAACGTTTGGTCGATTTCACGGTCGTCAAATGGCACATTCACGCTAGCACTCGGCTAGCCTTGTTTCTAGAGGGGAACCAGTGAGCCTGAAAAGGTTAACGAAGTAATCGTGTCTAAGCGAACGGTACGCATCAAGATCGACCCAGTTCCGGATAATAATAAGTCGTGGCAAGTGGAACGGATCGGTCGGATAACGTATCGTTAAAACGAGGCTCTCGTAAACACCGCGACCGATCCTTACGTGGTTGCATGCACACACATACGTGATCCTTACACGCGAGTCGCTAGCGCGTGCCCTCTTAAATCTCCTTCTTAATTTTTCCTCGCCTCCAGATAAGCGTGAACTTCCCGACGAGACTGGCCGAGTTTCAAACTTGAAACGCCGATTCGAATGGCGTCGCCTTCAAACGAAGCCATTTAACGAGCAAGGAACGCGACAGCTCGCCCGGCTGGTCGAATGAATCATTTTCAATTTAAGCGGAATTCCTTTGAGATACGCGTTTCGTCGCGTTCGCGGTGGCTGTCTTAAATTAATAACGCGGATAAATCATCGGCTCGCGAGGAAAAAATGAAAAAAACAGGAAGCTACACGTAGGTGAACCCGTTAGTTACGAGCATTTAGACGACGGCATAGCTCGTGATAGAATTTACGAGGAGCAACATCGACGACAGATGCGTCTCTGTTCTACTTCGTCCTGGCTAACACGACGCTTGCAGGCCTCTTCATTTCCTCGCTCGTAAGCGTCCACGCGGTATTCGTATGCATCAAGCCTGGTAATGTCTTTCCCCGGGGACCGTTCGTCCCTCGAACGCTCGTATTTTCTCCGCGGACTTTTAATTTAAAGCAACGGTTAAAAGACGACCGTGTTCCGAAACCAGGCCCGATGACTACGAGGCCGAGAGATCGTTCTCCTGGAACCTGCTGATATACAGGGTGTCAGGTTTACCGGTCAGAAGATGCTGATTTCATGAGAAGAAAGTGAGTTCAAAAAGGGTCGTGAAATCTGTGTAAGCTTTCTTTATCAGGTAATTGATATTGAAAGTTATTAAATTTCCATGGCTCAAACTTGGGCTCTCTGCATGGTCCGCCGTCTGAAGGATTGTATTTATTACGTTTTTAGGAAGAGGACCAATCATTTACCCTATACAATAATTAAGATTCTTTTTTGAAAAAGTAATCTACTGCGAAAAGCTACGTGCTCTTTCCTCCTCTCCTTTTTGTTCAAATGTCTAAAAGAAAAGTCTCATATGTCCTCGCTAAAATAAAATATTCAGAAAACCTCAAAAACTTTAAAATTGCAAGATTTGAAAAAATCCTCCATTTCAAAATTTCCTTCAAAATATATGCCCTTTTGGCAAAGTAGAACCATAAAATAAGAACTCAACAAGGAAACCTACGATGACGGGTAATGATTGTTCGTGACCAAGTTAGAAAGAAGATCAGTTAAACCGGACACTCGTAACCCACGCACCTTGATGTCGCTGGATTTTACGATAACCGTCCAGGATGGCCGTTTCGACGGAAACGAAAACGCAAGGGACACATATGGAGACGCGGAGCGTCAAATAACTGTACAGCTGACTCCGTCCCCGATAACATCATCGCGGCCAATCTTCCCGTGCGAGCGCATTTTTACGACCCTCTATTCCCTTTCCTAAAATCCAGGTCGCTCGATGTCGGGGGAGGTGGAGCAGTGTGTCTTCCCGACGCCTTCACCCTCTTTCGCCTCATTTACCCAACGGACGCGCTTTTCTCATAATTCATTGTCCTCGTTGCGCTACGTCCACCACGAATTGATGCGAAACGGCCACCTTGAACGAGCTAACAGCTATTGGGGTGGGTCAGCACCGTGCAAGAACGCTTGGATCGCAAGATTGATCGTTCGTCCTTGCTGGATTGATTTTTAAAGATTTCGTGCTGGTCCTGTTACATCTACTTAATGGATGTTACGAAATAAAAATATTTGATTCTTAACGAAGATCTGAATTTTTCAATTCGTGCCAGAAACCCATCCTAGGAACCACAAATTAATTCCTAAATCGTTCTCCATCGACTCCCAAACTTCCGCCAGTCTCTTGAGACTCCAACTCAATCAATTCTCTTCGACCAAGTTTCTTCTTAAAGTATCCTCGGAATCGTAAAAATCAGGCAAGCATCGAACCCTCATCGGAGATTCATTCGTCACACAAAGTCTTCCAAACTCTCTCGCCAAAGTTCGTCAAAGCCGAAAGAGTTGCCAGCGACGATTCCTGTGGTGGAGTATAAAGATTCTTGATAACGATCGTCGAAAGTCTGACAAACGTTGTCGCGTGCAACAAGGCCCCGTTCGAAGAAACGAATTTTATGGACGAACGTTTTACGATCGTGATTTCGCGCGTTTGCCGATCGAACATCCAAAGAGGTGGACGTATTTGTTGGGTGAACGAGGAGAGACGTGGTTCGCCGCGACACATTTCACCGGAGAACAAGGGGGTTTCTTATCACCCGATGGATGTCGTGAAGTTTTTCGTGGATTTTCATTAGCACGCGATCGTTTGAAATTCGTCGAATGCACGGGAAAGAACCCTCGGCCACGGTGGCTTCGCGATTCGTCGAATATCACAGGCATGCGCCCGCCATTGGGAAGAGGGAGAGAACGAGCAAAAGGAGAGGGACAGAGAAGAGAGGGTTGCTCGCAAGTGAGCAGCACGTGCGTAGCAGTCATCCTGGCGCACTCGCCAGGACCGTTTCTTCCTTTTCAAACTACCATTCTATCATCGACAGAATCATCGAATCGGAGTTCGTCGGGATTAAAAAATTTCTTAAATGTTTTAAACCGAACGTCGCCGCGCGGGTTTCCAGTGAGCCATAAAGTCGCGGGAGAGACGGTGAAAAATGCAGTCGTCTCGCGAGAGCCAACAGTGTTCTTTCGGTCGGGATCTCGGAAACAATAGCGGTTCGCCGGAGAAATTTATACTTGCCAAGGAAATCCTTTTATCTGCCGTCCCGTGGATTAGGTGCGTCGTCTTTCAAAGGAGGGATCAATTTTTCTCGCCGATTCTGAGCTTTCATCAGCGCAAGAATTTAATCTCCATGATCGGTCGCCGCGATTCGTAGATCCTGATGAAGCGATCGAGAGATGACAGTGAGAAAGGAAGAGCCGAAGAGCATGAGACACAGCAGCTCCTGGCCGGATTGGGCGCCGCAGACGGTGAAAGTGCGGGTGGACCCGCTGTCGCGCGCCTTCACCATCATCCCGACGATTCGCGAGACCCTTCATCCGTTACTGGCTACCGGAAATACCGGCTGGATCGACGAGATCGTACTCCTCGATCATGGAGACCCGTCGTCCGTCAGAACGAAACGGAGATTCGCGAACGAGACCAAGGTGACCCAACGAAATACTGAATTGGGAGAAACTTTCGAACTGAGACCCTTGGTACCCAACGTTATGAACCAGAATTTCATAAAAACCAATGATAATCATGAGAGTAACAGAGGTGAATCAAAACTACCTGGACCTGATGAAATGGTGAACGATCAAATAGAAGAGGATCCATCAGAGAAGAATGAATCAAATTTGAGAATATTTGATGAAGAACAGGGATGTGGATCCAAAAATGAAAGAACTGATACGAATCAGATGGATTCGAAATTGAAATCAGTCGAAAAGATTCAAATGCAAGAAGATTTCAAGAAAGACAACGAAGACCCTCTTCCTTTTGAAACGATCGTGAAAATCGAACCGCCCAAACGTCCTCAGAATGTTTTCGAAGAGAAAGAGGCGACAGGTTTGTCGTACCAGTCCATCCCGAAGAGGTCGACGACCCCGTACATTGAAATAGTGGATTACGATTACATAACAGCCTCTTCGGCAGCGGAGAACATGCAACACGCGTGTCCGAAATGCACATCGGAGGGTTTGCTTCAGCAACGAGTGGACCCTTTTCGTTCACCGGTTTCGAGTAAGAAGAACAACGTGGCTAGGGGAGGCCGGTGTCAGGGCAAGCCGGAAACGTTCCGTAAATATTCCACGACGGAAGCTAAAATGAGGAGCAGCTGGCGCAGAATAGGCGCGAGCGGTCTAATTGGCGCCAGAAACAAGGAGAGGGAAAAATATGGTCGAAAGAAGAACGGAAACCCGCTGTGTCGGCCGATGAGCGACGCGAGGAAAGAGGCCACCCTGAGGAGACACTACTATCCGGAGGGAGGATGGGGATACGTGATCGTCACCTGTTCGGCCCTCGTTCATTTCCTCGGCATCGGTTTACAACTCGCCGCGCCGGGCAGCTGGCACCTGACTGCCGAATTGAAGTTCCATCAACCTGCTCTTCACAGCGCAGGTAAGATCGAAACGTGTCCTTGCAGCCTAATTGGCCGTTGCCTGATCGAACCAGACGACGTCGTTTATCTTAATCGAAAGAGCTCTTCAAGGTAGAGCAGAGCATTTGTATCGAAAAACTGGTTATACAAAATGCAAGATGATCATGATGCTTTTAGCAAAAATGTTCGTTTTACAATTTTCGATATTTGTATTGGGTACAAATTTATTTTCAGGCCCTCCTCTGGCTCTAATTTAAGGGGGATAAAAAATAAAATCATAAATAAACAGGTGGCGATTCCAATGAAACCATTGAATGGTAGCAAAATTAACTACTTCCATTTTTACCAAAATTTGAAATTTCAGTAATAATACCAGTACTTCGCTTCATGTGCACCATTTCATACCCGTTCTCTGCGGAATTGGACTTCAGAATTTATTCTTTTTCATTGTGAGAAACTAGGCCGATCATTTATATCATTCTAGAATTACCAATGTAGGTGAATAAATTCCTAAATAAAATTACTTCTTTCCTCTTTTCATGCCGGTAATATGAAAAAGAGGAAGAGTTAAAAATGAAACAATTCTTTTTTCTCTAAAATTAACACCCTTCGAGAATAATTAAAGAAATTAATTACAGAGTGTAAAAGTTAATCAGAAGTGAATCTTCCAAACGATTGCTGAAGGGGAACCTGAAGAATTGCACGAATTTGGGAAGCGTGCAATCGACTGATTGGCGCTAAGTGAAAACCTTGTCAGAAGATAGGATCGAACGGCGGTCATAAATCAGACGCTTTTTTGGCGAACTTTCTTTTTTCTTCTCATTTCTTTCAGCACGATCGGGTAGGCTGTGCGAGCAAGCGTATGAATGCGAAATTACCCACGTGAGCTTAACGATAAGAACTCGACCATTCGATCGGAAATGTTGGTTTATCAATGCGCTGAGGTCGTAAGTTTCAGTTTGGGTGATCCATTCTGGTGATAGACAGATTTGTTCACGGAACATTTGTTCAATAACAGAACTTTTGTTATTCTTCCAAGATTCTTCTGAAATAGGTATTCATTTCTCAAAAAATGTTTTACTATCCGTTTCGAAAGAAAAGTTTCATTGGCGATTTATTGCCAATCGAGAACTCGGTAATTTTTGTTCTAAAATTTTTTAAACATCCTGACGATTATCTTATATCGACTTTGACACAATGTATACCGAAATCAAGGTGTTACATCCATAAATAAAAATGTAACGTCGTACTGGTAAAAGCTTATCACTGCAAGATCCATTAATTCGCCCCAACAGACGCTCGTTTCGTACATTCTCCTTTCCTCGGTTCGTTTAAATATCGTTCGCTGAGTCAGCTTTGCGATTTGCTCGTCCCGGTAATATGAATTGCCGCAAATGGTCAATATTTCGAAAGGTAATCAACTTATCTCCCGGCCAAAGCGAAGATACGGGACACCATATTAAGGTGATCCTCGTATCAGGAGGAAAAATATGGCAATCTCGATGTTCAAGTTTCTTCCAAGTGAATCCTCGTGGCATGCAAATGGAAGGTTTCGGTTCGTTAACGACGGTAACGGGAATATTTTAGACGGTCGAATTATGCGTCACTGACCCGTTGAAATGGTCAGAAAAAAAAGCAAGAGGAAGAAATCCTGCTGCGTTTTCGGGAAACGTGTCGTTTAGCCGATACTCGTAAAAAGAAGAGCGGGAATCAAGTGGGTGTCGCGATCACTGTGAACGTGTTTCACAATCACGAATTATTTCATTCGACTTACACGAAATTGCGTGCGTGAAAAATCGGGACATTGTATCGGCAGTCGGAACGCGTCGCCGGTGTGGATCACGTACGATTACACGCGTGCAAGGCATCGTGATGCACCTGCGAAGGACCGGTAAGCCTTCTTACGAGGGTCGGCCATTAATTTGTTTCTTCTCGACAGTTAGAACACGACTTTTGATGCAGGCACGTGGGCCAGTTCGAAATAGTACGCGAACGCGTTCGAGTCGAAGTTTAAACTCACTTCTCAAATGCAATTCTTAAATTTCTGACTGATAATTGGTGCTCCCTTTCTTGTTCATCATTTACATAATTAATTAAAAGAAACATCTAAAGAATTTTGTGTTCATTTTCTCTAATGTCTGCACTCTTGAAATAATTCTTCAATATAGAAGTGTTAAAACTAATTGTGATAAAAAGATCCTTTGAAATGGATCCTGAGACTAATTTACCTAATTCACCTAACGGAGACGCCTATCGAAAGCGACGCAACTCCTACAGCGCCGCGATGACTAACGAACCCGTGATCACCGATGAGACATCAGAGAACATTCGTCAAGAAGTTGAAATAAAATCTCAACAACTAGTCCACCAGAAGAAGGCGAAATTACCGGACAATTTCAGTCTAGAATCTGAAAGTGGGTCCACAGAGAGTTCAGTCCTGAAACGAGACCTAACCAGGACCCCGTCCACGGATACCAGCCGGTCCTGGAACGAAAGCATCGAGATACCCGAGATATTCCTCTCTCACCCAGAATTACTGACCAGACTGGCTAAGTGTCGTTGCTTTTTAGCGGCGAAACTGTCCGTCTCGAGCGAGTGTCAGTGTCTGTGCCGTTGTCAGTGTCGTTGCAGCCAGTGTCAGTACTATCGTCGCAAGATCTCAACCTGTTCGAGCAGAGATCACTCGTTCCTGTTCGGTTTCAAGAGGAAGGACTCGAGCTACTCGGTGTCAACCTGCCAGAGCATCCTGCCACCGTCTTCCGGCAGGAACTCGGTCGCCAGCCTGTTTCACGAGATCAAGGAGGATCAGGAATCGATCGTGCAGGTGATCCAACGTCGGCACTCGGATCAAACGCAGTCGCCACGCGGTTCCAAGATCGGCCAGCAAGATAACCGACGATTCTCCGAGCAAACGTTGACTAGAGAAGCGAACGATTGCGTTAGACGAAGCTGCGCCGTGGTTGATGTAAACGCGACGAAAACAATCGCGAGAACCTGTCCTCGTCCCTCCCCGGAGAAGCTGACCAGCAGAGCTAAAGAACAGTGGCCGTCTTTGCATAATGAAAGTCACGAGACGGATCCGTCGAAAGAACCTCTCGTGGACAAACGTTTCACTCAGAGGCAAAAAAAGGCGAGGAAAGAGGAGGATGTTTCGAACGAGCGACGAAGAAGCAGCGCGACCATCACGCCGAAGATGATGAGAAGACGATTCTCGGAGCAGCTGATCCTCGAAGGTGGCTTGGGCAGCGTTAACGATTACGAGGACCTCCTCGAAGAGCCCGAGGAAGGGGCAGAAGAGCAGTCTTTTACAGCGATAAATGCACGTAAGAGGATCACGCTCAACAGACATTATTATCCCGAGGGTGGATGGGGACACGTGATCGTATTGGTCGCTGTTCTCGTGCAAGTGATCTGTCATGGAGTACAACTTGGCTCCGGAGTGTTGCTCGTTCCGATGGTGGAACAATTTCAACAAACAATAGACCATGCAGGTATGAAAGCTTAGTTTCAAAGAGGAAGAAACGTGGTACTCGAACCTTTGATAAAACTAATTAGTCGACGTCGGAAACGACCACTTCCTCTTCTGGGATTAAAATAACATCGAAAACGTGAGCGAAGCTAAGAAGCTTCCAACAGGTTTCTTCGTGTAAAGAAACTCTTCTTTTTAATTACTTAATTAATTAATTTACTGTCAGTTAGGCTTCGAGAATCGCGAACGAAGAACGATGATGACACGGTTGATTGCAAAGCAGCCTCGGTTATCTAAATTCTTCTACCGTCGCATTTGAAACAGGTACGACGTTTTACATTTATAAAAGACAGGATTTCTCTTGGCGCATCCGCTGCGCGTGACGTGATGATGTCTTTTTAGCTTGCAATCATGGTCATCGGTGTCTAATAAGCTTACCGGGAGCAGGTTCTTACAGGTAGTTAGCCGTGTGTGATATTTCTCGCTATGATCGGTAATTTCTTCTTTATCAGAAAGAACTTGGTGCATCGCGTTGTATATCACCCGTGCATTGGCAACATGCTTGCAAACGAGTTGAATCATTTCGGATCGAAATCTGTTTACTCATTCAAACGATACCGGTTTTGTTACGTTCATTCATAAGTTATCCTCGTGTTTTGCAAACGTACAGGTGTGCTCGTTTGCGGATTGTCTTTAGATGAAAAGGAGCTAATGATATTGGAAGGGTTAAATGTGAAGAATTGTTTGGAAAGAGACGAATGCACCTATCCTTTTTGCGGTAATGTTCGAGCTGTATCCTGATAAGAAAGGAAACTTTTCACAGGAGAAGGAGGTTCAGAGGCGAGATACGCGCAACGTGTTAGCGATTCCATACACCTGCACGGCAACTGTCGTCCCGGCAAACGGTACTTACCTACCGTAACTTGCACCCGCGACTTGTACGAGTTCTGTTCTATATTGCACACGACCGTGCACTCTTAACCTACATGAGTCTGCGGCAGACGAGATACACGTGCAATAGCGAACTCCGGTCTCGGTTGGATCGTTCTATCGGTTACGAGAGTACCGCCCGTTAGAAGAAAACGAATCAACGACGACGGTTGCGTCTCTGGTTAATTATTTCATTTTTTCATTTTTCAAGATCAGAAATTTTATTTAAATTTAAAAATGAAATTGCAGAACGTACAAACGCTTGCATCGTAACCAGATACAACTTAACATATTCAGAACGCAATTTGAGAAAAATCCTGAATAATTAACATTTGAAAAAGAAATTATAGAAATTATAATCTGAATTTAAATAAGGGGATAATGAGCATGGATTTGCTCGTATGAAAATCGTTTTCCTTTCTCCTTTACTTTTTTCTCGTTAGAGGAATTTTTTCAAAGGATTTTCTGATACGATTTTCCAGAGGAGATTCAGAAGATAGGGCGCTCCAAATGTTTTGCATAAAGCTGTACTCAATTAACCGCGTTGAGACTGAAATACCGACGTGAACAATAGTGAGGTTGCAGCATAGCGCACTCTACCTCGCAAATGGGGACATTCTTTGTATGAAATTAACAAATTTTTTTAATTGTTACATAAAAAAATGAGATTTGTGAAATTGAGCATTAATTAATTCAGGACTTATAAAGATATTACTTTTGAGACAGAAAATAGAACATAAGTAACAAAAAAGAAATCAGTGAAACGTTCATTTATGTGTATTTGAGAAAAAACTTAAAAAATTCGTATATAAAAAAATTGTTCCATTGGCTTTAAATAACAAATTTAGTGGGAAATTTGTTGAAGTATTCATGGTTTTTCTACCTTACCAACTACCGATGTCTTATCGATTCTGGTAAGCAACTGTAATACATAAAATTCCTAGAAACTGCAAATATTTGAATTCTATTTAAAATTTCTAAAATTAAGTTAGAGTTGATTAAGACTGATTAAGATCAACTCTTGATAAATTTCAAAATGAAACTTTAATTTATCTAAATTATCGTTTTAGATAGTATATAATATTCAAACATCTCGATGCTGACAGAGAAAATTAATTAATATCCAGAAGAAATTTACCTACTTCTGTATGTAAATTTTATTACTAAGTAATACTACTTGAATTAATGGTTTCATTTCCATACTGAGATTCTTATTCCATCATAAGCCATTCAATTAGAAACCTCCTGTATTTATTACCATTTTATTACTTACAATATTAGAATATTTTCGATCAATATACTTAAAGACTTAATAAAGCCCTCCAAGCAGTAATATAGTTAATAAGGGAAAAGAAAATCCTTTCCTTCATTCCGTCCATTTAATTACACAAAATCTGTGGTAATATCCTGAAACGATTGTCAAAGTGTATTTTACTAAATGACACTGCAGAAAGATAAGACACTATTTTTGTAAGCTCATTCCATAATTATTATTTCCTGAAGAAAACTAGCGAACATGTTGAAGAAATTTTTTAATTTCACATTCACACATCATTAGAATCAACAAGCAAACGTAGAAATCATTTATAACTACCCTGAAGAAGTCTCCAAATATTATTTATGGAAGAAAAACAAAGTTCTCCATCAAAAGGCCAGGGGAGAAATTATTGAAATGAGTATTTTTATCTTAGCGACGTCGTAGTCGCAACTCCCATCGGACAGAAAAATACGGATTGTTTCGGTACAATGTCGGCCGCAACGAAATCCGTAAGAAGTGATTGCGAGCAGAGGCAAGGGACCGCTATCATATCAGAGGAAAGGTTAATTCCACGCAGGAATGAAATCCTCAGCCCACTGCAATGCTTTTGTTCTATCTTTTTTCAAGCAGTTACATTGTGCTGGTACTAAACCTTTCCAGACTGAACTGCAATTCTGAGAGACGCTGATTTCCATGCATTCAAATTCACCAAACTTTATATACAATCGCTGACTAGACGGTTTTGCATCCCAGAATTCAGATGGTTTCTTTTTGGAAATTGAATGATCAAACAAATACGACTATTTTAAAATTATTATGTTTCAAAATAGAAAGCGTGCAAGGAAAATTTTCTGAGTTACATCGAGATAGTTAGGCATGAATTTACGATTCTACTCCTGTACAAGGAAAAAAGGAATAATGGCTAGTTGGAAAGATTTCCAGCTTGCTGCAGCTGAGAATCTGCAGGGATCTTATTGCATACGTGACTAATGTTTCCGCGTGTAAAACGCTTGTCGGTTCAACAGATCGATTACCGAATCACGGGGCTGACAAATGTCTTCCAGCCACGGTGAATGCAAAACAGCAAAGCTGAAGAAATAAACCTAGTTTACTATGGTCGCTGAAACGCCTCCTGGCAATCATGGCGACTACAGAACTAGCATGAGAACTCGATGAAAATCGTGAACGAGATCTTCTTGATTCTTTCACGAGTAAAATATGATTCGATGAGAAACGTGATGGAGTTTTAGTTTAAAAATGAAAATTATGGTAGATGAGATCAAATTTAGTTGCTTTTGAATTTGAGATTTTTCACAAAATTTTAAGAAATTCTCACTGGAATTTGTAGAAAATTGCCATTATTATCGTGATAATAAGTAACCTTGCTGAAAACTGACCTGGTGTTGACAAGGCAAGGGTTAATCTAAATTTAACGAGGAACTTATTTCCCGAAAAATTTAAAACTAGTTCAAGGAGAGTTCCAATTGAAGAGAACTCTTCTAAACCGTGCATCCAAGGTGTAAACCATAAAGAAAGGTTTTACGGTCCTCGCGCGACTGTGCATCACGAGACATCCGAGACATCAGCGGATGTCCTCGTACGAGTTAGAAGCTGCAATCTGAAACGTATAGCTACTTTGCAACGGTAGTCGGAAGGTTGGAAAAAAATTCGATGGTAGAGACGACCAACCATGACCAAGGTGCATTTATGACCCTCGAGGGTACAGTTTTATCTTCCATGAGATCTGAAGAAACAAGATCCATTGTCTATGAAGGATGATCAAAAGAATTCTAACAATAGAATTTCAAATATTGATACGTGCTAAATCTTTAAATTATAAAGAAAAGAAGTAGAACGTTGAAATTGTAAAAATTTTGAGAGGATTCCCTTTAAAGGATCACGGCTAATCAGGAGGTCAAAATCGATGGAGAATAAAGCCACGAGGCGATTGACCTACGCGAAATGGGCAACTTCCGTGGCTAGGCGATCTCATGGCGAGACTTCTCGTAAATTTTCCAAGCCCTCGTGGAACGATACGACTGGAAATAACATGCATCCGCCGATTGTTAGTATACACTATGTCTGCTTCGAACGTGTATCCGTTCGGTTCTTTTCTAGAATATCGAACATGTAGCTGGCATGTTTATTCAGAATCTGGCTGAGGTTTGGAAACAGGCACGCGATGGTTCGTCGAATTTTCCTTTCATTTTTACCCAAACTATTCTAAAAAAAAAATTCAATGTAAATTCACCAGCAGATCAGAAATATCTTCTAGAGTATTGTTTCCAAAACTTTCCTTTGTTTTTTCAATTATTCTCCCAGGTACATAAAATCCTCCAATAAAACGAACAAGAGAGGTCAAAGAATATCCTCCGGCATAATAAATTAATCTTTCGTAATTTCGCATGGCATGAATCGTTCAGTCGGTTGAATTCGCGAGCGGGTAACCGTAAAACTTTATCAGGAGACGAGTATGGTGCTGGTCCGTTAGGTAAAAGCGAAGAAGCTTTATTGCTTGCGGCTCGATCGCTCGCGGACTTGCGAGTAAGATGAAATGGAAGCGGAGGAGACGAGGAGTCGGTTAATGACATTCGAGGGGCACGCGCCGGCCTCGCGAGAGAGTTTACGTTGCACGCCGGCGTTCCAGGAGCGGTCTTGCACGCCGAATCGAGTTTTACTTTCATTCGGTGAAAGTGGTGGCCCCGGTTCTCTCCCTGGACGCCGGCGACGTCGCCGTCGCACCGAGCTTATCAGACGTGCACCGTTTTTCTTATTCTTATTCGACCCCCTTTCCACGGCCATGTCGTTTCCACCGAGCAGTTTCGTTCTGTTGGAAGGAACTCTTGCCTCCAGACTCGTCCTATCCTCTTCCCTTCCTTATTGGTTCACCGACCAAGCCAGACTGCACGCGGTAGAATTCCCCGTTTTCTTTTTCTTCCTCCTCCCGTTTTCCCCCGTGCTCACTTTACGAGTGAACCAGCCTGTTTATCAACTGCTCGCAGGATGCGCGTCTAATAAAACTTGCCTTTTTATCGCGTTCGTTATCAAGCAACGCGTGTATAAATTCATGCGTCGCTCCGTCGTAAACGACGCGAGCCTCGGGTTCAAACATTAACGGGGGATTAGGTCGCGATCGGTGAGGGGGTTAAATTGGTACCGTCGAGCTACCCACACGAGTCCAAGGAAATTGGAATGGGTGGGAAAGAGGAAAACGAGGAACGAATTAACGGAACTGCAAACTGGTTTACTCGTTTCTATAGGAAAACGGACAATCCTTAGGGGGCTGTTAATACGAGACGGTATTGGTAGAAATCGATGTTGGGTAAATGAAGAAAATCATGTTGCGAGATTGGTTTGGAGAATCGGTTTTAGAGTGTGCTTGAAAAAACGAAGTTGGAAAAGAGCTGTGGATTCAATTAAACTAAATTCGAAAAAAAAATGTTCCGAGTATTTTTGAAAATTTATCTTGGAAACAAATTATTTGCTTCATTAAACAACTTAATTACCCTAATTACCCTAAGAAATTCTCTGAAATCAGAAACTCTAGGAGAAGCTTAAGACAAAGGATTATCTAATCTTAATTTGAAAGGTACATTCAATAAACGAAGGCTTTCCACTCGCCTAATCAAGGCCAATTTTGCTAAGAAGAAGCCTCTGTAACCGCAACGAGCGAGTGAGGAACGTAAACTGACGCGTACAACGCAACACCAGGCTTAATCCGAGGCTCATTTGATTTTAGATGAAGCCTGCTCGACGAATTCCCGCGGGAAGAGAACTTTGTATCACCTAACTGCTTTCCACTTCGCCCACACACGTCACTTAAGATCACTAACTTGGAAAAAGTTTCGCTGTGCTTTCAGAGTTTATGTTTGCTCGTTGTAAGACAAGAAACTCGATTGCATAGGATTTTTTCTTGGATTCCTCTAAAAATTTGTATTTTTCTTAAAAAAACATACAACGTTGAGGATATTGAAGTCGATTTCTTTTTATGATACATTGTTTGATTCTCGAAAGAAAGACATCGCGAGCAAAGGATTGAGTTACAGCCCTTTCGTGGACAATATTGACCCCGACGAAGGGGATGGGATGGAAATGACTCACAGCGCTTTTATAGCATCAGTGGCTGCTTTAGAAATTTCATGTATGGTGTTTTTAGGTTGTTGATTTGAAAGAAAATCATAAGAAGTAGAAATTCGAACCGGAACTCGGAAGGGAAGCACGGAAGTGTCTGACTGTTAAGAATGTAAAGGTCTATTTTGAGGGAAACGTGTGTTCTAATGGATTCTAGAAAGGCTAAGAAAAACACGCGGTACGGATTTGTGCCATACGTGTGATGCATTCGAAAGTGCATTCAGTTTTTACTTATAGTTCGAAAGTAAAAGGGTTGAGAGTGATCAGAAAATTTTTCTATCATTTTCAAAATATTTGTTGGATATAAAAGAATAAGAAATCAAACTGATCCTAAGATACACCATAACATGAATGAACTTTCATTCACAAATTTAATCAACGTGATTGCGAGTGGACGCTTCGTTTAATCACGCTTCTCAGCAGGACGCTTCGTTTAAGTCGTGCTGAAGACAAGTTTGGATATCTTTTCTCACCTAGAAAGCACCGTTTCCACACTGTTGTCTACCTAATTCAGAAAATCTCGATTGCACGTATGATTTCGTCACTGGATGATTCAGAGCAACGAAGTTAGCCAAGCGCCCCGATGGCATTTTAAACCAGAGCCGCGTTATTTCACCGCAGGCGATGAATGATGCGAATTTCCTCGTTTAATTCATAAAAATGGCACCACAAAATATTTACCGACATATTTATGGACATAATTCGGTGCATTAAATAAACGAAAATGACTTCTGATAAATAAAGGCTCTCCTGAATGTGAAGATAATTTATAGTGGACACTTGGAATTGGATTTTGCATTTTAAAGGATGATTGAATAAATTGTGCCATAAAATTATAAAAAATGGTACCCATTTGAAAATCATAGCTAATACTATAAGAATATTTTCTCTTTTTTATAAGCACACAACTTGTAACCAAAAAATGATAAAACTCAAAATTTTGAAAGAATTAAATTAATATCTCCCTTTACTAATTTCCAAATTAAAAACCATCAAATGTTGTTAATTAAAACCATCCCTGCGAACGATCTAAGTCGTTTCAGGAGCAGTCTGATACACAATTTCCGGACTATTTCAGCACCGAGCAACCTGTTCCCGGTGTGGACCATTTTAGGAGCAGTTAACGGGCGTCACGCTGCTTGATTGCCGATGAAAAGGAAACAGCCGTCGAAAGGAGAGCACGCGACACGCGTTAATCCGTGAAACCTGTCCATGGATCTGGAATCGGCGCGTTTCTTGCCGGTTCCATAAAGATCGAGGTCTGAGCCCACGGTGATACGCGTGCATCACCCTGTCCTCCTAAAGTTGTCGACGTACGAGCGACTTGCATATATTCCTCTCGTTTCTCCACCTTTTTTTCGTCGCGATTCCTCACGACGAAAGGCGCCAAAGATATAATATACGGTCCGTTGGACTGTTTCGTCGGCACACGTTTCCCGTCCTCCCGCGATACGATTACACCGGGGTATTTTTCGAGTTCACGCAACACTCTTGGTTGCGATTTAAAAAAGTGGAATCAGGCCGCTTGTACGTTCACCTCAACCGCGACGATCTATTAATCGTAACGTTGGAATCCACTTTGTTGATGATGAATTTTCTATCTTACGCGTGACGATGCAGCGGTAAAAACTGGGACAGTGGAAAGTGATTTTTGATTCACTGGGAAATTTTAATAATAGAAATTCAAACGCCTGTGCTGTAATTTAAAGAATTTTCATGATTGGATGATTCCTAATACATCGTTAGTATTGAGCCATTAAGATATTTATTCGTCACGATAAGTGGACATTAATTAGCGTAAAAGTGGCGGATAAACGCAACAGAGTGGAACACCTGTGCACCGGGTAACCATTAATCGACCAAGAAAAAACAGCAACGGTGGGCTGTGATAGTCGGTCATACGTCTTCGAGACACGAGCACAGGTGCAAATCCGGCAAACTCGTACCTATGACCACGCAAGGATACACTCGGCGGAGACAACGAACGGGTGGAGGTGGTGATGCTCGAGCAACGCCGAGACAAGAAGGGGGCAAAGCGGAAACAGAGAGGGAGGAGAGGACGGCTTTCCTCGCTGCAGCATCAGTCGTCGGTTCCGCGCGATACCCTACGCTTTCGAGATCTACCAGTCTCTTGCTTTGTTCTACTCGAACGATCGTTTTGCAACCGCAGAATCGAACACATGCGATACTGACCCGCGATTTCGTGCCATTTTACGCTCAGCCTCGTGACCCTTGCGGCTTGCCTCGCCAAATCGAAGGTGGACCGCGTTCAAATGTCATAGCAACAAGTTGGAGACGGTAATCGTTCTTAATGATTGATAAATAACGATTTTGTGGAGATTTAAGGTCGACATCGGGGCTAATTTTTCCCAGTAATTAGAATTTTTTTAGGGAACAAGTTGAAATTTTAACTATAGAATTTGTATTTTTGATTAACTCATTTCAACCCCCTCATTTGAAGACACTAAATGTATATCCAAATTTTGTATATTTTCAAAAGAAGAGAATTGATATAATTACTGTGAGATCTGCGTGGTTAAATTCCTTGAATACACCTTTACTTAAACACCCCACTTAAAAATCATGGGAAAGCAACTGGTAACACTCAAGATCAATACAGCAATCACAAGATACCACATTCCAAGATACCTTCGTTTAAATATAAAATTCAATCAAAGAAACGAATTTAATTAGACTCTGAAAATGAAACGAATTACCAAAAAAGGAGAAGTACAAATTAAGTACGATTTTAACCTAATTATTTCAGTATTTATGATCTCAAAGGCATTGATTCGAGGTCAGTAAGAAAATTATTCGATTCGATATCGCGTGATTTCTGCAGTATCAATTAGTATAACTAAACAACAGCCGCGTTTTGCTAAAACCACAACGTTCCATTGTCAAATTTTGCTGTTGCGGGTGTGATAAATAGCCGGACGGTACAATGAGCCGAAAATTTATTAAAATTGAACATTAGGCCGGTGGCAGTGCATTAACAGGGTTCGCGTAGCCGCGACGGTGAATCGATGTCAGAACACAAAAGGTTCGCCACACCGTGGTGTAATTTATGACGGTTCATTTCGCGAGGCCGACCCATACGCTTAATTCATCATAGCAACTTTCCCAAAAAATTTCCTCGACACCGTTACATAAATCAAAAGACTCCTCTCAAAATTCATTTTTTAAAATTATCTCCAAATAACCTTGCGATCGTCAGACGAGGGTTAACACCACCCTAAAGAAAATCGAACAACAAAATAACACGTTCGAATCCACTAAATCAGCCCGACAAGCCACGAGGATCAGTCCGCGGCACGCGACGCGTATAGAAAGACGCGAGGAGGATTTTTAAGAGACCTTAAATCCCCGCAGATAAATCGGCCGAGTTCCCGAGATTTTTGTTACGCGGGATGGGGAACGAGCTCTCCTGAAAGTACCACAAAGAATTCCCGGCGCGAACGGGTCTTCGAAGGAACGTGGCAATCGTCCACGCGACGAGGAACGAAGCTGGTGCCATTGTCAGCAGGAAGAAACGCGCGACAACAACGTACGCTGCCTTCCAGACGATCGACAGCATGCTTCTGACGAAGCGAATCAAGTGCTGGTGTCAACCAGCTCGGATGCACGCTCCAAGGGTTGCACGAGCGAGAGGATCGAGCGTGCACGACACGGGCACGTAGTTTGCCCGAAGGTGAACGCAAGTGTGATGTCGATATCGCGTGCGCGGTCCTGGCCGCTTTTGGACCCGCGGCCGAAGCCTGATCAGAAGGACGATGATAATTCGAAGAAGAACGAGAAAGATAAAGAGAAGACAGAGAAGAAAGAGGAAATCTGTCTGCCCAACAATGGTAGCCCTCGGGTACAAGCCAGACGATTTTTATCCAGGCATTATTACCCAGAAGGTGGCTGGGGATGGGTCGTCACCGTCGTTAGCACCTTGGTTAACCTACTGGGACCTGGTTTGCAACTGTCCGTCCCTGCTACCCTAACTCTGCCAGCTACAGTCAAGTTTTATCATCATCCACTGCACACGGCTGGTGAGTTCCCGATGCACAGATACCTTAATGTTAGTTATAGCTTTCATCCGGAGATGATTTTGGAGTTCAACTCCGGATACGAACGGGGGTGACAAGTTGTTTCGAATTCCGTGGAGTTGATACGTGCGGAGGAAACGAGTCTGACAGTGTTCACTGAGATTCTGCGAAGTTACCACCATGTTGGTTGACAAATAAGTTGTTTATTATTACCTCGCATAACAGAGTGATTACAAATCTATAAAATTGATTTGGTATCACTTTGACATGCAAACGTATGGAACAAACGACTAATTAGAGATATACTTTGATCTAGATAAAAGTCAAAGATAAAAGGAAACGGCAACTTTTTGTAGGCGTTCGACGTCAGTTTAATAGTCTTGCCTAAAATTTATGAGAAGCAGATGGTTTCGTTGGTTATACTGAAGTTTCGAGTACTGTTTCCTATCGGAACAGCCTTTTAATTGGCAAACTCGAAACATACGTTTCAGTTTCGCGGCGGTATTTAATAGGCGACCGGAAAACGTAGTAAATTCGAGTTGGTATTACGCTAAAACCGCGTTATTCTGACTTTGGTAACATTGAGAAATTGAGCACCGAGATTGTGGAACAGAGAATTAGTAATTGCAACGTTGATCATTGAAAGTATCCTTTTTAATTACAGTTACAGATTATATTACATATGAAACATAAATCAGTGGTGACCACCATGGAAATCGAAGTTTCTTTTGTTCCATCCCTTATCGTTCAACCCCCTCATATTTTCTTAAGGGTAACATGTGAGACAAGAGTCTTTATCGGAAAAAGTTGTGATGGCTGTTATGAAGGGCATTTATCACAGCCCTCCAACTTGATCGCCCTTATCAACACAATATCAATCAGTATACTTACAGAAAAAAGCCCTGTTTCAAACAACAGAACCATTACAAATATACATGACAGAAAATACTTTTAGTATTGTGGAATTAATAATATTTCAAGTATGTAAGAAGATTGAATATTTTAAAGGAATTTATTCCTAAGTTATATTTTGAAAATTTAATCCCATGATCACAAATTTACCATTTCTTCTTACTTGTGTATATTTCTTCTATTCGTTATAAAATGTAAGAATAAAATTTCAATTTCAATGGAACTCTTGATTGAAACAGAGTAAATATACTAGCCAGCAATAAAACAGGTCAAAACATTTATAATGTTAAAACATGATGAAAGGAAAGAGTGTTTGTTGTTTCTAAAAATAAACGCTGAGTATTCATACAAAGTTTCGTAGCCCGCGGTGATCACCACATCCTGTTACACTTACTTCAATCCCCTCAACCATATCATAGTGACATCTTTCAACCTTCTAAAGGTTCTAGGGAATTTTTTCAAGTTTCAATCTGAATTACCGACTAACCCAAAGCTACCAGAATATCATAGCGCACTCTATCTTTGAATGAAGTAGAATATTGTACCGAAGAAAACAGTCGATATGTAACACGCTGCCTTTTCTTTTACTCTTTTTATTCATTAACCCTCAGAGGATAGACACTGGGTCATTCAAGACCCAAAAATATAGAAATCTACTATTTTATACTTAAATGAATATCTCCGACACATATGTCTTTTAATCACCCATCTGTGCAAGAAAAATTATTGTTATTGCTGTGTTTGTACGAACAAGGAAGACAGAAGGCAGAAACTTTTTCCAGTGAGAAAAGCAATTATTGAAGAAAATATTGATTTATATTCAATAAGTAAATTATACTGGTCCTGAAGCACCTAAGTTTCCTCATTTACGCAATTACTCTTCTAACATTTCATTATTACTTGACGAATTTAAGAAGAAATATAGTTCAAGAAGAGTTTAACAGGTTGACTGCCACTGTGAAAACAAATGTGTGAAGCAATTGTTCAGTATACTATCAAGTTAAATTAAAATTGAAAACAAAAATTGAAATTTTTTCCTAATTGAGAATGGATCCTTAACTGATGCAGTAGAAAAGGATATATATAGTCAGACACATTGAAATTCTGATTATTTTCTATTCTACCTTTTGATATCTCGAGCATCTAGGTTTCATTTGACAGAAACATGCCCTAAATGATTCAAATGAACCTTCATTGTGGAGATTGGCAAGAGAGTGGTTGCAATAAAGAAAAGAATTTCAAGCCTCTCGTTGAATCTCCCGATTCAATTATCTCCAAGTGTTACATAACGATAGCTCTGGGAATCACTGAAGAAAAAAGAAGGGAAACGTTTCAATAGAAAACGTTTCATGAATTGTAACCTCTCACGAGGCTGACATTAAATTAGCAATAAAATACAAAAACGTTCGACAGAGCCCCATGGCAGTCGAAATCACTTTAGAATTACAGTAAAGAAAGAAGAAATCAATTGACTATTATTTCATCATAAAAATCAGATGAAATTACAATGTGTCATTTTATATTGAATATTAAACGGAAGTAGCTAGAAAAAATGGAGCAAAATTACATTCTGTGGCAAATGTAATAATCTAAAGCAGAGATCTGGACGATTTCTTGCAGGCATTATTAGACTGCTGAACCACAGCACGTCATCTTGACGCGTAATAGCTGTCAGCCAATTCTTTTCTCTACCCAGAGGGTATCGGTCATCATCGATCGAGAGATTCGGTCCTTTCTGACCCTGATATTATTATAATATTTTTGAGGATAATATTCACTATACTGAGAAATTGGAAAACTGAGAAAGTGAAAAATTAGAAAATTAAGAAAATGAAAAATTGGAAAATTGAGAAAACAAAAAATGGGAAAATGGGGAATTTGAGAACTTTTATATCGCATACAGTGTTCACAAATCCATATACATGGATACAATATTCCATAAAAGCAAAGAAATAAAGCAAGAAGAAGACGAAAGGCTACAATGGCCAGGGATTTAGGATGTAAGGGTCGCGTGAAAATGTTTCGCCAACCGTAAAGGCTTTTTGGCACGAATGAAAAGATTAGGATCATCATGATGATTTAGCCCTTTATTTTCGGCCGAAAATAGTCCTAAGCTGAACATTTCCCAAATACCTACAATCAAGCAAAAAACAAGAATCCGTTAGAACTTTTGCATTTCCCGGGCAGCGGTGTACAGTTAAATATTCCAAGAAACAATTAGATTACGAGTCGTCGGAGCAACAACCGGCCGAGCCGCAGCAAGTTGCGCAACTATCATAAAGTACTGCCTCGAACACGATCGCATTCGTTGTTACGGAGGAGCACAACGGCTACCTGAACATTCCCTGAACACACAAAGTGGTTGGAACAACACATTGCGGGAGGGGGTTTAGAAAAAGAGAGAGGGATTCCTTCGGCTTCGGTTGATCCGACTCCAGAAGCGCAGCTGTCGACCGTAGCCGCAGACAGCCGCACGATTCTTGCCCGACGCGGCTTCTCTCGGCCAGTTTGCGTGCTGAGCGTGCCGCGCTCGGTCGCTTCCTTCTGCCACTCGTGTCCTTTGATCGAGATACCTGTACCCGGATCCCAGTGATCGCTGCATCAGTGGATGCGATTTTAATCGAAGAAAATCCGATTTCATTCGTTCGATTCGAGCCTGTCTTCGTATTTCTCTCCGAAGTACCAAACAACATCGCGTCTCGAATGATAAATGATTAAGAATCCTGTTGAAAGCTCGTCGAACAAAGGTGTCAAAGATAACACGCGATGGAGGATGAATAATACTTCAAGGTTGTCACTTGACAAAGAATTCGTTCGACGATTCACGAAACGCTCGATCGAACCCTTAACACGATCGATCTGACTTAATCCCTCGTTCGGTACCAGAGAGAAACAGCCAGCAAGAGAGCAGGGATCATCCGGTGGAAAGGAAATGGAAGAGGCAGAAGAGGCAGAGAACCGAGGACGAAGACGGCGAAGACGACGCAGACGAGAACGGGACGTTGAAGAACGCTTCGAGGCCTGAGAGATCCGAAGAATGGCTGCCTCCCGTGTCGATTCGGAAATCGGCGAAAATCATACGATAATTAGAAGATCATCGATTCGCAGTGAACGTAGATCCTCGGCATCTCCAGTAACCACCAACGAAAGTCAATCGAAATGTCTTAACGATAAGGATGACAAAGTAGAAAGAGTCATCGTTGTCGAAGATCACTACAAGTCGATGGGTCACGATCGTTCTAGCAAAAACAAGTCTCTAATCGGTCAAGATAAAGCGGATGAACACCAGAGAACGATCGAATCCGCTGACCAACGAAAAAGTTCCGAGGAGATCGAAGATCGCAAAAGTTCGCAGGAAGAAGAATACAAGCCACGATTGATCCGCAAGCGGGTCACCGTGGACGACCCCGCGATACAGATTAAGAAACACGGTATCACGGAATCGAAGAAGAAAACAGGGGACAACGAAGCGTCGATTTCGTCCAGAGTTATCTATAAATTAGTCGGCTCCGGCGAGCATCGCGGAGACACGATCGTGAAAGGGGATCAACGCGAGGCTTCGCTGAGGAATCACGTGAATTTTATCGCCAATAGGGTGGACGGTTCGCCAGAGGGTTCGGGAACCTCTCGGACGGAAGTGGCTCGTAAACTGTCCGATTCTCAGCCAGTCGTAAAAAGACGCGACGAGAGGATAACCAGTAAGGACAGTCCTCGCGAGCCGGTTCGTAAAGGGAGAAAACAAAGGAAATGCGAAAACTGTGGAGAGTCGCACCTCCCTTACGTGGAAGGACACCCTTATCAGCATAAATACCCCGGTTATTCGGACAGCGACGCGGTGGAATACGCGGAAATTCGCGTTAAAGATGGCGCGAACGCAAAAGGCGTAGAATTCAAACAAGAAACTCCGGTTGCATCGTTGCTGTATCGCAGCAAGTCTCTGCCCCGGTTGTCGATGCATGACAGTGGTGTCGCGTGCAGTGGCAATGAACAAATACACGTCGCGGTTGCACCGCATAGTAGCAAACAATGGGTGGCTGATCTGAAGCAGCTGCACACCTTGAAACAACACTACTATCCGGAAGGAGGATGGGGTTGGATCGTGGTATTCGCCGGGGTGCTGGTACAGGTGTTGTCCCATGGGATACACGGGTCGAACGGGGTTTTCCTGCAGCAGGTGGCTAACAAGTTTGGCCCTCACGCGTACTTGGAATCAGGTTAGTCGGAGGGGGTGTTTGTTTCGGATATTTTTAAAGAACAAGGGGAATAGATAGATGTGGAAAAACAACGAGTTGATTTAAATGTTTTCTTTTTGTCTAGCCTTAACTCTGAATTATGGTTATTTTTGTGTTTCACTATTCTATGCTTCAGAATTTATTAAATGATTTTAATATGAATTTTGGAGAAATAAGTTTTCTTAACACTAGAACTACCAAGCCAATCAAAATGACTGGTTTCAAGTATCTTAATTTAATTCATAAATTTTAACAAAGTATTTTTGCTGAAATATTTTTGCAAAATGGATTCTTGCATTCCTACATTATTTCCAACATAAAAATTAGTGTACGTCAAACATCGGTAGTTCCAGTGTTAAAGCTGTCTTTGAAGAATCACTATCATCAAATGATAAATGATTTTAAAAGTCAGTTTAAATAAAAAACAAGTGGACACAAACAACAATATTGGCCTAACACTCTGTTCTATCTTGTAACAAAGCGATCACATGTTCTATACTAAAACAAGAATCACTTGACAGCCGGACGTCAGTGAAACGGTCGTATTCATAAATTACACGGCTGTAACACGCACTTCTCACGCATTCCACGCATAGTTCTAAAAGTGGAACGTCCCTTCGCGACACAAACACCACGCGCATTAGCGTTTCCCGTCGAGTCCGAATGAACACCCTCGAATAAATCCATTCCTGTGCACGTCGCATCCCTGTCACGCATTCGCGTAACGAACCGATCGATGAAGGGACAGAGATTATTGTCGAAAGTGAGCCTTGGTGGGTTAATAACCCGCCCTGCCGTTCCCAAGCTTTAGCTTATACCGGCGGTGTTAAAGGGCGCAATTGCGCTAATAAATCCACTCCCCAGTAGCCACCACCCTCCAAGTGACGTCCGGGTATGGATAAACTATCCACTCGTGGGCTTGCCAATCATCGTTTTCGGGTACGGAAGACCCAACACTGGACTCGTTGATATAGGGACGAAAAAGCTAACCTGAATGGGATAAAACACCCACCAGGCGCCTTGCGCCCATAAGGGACAGAGACAGAGCTGATTTTTCACGGCTTTCAATTTACCCCCGGCGCGTGCTAAGAGTGCATAATCACCCTTGGGGGAAATAATTCCGAGACAGGCGAAAATCCAGCCACGTGTACGTTTAACCTTTGTTCAGACAACAACGGGTTAATATTGACCCAAAATTTCACGAGTACATCACCGAGGGTTAAAGGAATCATTTCTCCTTTAGCAAAGATGACTTTTCGAATGAAATTTTCAATGCAAAGACAGAAATTGAAAATCTTCGCGATGCATCTTACACTTCGTTCAGGATCCCTTTGTCCTCTCAACACTTTTCCTCGTTTCGCGTTGGACGCGCATGTACATCGTGCTTTGGCCGTGGGCCAAGCAGCCAAGTGTCGCCAAGTATTCTTACATCTGCCGCCCAATAAACGGGATATGAATCGCGCTAATTATAAGCGACACTTTCTCACCGCCTGTCCGCTTCGCTTTGCGACAACGCGTGAAGAAAGTAACCAAGCGTTGGTTACACTTGGCAAACATTTTCGATCTTGTCGTTTGTAAGCTTCGAAGAGTTATGAAAGTGTTAGAACGATTTTTATCCGAACGCGATTTTTGATACGATTGCTCGATCTACGAGTGTGCTTTGTGATAATTGAATGGTAGTTCGCTTTCCAATTCGATTTAGCTGTTCGTGTTCCGATAAGGGAACGCGTGTTTCCGTTTCGAGAGATAACTGGGCCACATGCGAGAAACAGCAGGGGACAACACGCCATCTCCTTAGAATTGAGAATATTTTATAGGGATTATTAGACCGGGCGAAACACCGTCGTAAGCCTGTATAGATTTTCCCAACGATTTCATTCAAGCGCCTCTTAGGTCGCGGGTCACGACTCTAAAAACGAGCAGCATCATTTTTAATGTTCCGTATGGAACGATCTAGCTCGTTCGTCAAACCGAACTGCCGAATGGTCGAATAAAAACGAACTGTTCTCTCGCTTTTACGTCATTCTCTGAGAAGGTCCGCTTGTTCGATTCTAAAGGATTTAGTGGCTAAGACTGACGTCACGATGGAACACCGATCCTGTTCCCGTTCGTGAAAGCGTTTAATTTGAACGAGTGCGTGCATACGTGAGATCAGGTGGTCGTGTGAAGAACGTAAATCGATTCTCTTTTCAACTTCTGATTTTGGTCGGCTAGATCCAAATCGAGATCGAGAAATCGGTTCAGCTCTTTACCGTTTGCATGGAACATTTTTAAGGCAGATCTACTTGTTAGAGGGAAAATGAAACGTGGAATGAATCGCGAAGTGGTAGCTCGAATTCCTTTTTAATCTGATTTTCCACTTTGAACGATTTTCCTTTCCTTCGCCTTTGATTCTACTTCATTTAATTTTAAAGGATTGTAAAAATCGACGTATCTAATAAATGGAAGATAAAATTTTAGCAACAGTGTATTATTTGCAATTCACGCTAATTTTCGCGACGTCAACCGGAGATAACGAGGGCATTCATCCAGTCGGTTCACACATTCTCTATTCATAGCCAAATTAATTCGGCATTATAATTCTCCCATACTGATGCTGTCGGGAACTTTCACGTCGGAAGACAGATCGCCACCCACGCGTCGTCGACGGTGCAAAAGCATCGATCAAATTATATATCAAAGCTGAAAGTTGACGCTCTGATTCTATAATCGGTACTTCTATGAATTCCAGTTAACAAGAACTACCATAGAAAAAGGACATAGAACAAATGTGTGCAGATTTAAAACAGGAGTCAGACTTTAACGAGGCTGTCGTATTTCTAATCATGTTGTTAGCCGCGTACTGACCGAGTAAAATAACTTTCATTCGCTTTAGGTGGGCCACACGACCGGTACAAGAACTTTAATCAGGAATCCCATTAATTAGTGTTCCGTTGTTACTTGATCCATTCAAGATCGTGTAATTAAATGCTGTGGTGTTGAATAATTTATATGAAACAAACTGAGTATTTAAGAAAAATTATAATACTGGGAAAATTATATTTGAATGTTTTGTTAATTTTATCGCTGACCAGAAGATTTAATTTGAAAGGAAACTGGTGCTCTAATTTCCAAACAGTTGCCCCATTACAAACGCAATAGGATTGTTCTTAATATAGCAATGAGAGAGTTCTTTTTTCTTTCGAGAACGAAATGTGATTACGTTATTTAGAAAGTTAGGAAACGTGCGTCAGAGTAGTTCACTGGCAACTAGAATTACACGTGGGCGTGTATTTGTATGCATGCAGGGGATGAGTGTTCTTAACCAAGAACAATGAGAGGGAAGTTTTCGAGAGAATGGTGAATTAAACGGAAGTTCCAAAGAAGCGATCGACGAGGGGAATCTAAAGAGTTTATAGCTGGAATTTAGGAACGACTTAAGTTGAAAGAGACAACTATAGCATTGAAGTTTATCTTGAACACTACCACGAACCTTATTTTAAATTAAATTATCCGCAATTAAAATATTCAACACGAAAGGAAATCGTTGCGAAAGAATTTGCAAAAGAAAGAAATGAAACGCTAGAAGCAAAAATGCAAGATGGTAGACGATGGAAGATAAGAGAAACGCGATAAAAATTTTCTGAAACAGCCCCCTGCTGCGAGACTCGAGGGTTCGCTAATTTTATTTTTTTCTACAACCCGTTTCTCTTCCTTTTCGGCGTCAAAATGTTCGCTTGTTAAGGAGGCGAGTCGTCCAGACGCCTCTTGGGGAAGTTTCAGTTCGGAGTAAGGATTATTGTAACAGCCGTAGATAAAGAAAGGTGGCCTTCGCGAGAGAAAAGAGAATCCCGGGTAACAGGATTCCGGTATCAGCAACGACGGAAGCAAGCTCGTTCTACGAACGTTAACAATCAGACGGGAATACGTAGGATATCGTAGAATCCACCCCTTGCGTTACTTGCCAATTTTTTCCCTTTTTTAAAGGAAATTCGTTCCGCGATACGGCTTCGATACTGCAAGTTGTTACTGCGCTATCTTGCAGGTAGAACAATCACAATAATCACGATTTCCTGTTTTTTATCAGCTTGAAGGAAAAATAGTCAAGGAACTATTCCTTCATTGGTAATCACCAGTGTCTGGTGCATCAAATTTTATATAATTTAATTATTAAGAAAAAGACAAGGAAGAACGAACTTTGAATACCATTAGAATTAATAGAAATTTATATCTGAAAATCAATCAACCCGGTGCCCTTAATAATTGGTGTCTTAATATGTCTGACTACAACCCTTCATTTCTACTGCAGCAATCAAAGTGTTTACAGTATAATAAGTGCAAAATATAATTCTACTCCCACGATGATTGAATAACAGCATAGTAAACGTCAAAAAAAGTGAGCTCGATCCTCGACCGGTTGAACTTATTTTCATTCGAGCTACTTTCACGGTCGAAATCATTGCCCCATTTTATCCTCATTTGCCGGCCAACAACAGGCTGCCATGTACGGTGTACAATAGCCACGTTACTGTCAACCGTAAATATCGACAGGGACGAAAATGGTCGCGCGAATTGCCTTTTGTTAGATGCAATTCGCGAGTCGATCGTTACACGCGTCGCTAAACAGCACGCGTTTAAAAGGCACCGATGCACGTCCGCTTTTTCACGGCGTAAATTGCCCGCCGTAAAGTAATGAGAGATACGGCCGGTGCAAAAATACTCGAGGGCGAGGAAACGTGCAACAGAGTTGCTCGAAAACGAGAAGATGAAAAAGAAACGGAAGGCAGATTTATCGGAAGGCAAAGTTGCTACACGTCGTTGAAACGCGACACGACGACGCGATTATTTGAATTTGCCGGGAAACGAGGAAACGCGCTTATGAAAATACTTGGGATGCTCGGAAATAGGGATGGCACGGAAAACGGTTTCCTGTTTGCGTTGACACTCTATTTTCACCCTTCTATGCACTCGTGTAACTTTCAAGTATCATATTAAATTCTTAGATTCTAAATTTTCTTTCCAATTTTTTTCTCAGTAAAAAAAAAATCTTTTTTCTCTTCTATAGTAAAAAGAAAAAATTAGAAATTAAAGTAATTATTAGTAAATAACAGATTCTAATATTACAAACTGAAAACGAGGTAAAATCTAGAAATCGAAAAAGTAAATTTATGTTGTTCCTATGTCTCAATATCATTCGAAGAATCGAGTGTTTTGATAGGGTAACGTGTTCTAAAAATCATCGACACTACTCAAAATAAAATCTTATGGGAAGCTCGTAAAAAATCATAAAGTTTCACGATGTCACAGCACATCCTGTCCAGATGCGTTCAGTTTTAAGGCATTCGTAAATCCTTCGAATTTCGACGTATGAAACGGTTTGCAAACTGCTAGAGAAATTTCTTTTTTCGTCGTACATTATATTCGCTCGCGAAATTTCCTCTCGGTTCGTCCGTCTTTACGTCGACAATTTCTTTTCTATTTTCTCTTCTTACACTGCATTTCGTGTGTTTAACTCTTGAGAATTATGCAAGACTGGGAACGTATGTTTAGTAATAAGCACGTTTAATTGCATCCTAATCTAATAGCAAGCGAAACTGCAGGCTAGTAATAATTGATTTTAAGATAATTGCAATTGCACCTTAACTTATCATGGCATTTGTAATCTAACGATTAAACTCTAGATAATTATGCAATAATTGTGTATCAAAATATGAAAAATTTATTGAAGTAGTATACTATAATAAATGCCATTTTAGAGCTTCAAATTTATCAGTGAAAAAATAAACGAAAGTATAACCATCGTTTTTGATGCCTCCAGTCGAAGCAATGGCACGTTCCACCATTTTATGTCCCTATGGGCTTAAAAACCGTAACATCACAGTTTTTTATTTCCCAATGTATAGAGGGATTACGTTGATTTACATCGAACGAGAATAAAACTGGACTGAAAGTCTGGCAAAAATACTAAAGCAAAAAGGGACGGTGACGTTGTACGGAACGCATGTATCACGTTCAGGCTGGTGGCCGTTTTTAAACCCCATAAAAATGACCGTTAACACCGATGACAAAACGATTCCTTCGTCCCTTTGACAGTTACACTTTTCAGCCACGCTCGTGACCAATTTACTTTCCCTGATTATAACGCACTCCGTAGCTCGTAAATAATTTTTAATATAGTTTTCCCTCGGTATGTATATTATATCTGTCCTCCTGGGCGCAGTTAAGTTCATTCCGGTGAAATACTGAAATTTCCCTCTCGATGCGCCCAGGTGCTCGTATCTTTAAATAAATTGAAACGCATTACCAAGATTATACGCCACCTCCGTCTATTATTTCCGGTTATCTCCGTTTATTTCCTGCCGTGCTAGGATGCGCCCCATCATTAATATCAGAGGATACTAACGAAGGTAATTTCAATTTTAAAATGGGACACTCTATCAATTTAGATCCTTAGGGAATTTTCGGCCCTTCTTGAAAATTAATATAATTCAACGTTGAACAAATTGACTTCATTTTTATAACTATTTCTTAATTTCAAATCCTCTTTTGTATAACTTTCAAAAATAATAAAAAGCAAGATTGACAGCACGAAATTCTGATTTTGAAGTGGATCCCTCTGCCGATCCACGTCACCGATGTTTCGAGCAATCTCAGAATAGAAGTTCGTTCCTGCAACGGGATTAATTCCAACGAGAGTATCAAGTGCCCTCTTAAAAAAAGATTTAGTGCCAGCGTTAAGAACCAATTTTGTGTCGGACGATACTGTTACAAGTTAATAGCCGTTCGTACAACTGATTCAAATCTGAACGATACGACTGTCTCCGTGTATCGTCCGCTCGAATCAACGAAAGTGAACGCGAGTTTCGTCCCGGACAATGGGGTATAAAGAGGATGAAATAGTTGGCAGGAGATGGTGAAGTGTTGTGGTCGATCGTCTGAGGAGAAAGAGATCGATCCATCAATGTCGAACGGTGCTACTTTTCGTGTTAAGTTCAATAGAAATTTAGATCACCAGGAAGTTTCGACGATTAGGATTTTTTTTTTATGAACCTTATGATATTGAATTTCTTAGTTCATTAGGCTATTGTGTTGAAGACAAAAGGTATTTTTTATGGCACTTGCAATTACCATTTATTAATTTGTGAAATAAACCCAAGGGCGAGATTCACACTTTCCAAATTATAATTTCAGAATATTGCAAATGGTAATTGCAAACTTGGAAAAGCAGATACGAAAATTACGAATAGGTGACATCGTCTGTCACAAGTATTGAAATATTTTTTTGAAGAATTCTTTCTCCATTAATATCTAGATGTCACAGAATTGACCTAGCGTCCCGAACAGATCGAAGGGGATGCTGGTATCACACAAAACCTCCCTTCGACCACTTCGTCATCGGATGTACATAACCGACGCCTTCTGTCAAAAGCAACGCATCGTCCCTTCGTGAAGGGTGCGAAGAACCCGGGGCAAAAAAGGGCTGGTATAACCTGCTGGCCAGAAAGATATTCGACGTAAAAAGGGGCAAAGATCCTTTCCATGGATGTCACCAGCAGGGATCGTAACTGTTCTTATCTACAAGAAACGCTCAATAAGACTGACCACCTTGTGTACAGACGAAAGGAACTGCTTTCATGTCGTTGCTTCCATCTTCCATCCATGGAATAAACAGGTTTCATTGGTAGAAATTTCCTTCTGTGCAAAATGATTGCTTCATGGAAATAGTGGTTCCAGTCAGTTGAGTTTCCATCGTGGAAAAACGATCTTATGATGTGCAAGTTAAATGAAAAGGATGCTTTTTCTTTAGATAATGGTTTGCGAAAAGTGGATGTCTTTAAACATGGCTTTGATAGATTTTTTACTTTGAGGAATGTTTTTTTTTAAATAATGGCCAGGCCTCCAGGAGTGGAAATTAGAACATACAATGTCAAAATATAAATTTTGGCAAAATATATTGATGAAAAATATTATTTTGAGAGGAAGGAAATGCCAGCTTGTGGTGCATGCTTGTACTCTAAGCTTATCTGGTTCGGATAACTCGAACATCAGAGGTCAAGTACGAGAAACCTTCTTTACCGGCTCTGAAAACTTGCAAGCTCACTGTTTCAGGGTGTAGAAGACTATCGAAATATCTACCCATGGTACTGTACCCACTTCAGGTATTCTGATCTCAAAATCAATATACCTCTAAATTTCAAAAACACTATTAACATCGACAATGTTCCTGTCAGTCTCAGAAACCTTCAGTTTATAAATTTTTCCTATCATTGTTGAAATAAACTTCATTTAACTAATGTCCAACTTGCAAATTAAATTGCATACACTCCAAAAATTAAAAATCAGGAAATTGGAATTCATCGAATTTCCTCTTAATAAGTTAGGACTTTGCCAATCTATGCCACCCTCAGAAACCATCATTCTTACTTTTCTTCCTTTTCGTTCTTTTCTTATCACTTGGTGATGATATTTCTTTCCGTCCCTTTCTTCAGACTTGCTTCCGATCATATGAAAAATGAATGGGTGCGATCCACACGCGATACGAATGTTCCTTTTCAGCATTCAAGATACAATAATCCAATTTTTTAAACTGAATTAGAATAACAGTAATGCTTCAAAATTATACGTTTTCAAAATTATCCTTAATTATTTTATTTATGATACCAATTACTGGAGATTTTCTATAGCAATCAAGGAGTTGACAATATTTCCATATTAAACTCTTCTTAAATCAGGAAAAACCTTAAGAAAAATTTGAACTAAAGTCATTCCAAGGATCGGAGATTGTTCGAAACTGTTCCTAGTCCAAGTTGAGAACGGTGAAACGAGATTGCCTCGTAGTTTCCGTTCATCATCGTCGACTAAGAACAGGGCAGACTGATGAGTCTTTTATCGTTTACCATCACGTTGGACCTTGACATTGCGACTTTTCCGATTTACCGTTACACCAATTGTCGGTCAAATCGTGTTCCTCGTGGTCGTAGATCACCGTTAGTGCCGGCTACTCCAAGAATTCGACGAGATTGGTTAGACGAAATAGTAGAACGGCCGTTAACTAGGGTCGTCCGTCGAATGGAACAACGAATTCTGCCAATTTCACTGACAATGTATCCGCCGTTTATATATTTCGTTCCTGACGTCAGAGACGATACAAGATTTCATTCAGATCCCTTCTTTCCTGACGATTAAATGCAATTCGAGCGAGAACGAAGAAATTGGAACGATTCTATTCGACTTTTATTCATTTTCCGTTGAAACATTCGGATAATTTCATTCTAACATTTAAATGGAACGTGAGAAATAAAATTGATGGTTTATGGTAAACCTGGACTGAATTTTTATACGTTTGAACTACTTGCTTATTTCTTCTCATAACTGATGAATTTCCTAACTAATTATAGTTTGTTTAGAATCATTTTCGCCTGTTCACGAAACAATGATCACAGAGAAACGATGTAGCGATTAATCACTGAGAAACTCGCACAAAGAGAATTTAAAGAAACGGCGCCATAAAGTGGGTGGATGTGGCGTATAAGATTTATACCATCTGACGATTCGACAGCTGCAAGGTAGGGACCATGATAAAAATAGGACCCTACAGGAGTGTTAAATTAACGATACGTCGTCTGTTCTGCGAAATTCACGCCGATATTTGCGCACTCAGGATAAAAGCTTCGAAAATACACGAACCCTATGCTCCCTTAACTACCCCCATCCATGATAATTTATGGAAGGCTGGACTATTTAAAAATTTGTTTAAATTCTATGATCTTCTCCCAAAATATTGCACTTTAAATCTCCTAATCTAAATATTCAATTCATCCCTTATACCTCTGGGGAAGATTGAGGTACGAACTTAAGTTACCTTAGATCAGAGAAAAGGAATTTTACTGCCAGCACTTTGTTCATGGGATCTACGTTGTTTGTTGGATTTATTTCGAATGTCTACTTTGCATTCAGTGGACGATTTGAAAGCAGTTCACGCGTCGTTCCCTCGGGAAGCTTTAAGATCGCCTTTACCACGCTGTTTTACATAATTCAAGAAAGCATTTCAGTCTTTTAAAACTCGTATTTTGTGTGCAGGATTCACGATCAAAACTTCACATCACAGTGTGATTATTTTAATATTATATGAAATGCAATTTGTACAAATTGCTCTGTGTGAAAAATGAAAAATTTTTTATTTCAAAACGTGGATTAAAGGTAATTGAAGATTACATTGAAGAATTGAGACTTAACCAAGTATTGAGTTAGTTGTAAAGCTTTCAGTCAGGAATTTATGGCTCAATTAATAGAGAGCCAAGGAAAATGATTTTTTCAACGATCCACTCGAGGCGATTAATGGCCTAGAGCAAAATCGATACTCGGTACCGATTAATCGCGCTATCGATCGTTTCTCTGTAAAATTGATCATTTTTATCATCCTGCTGAAACAGGTTCTAATTATCGATCGTAAACTCATCCTTCCTTTCTCCTCCCCTCTTTTTTCTTAATCTGCCATCTCAAACCAGTCGGTGTGATATTTGAAAAATGTAATTATGACTTCTGTTGTATTGATACGACTTTTTCAGAGTGATTCCTTCCTGCACGCTTAATTTATTGCGAATGCTAATTGTATAAGAGGTGCACGGATAACGTATCGGTCGTGTCACGTCAGGATATATGCAAATGATTACAAAGCAATTAAATGAGGCTCGAAATTAGCAAGCCATCATCGACTTGACATTGATTTATGTCAATACAAACATAAAATACACTCGGTCTCGTAATCGAGCAATTATTAATCCACACCCTTTCACGGTTTAAACGTTGAAACATTCCATTTGTTTCTTTCCGTTCCGACTGATTAAACTCTCCGATGGAAAACGTTCTGTATTCGACGCTGATTGATTGTTCCACGAGGAATCAATTGAACCGCCTTATTGATTTGTTCAGCAGAGTGAAACAATGAAACGTAGAAAGTGCATACGATTATTCATTAAGTACAATTTGAATCAATGCTGTACTAATTAACATTTTGCCTGCTAGTAATTGTTTTTAATTTTTAATAAATCAATCAACACAGCTTTCAGTGTATAATTACCATATTAATTTTCATTTTGAGCTTCTGATTAGATTCCTTCTTTTCTTTCTAGTCATTTAACATACACTGCCTCGTTAAAGCAAAAAGCAGGCAATATGTGAACTTTAAAAGCAGCATTCTGTCCATTCCTTTCGCTCATTGAGCTTAACAGATATAGTAATTCAGACGACCATGGAACCCATGGTCGTATGGACACGAAAGCACGTGGCGAGGTCGGAGAACGAGGGGATTGGCCCACCGGATTCCCCTACGCAAGCTCAGCTTGCGACAGTCTTCTTCTGTGAACCACCTAACTGGATCCAGTCCGCGTCCGACAACGCGCACCTCGTCCACCGTGTCGTGACCCTTTCGCGATTCCTGTCACGAAGCACCAATTGAATTTCAAGAAACAAAGGCTCGAGCCATCTTAAACAACCATCAGTTTCATAGGATTAAAAGGAATAACTCGAAGAGCGAAAGTGTGCACGTGAATTGAACTGTCGGTGGTGGCGCGGATTTTTAAGGGTTGAAAAGCACTGTCGCTGTCGTTGTTTTTTCAATTTTGAAAAAATTAAGCCTGTTTTCGAGGCTTAGGAAACACTGCTGCCTAAAATATCAGAAAACCTTGGAAGTTCTAACGAAAACAAAAATTCTAAAATAGATTTCTGATTTTGTATTTAAATATGTTGTGCGAAAGAATCAGAGATAATAAGTGGATGATGGAATAGAGACATTTGAAACCGTGAGTATTGGAAGCGCGGCAAAATGCCGGAAGCATACGAAACGATAGAAGGAAAGGAGGAAAAGAGAGCATGATGTGACAGTTTTGGTGTAGCATATCGTTTCGAGTATTCTTATTCCAGTTGAATAGGACGTAACGTCGTTGACCTCTTTTGGTTCGAAATTTACTACTTCGTATCATTTTTATGCCACGGTCTAGATATATTTGTATAGAAACTTTTATTGAATTGTTTAAAAAAGTATGAATACATTGATCCTCTTTTTTATCAAAATTAATAATATCTATTAGAAAGGTTCAAGTGAAAAATTATAAAAATCTAAAGATACCAGCTTGAAACTAATAAAAAGTCATCACGAAAATAGAAATCCAATGAAACCATTTTCGTCCACATTTCCATTTGGCAGAATTGGAATGGCCATTTAAATTGGAAATGAAATAAAAGCGGAAGTAGCAGTAGTTTCAGATTCCTTGGGTCATTTCATTGCCACGGATCGTTTGCTTCGGAAAATCGTTTAGAAGCTTTCCTTTTTGATAAATTCGCAAACTTTTACTCTCTTTTGCTATATTCCTTTAGTCAATTTCAGTGTACGACGAATATGTTTACACAATGAACACTTTACTTAACGCAACCCCTTGTTCTTTGCTCCTTGTTTGCCGAGCTTTTGCTCTAATACAACAGAGAATAGTACTCCATTTGCTCTCTATTTTCGGCTCTAACGACTATGTTACAAGGCTCTAAGTTCTTCCTTATTTAGATCAAATAATTTGAAAAAAGTAAAAATCTTGAATTTAATTGTCAGCCTGATGCATCTAAAAAATGTCCTTACTATTCATCCTACTTTTATCACGTTCCCTGATAATTCTATTCTTCTCTCTATTTCGTCTGATGAACAAAAAAGTCAACGAAGGAGAAAAGAACGAGGTATCAACTTGGTGAGCCAGGCATTAGTCTCAAATTCAGTCTTGTTTCAAAGTACAACTTCCTACTCGGTTTAAAGAAAGTCCTCCCAGGAAAGTTTCCGAGTAAGAGAATAGAAAAGAGACTTGGTTTGCCAACTTTATCTGTGCGGCTACCTTCCGTCCGGCAGAAGGTATGGAATTTAATCTTCAACGTGACCAGAATAAAGTTTCCAACAAATTTTCACGCTAATATGATCGTGATACTGTATAAATTCATCCAAAAATCAAAAACTAGAATATTTCTGGGTCTGGGTCCGATATCAGAATTGTAGAAATAAAAAATCTATCAAGCAAAAAAGATTTCTGTTGAATATACTTTTCGAATAGCAAATACGACCCTCCCTTCTTTATCGTCATCCCCATCTGTCCCTCGCATATAAAAAAACTCAAGTTTATCTCGAAACCAGTGTATTTTATGAATCTTTGGATGTAGGAAACGAGATACTAAAGGGTGTTGTATGATACAATAAAAGATCGAAAAGAAAAATTACCATATTCAATCAGAAAGTTAACTGGAATTTTCAACCATATTTTTGTACAAAAATAAATGACAGCGACAGTGATTAAAGACAATCAAAGGGTGCTCGTAATGAGAAATAAAAGATAATTGGAATGCACGAGTGGATTATCGAGGGATGAAGACTCGAGAGTGCAACGAAAGGGATGTCATTCACAGTCCCCCTTGCGACGATAGCGGGGTTGCAACTTCCGGCGAACTAGGCGAACCCTCGTTCTCTGGAGAGTGCGAGGGAATCGTTTGTCTGCAGGAACCCAAACCAAAGGAAATCGAAGAAGGCGAAAATAGGGATCCTAGGTTTGATCGTTTGAAACAGCTTGCAATTAAAAACTGTCGACCTATGTTCATCAAAACCTAATATTTTTTTACAATTCTAAAAATTTTAGAATATAAAATTTTGTATTAACTACAAAACCAATGTGAAATTCCTTTTACATTATAAATTTTGTATTATTACAAAACGATATTTCTAACTGTAATTTGCACGTGTCAGAAATTTTTTACTACGGTACTTAAAAACGCATTAAGTATAATGAAATGCACGAAACGTTACGGTACCGTGAACAGCGATCGTAAACTGAAGACTGTCGTCAGTTTTTGTATTGTAGCTGTTTTTTACGTGCCGTAGATACGTGGCAAAATGTACCATAAGACAACATTACTACCCGGAAAGTGGTTGGGGGTGGGTGGTCGTGGTAACCGGCGTTATGGTGCAAATTCTTTCCACGGGAATACATGGGGCTGTCGGAGCCTGGCTGCTGTTGGAAGGGTCGAAACGATATCGCCAACCTATTTGCAACGTAGGTACGACTGATGAATTTTTTAATTCTAACCCTTGATTAGGTACCCACATTACTTCTACAATTAAACATCTTGAAATTATTTATTTTGTCAGCCTAATAATAATGAGACAACCCCTAATTTTTTTCTGTTCAACCTATCAAGAACTAAATTTTAATAAATTTACAAATTTATAATAAGACTCTGAAATTATTCCCGAATACCAAGTACAACAAATACGAAGAAAATCATAAAATTCAGCTCTCGACAGACTCTAGCAACAGGAAGTAGCTCCGGAGTAATATAACGTTTGAATATTTCATGTAGCAAAGATGAAAGAAACAATCGTCCACGGTCTCAGCTCGCAAGACGATAACTATAACTATTCTGAAACGTTCCACTGAATCAAAAGCTATTAGGTTAAGTGCTCGGACCGATTCATTATTATTATTTACTAAGAACCCCGAAAACTGATGGCGCAACAGCGTTATTGTGGTGCTCGTAAAAACGATTTTTCCCAGTTTCGCTTATTCTTTTTTCCCTTCATTTCTCACCTCGCTGCACCCTCTATCCTCGAGATCCTTTCATAGTTTCTTTAGATGTTAACGAGCTCCACTTTCCTTCCACTTTGTTTTCCGTTTGTGGTCTTTGTTGTTTAGAAACAACGAGTCTCAGGAATTTACTTCTGAAGAATTCAAAGGATCCTTAAAATGGTATAAGAAAAGCGAATAATGTTCCTTACGAGAAGAATGAAAAGTTGCTTCCCAAGTTTCATCTTGTTTAATAGTCTGTGATAAAACCAGGATTGTTTGGAATTGAAGTTTTGCAGAGTTGAAGCAAAGATAAATCTAACATTAAACGAGAAACTTTATCTTTGACTTAGAATAAAATTATTCATTTTCATTGCTGAATTATTTGATCAAATTAAATTTCCAATACAAATGATGACCACCATAGCAGTTGGCTGAAGTTTCATCTATGGTGTTTCACAAAACCATTATCGAAATCCCATTCTTATCGAAGGAAAGTACAAAGTTTCAAAGAATAAATTGCTACTTCGTGGGTGTTCGATTATACTCGGCTGGAAGTCTTACGAGATTCTGAAAGGCAGGATAAAATCACCATGAAAATGAGATTACCATCCTGCGAGTCACTGACCTGGTCCCTCCTCAATTCACTTTCCCTCTCGTTCGCCTTTTGGCTTCAAAAGAAACCGAGATTTAAGGATGGAAACGATAGCTAGACGCCCTCGAGATTTTTGATAAAGAATTCTGATCCTGACCAATGACAAGGGCGGCAAGGAACCATGGAAAAAGAAGCGATACGAAATGGCCACGGTGTTACGCCCTTGGCGTTTTTCTTGAAATTTACAAGCTCTAGATAAATCTTCTCACCTCTATTTGTTGCATAGATAGTTTCTGTCCAAAGTCTATTTCTATGAAAAATTGTATCTTGTTCCCTTTGAAATTTTATCAATGGCAAAATAAAAAAGAGAAAAGAATCATTTAATTAAAAATAATTAGAAACACTAAGTTTGTTAATAAAATTCCAGAAGATTTGAAAATTTTTAATGAAAATAATCTTTTTTCATACTTTTCTAAATTAGTCTGTGTTAATGGGTAACATTACCAAAATTCCAAAAAAGACATTGTGGGTGGAAGATATATCCGGTAAACGAAGAAAACGAAGAATTAAGAAAAAAGCAAAAGCGTGATCTTAAATGAGACCGAGCATGCCCGAGGAATGAGTTATTTCCGACGAACGTGGAACATTTAACGCGTGGGTCTATCGTGTTTCAACTGTTCCTGTGAGATTAATAACGATCCCTTTTTGTCACCCGGATAACTAACTGCCTATATAACCAACACGTAGAGAGAATCACTTGGGAAAGTGATCAATAAATTCTTATCTACTGGTTGTTTCTTGCGAAACGTTGATTAGTTTCTGTCACACGTATCTATCAATCGAGATACAGATCCTTCTACTGACAGATTCTATTTTCATCTGAATCGTAATAAATCTTACTTGTGAACTTCACCGATTATACTTCACGAGTTAAGTAAAATTTAACGACTCTCATAGGTACTAATAGCATAGCAAAACTAATTATCCGTAGCTTTAATCATCTACGAATTATACTTTGAAAAGTGATCATTTCAGAAGCCTAAGATTAATTTTATTTTGAGTGGATAAAAGAACGTAAAATTAATTGCGCGAGCACCAAATTGTTACCATTCGTAAAAAGAAGTTGTTAGGAAACATTACCCAACCGGTTGATCGATGATCCACTCGACATCCGCGATTCAGATTGCAGAGAAACGATGAAAATTAATTAAACGACTGGGGCAAATCGAGAGTCGCTGGTCGCTTAGCCTACACGTCGCGACTGTAATTAAAACGGTTTTAACCTGGATCCAGAGTCAACTTCTGTTTAGTTAGTCTGCTTATATTAATAGGCGTCTTAAGAAGATTGATCGGTCGTGGTTGAAGGAAAGTCCAGGTAAGGTATTAGGTGATTGCAAAAGTTTTGATACGTTTCTAAGCTACGTCATTACTTTTACAACAGCGGGGAAACATTTTTTCTTAAAATAATTATCAACGAACGTGATGAGCAACGCTAAATGCTTGATCCTTTTAATAAAACTGAGCTACCTGACCTGTTGGACAAAAATCCTAGCTACGTCAATGATCTCTAAGTGGAATCAATTTATCATTCGGATCTTTTAACGGTGATCCGACGTCGAAATGGGCCGCGAAGATCGTCATGGAAACGGTGACTAGCATGAATTACCTTTGATATATCGGGTGCCGCGATTCGGCTCTAATTGAAGGGTACCTCGAGAACCTGAAGCATTTATTATGATTGCAAACCACTAGTTTGAAATACGACTGAATCGGATCGAACGGCATACGAAACGCATAAATCCTATATCGAACTGATGAGAACGAAGCGCTAGAGAATCTGAATAATGCGATGGTTTGCTCGTGATATTCTGAAGATTTTGTTTCGCTTTGAATTTCCGTATCGTGGAAATTGGAGGAAATTTATTTACAAAATATGTTGATTCCTTCAACTTCCCATTTCTGTTTTATTTCATTTTTATTTCTATTTCCCATCTTTATGCGCCATTGCGGGGATTGCAATCTGTGTGGAAACAACAAAGATGTAAATAAAGATCTTTCAAGATTTTTCTATAAGCTCTTTGACAAAATTTATAAGAAATATATTAAATATATGAAAAATAAAAGAGAAGCTAGAAAATTAAATGCTATGCAAAAGATTTTTGCAGGCACAGCTCGAGAAAATATCTTCTCAGATTACGAATGCATCAAGATAGCTGTGTTATAAGAAACTTTAAAAAAAGGACGAAATATAAGCATAATCAGATAAGCTTGATATATCTTGTAAGAGAAAGAATAAAAACAATGAAATTGAAGAAAATATGATGGACGAAATTGATAACAGGGGTCAAATTTTTATGCACAATTCATCCCCTTTTTATCTATAGAAAATATGAACAAACACAAATATATTTAAGCATGCAAAATGTTATTTCCTTTGCAGGATGGCTGGGAGCAATGTCGACGGGAGTAGCTCTACTAGTTTCGCCAGTGACAATAGCGTTTTGTCGGAGAAAAAGCACAAGACTTACCGCAGTGTTGGGTGGCCTCGTTACAGCACTCGGTTGCCTCTTCACTTCTTTCGCCTCGCAATTTCACCAGTTGTTCTTCAGCTATGGCACCGTTGTGGGTGAGTCACTGAAAAAAAAATCAATAAACCATGATTTCTCCCATATGTCTCCAAAAAACGAAAGATATAAAAAGTTACACAATCATAAGTCTTTGGATCATTTATCTTCAGGAGCAATTACGATTCAACTTTTGCAACTTTCCCCTGTATCATTTCCACCCTAAAAGAGATCCTTTCAAACGATATTTTAAGCAAACAATCATTTTAAGAGGACATTAAAGATTAAGGTAATGAGAAGCTTATACTTTGACATTCATTATTTTACGTAGGCATAGGGGTCGGAATGACGAGGGATTGCAGCACCCTTATGGTGGCGCAATATTTTAAAAGAAGAAGAGAATTGGTCGAGATTTTCATCGTATCCGGAAGTGGCCTTGGTATCGCTGTTATGTCTGCTTTTATAAAAGGAATGATCAGGTAATCGTACAATTTCCAATCACTTTGCTATTATTTTTATGAAATTATCATCAAGGAAATGAATATTTCAATTTCAGCAAAATTGGATGGCGTTTGGGACTTCAAGCAGTGACGGGGGTGGTTTTTCTTACTTTCATCTTAGGTACCTTTTATAGAAGCGCGTCCCTCTATCATCCCCAACGTCGAGCAATTTTGCATTTGAAAAATCAAAAGCGCAAGATTAAGGATAAGAACAAGACGGACGACAGACCACCGTTCTTCGACTTTAGTACCCTGAAGAGTAAAACTGTAAGAATACTACTGATATCGACTGGGATATCTGCCTTTGGGATCAACACTCCAATATTTTACTTGGTAAGGTTATAATTAAAATTGTCGAAAAAAAGCTTTCAGAGCAAAGGGTTAAATTTACTATCCAAGTGCTCCTAACCCTTTTATTTCGTCTCAGGCGCACCAGGCCGAGGAAGAAGGCCTCGGTGACACCGTAGTTCTACTTCAGGCTTATCTCGGCCTGGCCTGGACCCTCGGCTGCGTGGCCTTTGGTCTTTTGGTCGTGCATCGCAGCGTCGAATGCAGGATCGCACGTCAGTATCTTACGCAAGCCGCGGTGTTTGTATGCGGACTGTGTATCCTGGCCCTCACCGCCGTGCAAGGAAATTATCATGGATACGTCATGTTCGCTTGGATTTACGGTACAACAATTTTTCTTGAAAAAAATCGTACCCTCGTAAAGGCCCTGACGTCCTAATTAGACAAAGAGTGAAATTTCTGAGCTATGTGCAATCCCCAAAAATAATTGAATTTCTTTTGATTCATTTCACAGGAATCTTCTGCGGTGGCTACCACTACAGCCTAAAAATGTACACCTACGAAAGGGTGAGAGCAAGAAACTTCGCCAGAACGTGGGGTTTCGTACAATGTTCCCAAGCTATACCCATAGCGATCGGGGTTCCAATTTCCGGTAAATGAACAACGATTATCCGAAGAAATTTAACGAAGAACTCAATTGAATTGTCATTTTTATAGGGTACATGAACGTTGGCTGCGGTGGGAAAGCTGGTTACTATTTCAGCTCGACCTGCGTTCTGGTGGGTGGTTTCACCCTTTTCTTTATAGATCTGCACAGAAGGAATTTATCCAGGCACAAGCACACCAGGTCGAACGGGACCAAGCACCTCTGCGTCTCGGACAGTTGTCCACAACGCCGGAAGCTATCGTTTAGTCAGGAACCGGAAAACGATGGTCCACATGTGGCTGCTGCTGGAGCTGCAGCAGCAGCCCTTGTTCTCGGCACCGAGATATCACCAACTCCAGGTATACTTTTATGATCAAAATCAGCAGCTCTCAAATTTTAATTAATACTAATCAAATGGAATTGAATTAAAGAATGCTGACATAACAGCAAAATATGCAAGAAATGATATAAAAATTGAATTGAATTTCAGGTGAGATGATGGACGCTCTTCAACCAGATAAACCAGAGCTGACATGCATCTCCGAGGAGGGTATCGCAGATATGGATCTCCCTGACAACATGCTCGAGGATCTCGATTATATCGGCGACTGTATAACCTCGTGCAACAAAGTCGAGAACTATCTGATGCTCTCTGAATTCGAGAACAATTTGATCGCGGAGATGCCGATCATCATGGATCGTCGAGGACGAAGATGGTCCATTGCGCGATCAAAAGGTGGCCAACCAGCTATCGAACGACCTGCTACGCTTCAATCGGCGAACGAGGAAACTGATTCCAAACAGAAATGGCATGGGACTAATGTGCCTCCTAACAATAGGGTGATCACAGTAATAGACGAAGCAAGCACGTAGCTCGATCAAAGGATCGTTGCGATATTTGGTGCAGCTTAATTTTTAAAAAGAAATCCACTTTGCTATTCTATTATCTTGAGACCTCAAAAGTAGCTTCACCTTCGATTTAATTTTTCATCAAATCTGCACCGTATGTATGTAAAGAAATTGCAATTTCCCTTATGTTTAAATTATGTAAATTTTAGACTGAAGCTTTATGCTTCAATTTTTTTTTAGCATAACTTGAAATCGTTTGAAAATCCTGAATACCTGACCTGAATTTCTATACAGACTGAACCTGATTGTCAGAACGACGAATTGATTGCAATAGTACAAAACCAAAAAATATTATGCAGGATTTAAGAGAGAGCTATTGGAGGGACTAATTTTATTCGCTCTGCCGTCGATCGTTTGGTTTGTTCCTCTTTTCGTTTAAGATACTTAAGATTAAGGATCGTATTAGCGATAATTTTAGCGAACAGTGACACGCTGGTTTGGACCAGCGGTGCGATTGCTCGCGGTGCAATTAAGGACAATAACGTCGGCTTTCGACGAGAGGAACCACGGAAACGTTCCGTCCACAATGGAGATAACCTCGACTCGCGTCGACGTATTTGTTTAAGCTTCGTGCTAGATCACTGCCACGCGTAGATGCACGAATTGAACGATCCTTCATTAACATAATCAAGGAACTGTGTCTGACCATACAAAAAAATACCATGAACTCTTATTCATTGATCTAAATAAAATTTTTAGAGTTTGCAGAAAATAATAAAATAAAAATATTGGTATGCATCACCCCTTAAGGGTAAGAAAATTAACCCCAAAGGAAAATAGACTTTACATTTTTGAAATTAAGAAAAGTAATGAAAGCTTCAAGAATTAAAATTGAGACTGCAGCAAAATTTTTATAATAGCAATTTTGAAAAAAATATGGATCGTTTAATTCATGTTGATGTAAAAACCATGACATAGAAGACTTCTTTGAAAGGGATTTGTTTAAAGGCCGATGCTTACACGTAGGCAATGCTAGCTGAAGGTATTTGAAACTAGTCCAATCGAAAAGCGATTAAGTGGTAATGATAGTGTAACGATAGAATTATGTAGCCAGAAACGAGAGTATATCTTTGTACCGTCGTTCGAGATATTTCGAGAGTTTTTCTTGGAGCAGCGTTTCTCTTTTTCTGATCGAGCGAGTCGCGAACGGTACAAAAGCAAAGAGATAACGATACTATTTATTTATCAAACTATTTATATTAGAATTATACATACGCATGTCATGTACATACACGCACATACACTTATATATACACACATAACTATATACGCGATAATAAGCGTACACATACGTGTGCTATCGTGAAGTAGATTAAATAAGGTGCTCCGAATTCATTGCAACAGAGTTCTGTTTTATACTCGAAGAAATTTATATTTTTTTTTTGCAATTGGATATGATTAGAATAATTTTCTTTGATCGAAGATCAAAAGTATTGGATAATGAAAAATTTAAACAGAGAACTTAATTGTGTTTGAAATAATTTTTAGATTATATTATCGTTATCATTAGCGATAACACAAGGCTGCTAGTCGATCGTGTTGCTTGTGCAATACAAAGAACAATAAGTTGCGAAGTAACGTTTATTACATGGAACACAGCAACACTGAACAAAACTGCCTATATTGTAATATTGTAACGTTGTTAATACAAAAATGTGATTTTACCAAGTATCTCGTTGTTTTTACCTTTTCCCCCTTGCATCCTAAAATACTTTAACCGATGGCCAAGTTCAATTTTTCATGGATCATTAAACAATTATCTAATTTGGTGTAATGTTTCACACAAAAACGGTAAAAATACAGAGAAATAACAACATTTTTCCCAGAAGCTGTTACCTGAGGAAATCATACTTTTACGTAACATATCAGTGTACGTAATACCGATAATTCGATGTTAATTACGAATTCTTGGTAGCTGGTGGTTGAACGTTTGTTACGCGCGTTGGTATGCGAGAATTATCGAACGCGGTTCGTTGTGCACCAGCAACACTTTATCGATAAATTCTAATTCGCTTTAGTCACGATCTATCCATACCGCAGACGTAAACCACACGCCCACCAATTCTGTGATTTGCATTTGAACGGATACTATTTTCCGTGCATCCATTGGGTTTGATATTCGACGAACAAATTTTGGAACTGATATTCCAAAACAGGATCCACGATCAAATTTGGGGTACATGACGGACCGAAAAATTAAATTCTAATAATTATAGAAAATATTTATTATATATTCTTTTCATTAATAATGCTATCAAAAATTTTCCTTCCCTTTTCTATTTTTAATTTTAAATTTAAAACATTGATCATCAGTGATCCTTATAATCAATTTCTTTAATTTCTTTTTTTTTAATTATTTAATTTGATTAAATTTCTGATACTAATTACCAATCACACCCACGGTAGTTATATTAATAAAAAAGAAACATTTCACTTCATGCCCGAGGGAAATAAACTCCATTCAAAATATAATCAGACAGTGCGTTAATTAGCAGACGGCGTAATTGTGTGTGTTAATCAGTGATTGGCAGGTTACGTACGGCAAGAGGTATGTTAAGAGCTCTGACAGACAGTTGCTTCAAGGCGCCCCATGACGAAGTGCCCCCCTGGCGTAGCCTCTATCAGGTTGTTTGTAAAAAAAAAACCATTCCTGCCACCCGATCGAACCCTCGAGGTAAGATGTCAGGCTTCTTTGAAAAGGCTAACAACGAAGATGATTTACATTCGCGGAACACCAGGCTTTCGACCTTTCGTTGATTCTCAGAACAGCCTTGAACTGTTCTGAGGAACATGAGGTCATAAATTAATTTCTTTTATTTTTTAAACAAGAGATAACAGTTTCATTAAAAAATTTTAATTTTTCTAATAATATAGACATTGAACTCTAATTTCTATTTTAATTATTCACTGCATTTAACCCTTCTTCAAATTTCCAAATTTGCAATTAGTTTCATAGATGGTCCTTTCAAAGAAGGGGTAATTAATCTAGATACTAGACTGTAGAAATTATTATAGCATGATAATCCAACTAAGTAATGAAATTTCATTATAGCAAGCAAATTGAGATGTCTATCAGAATATAATATGACACATCCTATTATTATAAACCTTCCGCTCTAGCTACCCAATTTCAAATACAATTTAATCCCCTTTCTATTCTTGCCTTGTCGCTAAAATATGTCAACTAAATTGTATCCCGCAGTGAAAGCCTAGACAGCGCGATAACTTTTGATAAGAGGAACGCTTGTTTCAGCATTCCAAAACGTGCGAGTAGAGGATGCCCTACGGAAAGTTGCATGTTCTACCACTGAGCCTTTTCATCCTAATCCCAGTGACATTTTTGATTACGTAAGTCTGTTGGGATGAAGATGAATTTCAAATGGGATAAAACTTTGAGCCGTGATAACTTTGAAAATTTCGTGCATTTTATATCTCGTATCGCCTTCGTTTTTTTAACTTTAACGCTAAGAATCTTTTCGAACAATGACTACTGTTTCACGATGAAAATGAAACCGTAATCGAAACATCGACGTCGATGTTCATTACCCTGTTTATTGTTGATCAAGGCCACGGTATCGGAAATAATGATAGCCGACACTGCAATGTAAATCGTAATCAATTCGATTCGTTATACTATGTCGTGTATACTTCATAAGAAATATTGTTCTATAAATATGGCTAGTTTTAAAACGAACACAGGATTTAATGACCCGGAATGTTTTTACAAAGTATTTTATTATTTCTCTTGGAAATTCTATCATTAGCTAATCATATGCTAACGGAAATTACCTATAAATACCTGTAATTAGATTTTTTGATTATTAATTAGTAATTACATAAAATTATATCGTCATAGCAATGTAACTTTTTCTGAGTCTAGAGCAATCAAATATTTCCTGTATGCATAATGCAGGAAAAGGAACTATAATTATCACTCAAAATACCATACTTGATACATTAAATATTAAAACTTGTCTTGGAAACATGAAATTATTACTTAAAACCAGTTACATTGCACTTTGTTATTTTTACTTCCTCGTCCATTTTAATAAGCTCACAATATTAATATACTAATGAATGAAACATCTCAAATTACGTCGTCTCGTTACGTATGACAATACTTTTATTTTGGTAAAATGATTCATGGTCAAATTTCATAATAAATGACTCAGCTTTGAAATTAACATTTCAGATACACCATATCAGTGCATTGGGACCATGTGGTGCCAGGATTTCCTTATATATCTGAAACGGGCACCCTGTCGCCAGAATCGTGTGTATTCGCCCAATTTCTCAATATAGCTGCATTGCTCCGTAAATTTCAATAAACTTTTTATTAATCCTTTCGGTATGGCTACGGTCGAACCGTAAAGGATAATGTTGCTCGTGTATTTCAGTCGCCTGTTGCGTGTACATTAGACATCGACAAGTTTCTCAATGGCAATCGGAAAGGGGCAAAAATCTCGTTAGCAAGAGAATTGTTGTTGTGGCGGCCTGGTGCGGGGCTCTAGCTTGTTTTGGATTGGACATTTTGGCCAATTTTCAAGAAGCTCGAGTCGTCGCGGCTCATATGATAGGTGCTATGACCTGTTTTACAGCTGGAACCATCTACTTTTGTCTTCAAGTAAGATAAGGGCGTATGGTACTTAAATAAGGGTATTCTGATCAGTGTTCAATTTTTTTCAGACATATATAAGTCACAAAATGGTACCAGCAGTAAATAGCAAAATTGTCGTGTACGTTCGTGCAAGTTTATCAATTTTGACTTTAATTTTAACAGTTATGACAATCGTGCCTGGATACATTTCAATGCTACAGTTTCAAGGTAATGACTGTTCATTTTTTTATCTGAGACTCGGCTCAATATATATTGATTCGATGATTGATTTTACATTTCGCAGGTAACGATTACAAAAAATGGCTACCAACAGACGGTGGCTGGGGTTGGCACGTTGCTAGTGCCATTTCTGAATGGGTTTTGGCAATTGTCTATTGCGCTTTTCTTCTGACATTCGTGCCAGAGTTCCGACTAATTAACTTCGAAGATCCTGTGGTCACGGTAGATATTTTATTTGACGACAAATATAATTATTTAACTGTTTAATTTCATTTAGAAAAACTAATGAGATAGTCCTGTATTCAATTAAATTTCGTACACACTGTCTGATTCTTAATTGAGATCAAAGTTCAATGTTGATACGATTTCATTTCATGAATTGGTAATTAAGTTAGGATTCACAATTAAAAGATATTATGTTTCTGATTTTAGCTGATATACTTGGATAAGGGTCCAGACTTAACTCAAAATGACAAAATATCTCATAAGTTGGATACTCAAGAATCTTAAATTACTCCAAAGCTAATCGCTAAGTTATATTTCTTTAAAAAATGATTTCAACCAATTATGTATACCGTTTGTTTCATTTCTCCTGCTAATTCAATTAATTTCTGTTATCATTAACTAACATATTCGTTGTGATAAAGTCTATTATCAATTGATGCCTATTTTGATGGGGATAATAGAAAGCTGACGGAAATACATATCATCTCAGCATGTAAGCTGATATATAATACCAGGAAAAACTGAGGTATGATACGGAGTCTATATGTTTCCTCCTCCAACCAACGTATCAACAACGTTTCACTCTCTAAGTTATATTATTTATTTAACCATCTTTTATTTATCTGAAGAAATAAGCACTTGGTATCAATTTATGATTTCCCTATCGATATATACTTAAATTTTTTTAATCTCACGGTTGATAATGTTAATCATGGAAAATTTTAATCACTGATTTCAGAGAAAACGACATTTAGAAAGACTTAAATAATCTTGAAAGGCCACCTAAATATAAATATGAACTTTGCTCAAATTTTGCTCAAATGGGAGATGAAATTTAGAACCTTGCCCTAAATAATTTAATTTTTTATTTAATATTCCAAGTGTCTAATAGAATTAATTAAAAAATTATAGTCTGGAGAGTGCATAAATGACCAACTTAGTCTATAAACGTGATTTATCTCTCTAAGATCGAGTCTCTTCAGCGAGAAAATACCCTGAAGCTCTTCGCCCAGTTTAAAGATGATAACCGACGATCCTGACGTTGGCAACTGACGATCAACAGCAACATCTTTTCTAACCAAATTCGAACGATCTTAAAGAAGTCCGTACAAAAGTAAGGATACTCGGGGTCTCGTTTATCGAGAAATGAAGCCCGTTATTCAGTCACGCTCGAAGAACGTGTTCAAGAACTAGGCGCCGCAACAGCGGTTCGTTCGATTTGCATAAAACTTGCAGAAAAATATACGCAACCTACGGAATCCTAAATACATGAAAAGAAGTGCGTTTAAAAGATTGTAAAGACTGAAAGGTGGGATTGTAACAGATCTGCCTAAGGTGCGCCAACGTCGATAAGCGTCGCATTGCATATTATCAAGACACGTCCGCGGGAAGCGTCGCGACGTACCTACGTTTCTTGGAGCACGACAACGACGTCGGCGTCAGTCTCGTGGCGCAGCTGCCGAGAGCGCCGTTCTCGTTGGCACAACATCGATCGTGCACTGTCGGCCATAACCTCTGCTATTTCTACTGTCTATTCACTCTGGCCTCGTCAATTTAAACCCCGCAAAACGTAATTAAAATCAACGAATCAAGAAGAAAACTTTCGTGAATCGTTTCTTTTTTTTTAAGTATCTTCGTTGAGCATACAGGGTGCTTCCTGGCTGAGCCAGGAAGACCTTCAACCGTGTGCAACCCCTTTTCGAAACAGTTTCCAGTTTCAGTGAAACGTGACGATAGGTGGACAACTGTCAGTGTCGCATATTAAAGGTACAGCATGTTTCATTTATCGAGAAGATTCGTGCGTTTTCGACGGACAGCTGGTTTCACCTAGACAGCACTGTGCTCAATTCCCTGTTCAAGTAGACAACGCCCGCGTGAGAATATTCGCACGCGTCAGATCCTGTGTCGCTCTCAATCGTCGGCAAACATCGTGCCATGGACACCTGATTACGCGGGACGATATCGAGCACGATATTTTTGCCGCGAGCCGTGGACTCGATTCGTTCGCACGCGTCCAACATTCGTGAGCTAAGTTATTTTCGTTCGCGGAATAATTCAGAAAGGTTTCGCAAGGATCAGCTGGCGTGAGGTTCAAACGTAACGCGACTTTCTCTCAGTGGAAATGTAATTGGGATCGCATTTTGTCGGCGGAAGAAAACAGTGATAGTAACCAGCCACGTGACAACGCGTTTCCTTTCTGTTCGAAGGTGCATAGAAAAGTTGATGACAGTGGAACCGCAGTGCGCTCGTTGTACGCGTCGCAGTGGTTACTTCCCAGGGGAAGGAAGTGGAATAAAAGGTTCGGTCTCTCGAAGGAGACGAGCATGAGTGTTCGTTGCTCGTCGACGCGTGCATCGGCGCGTGTTTCTCCTCGATAGCGACGTCGTTCCCGGACGTCGTCGCCTGACGTCATCGGTTCCGGCGGGAAAGCCAACCACAACCAAATACGCACAGCCGAAACATGGACAAGGAGGATTACTTAGTCAATTTGCATTATCTTCCGATTATATTGTTCATTTCCTTGCCTTCCGTCTTTATTCTCACGTGAGTGGTCGTTCAATTTGAAAGAAATCAAGGTTTCTTTATTTGTCCTTCGATAGCTGGTGCACAAAATATTTAACAATTTTTTAATTTTTTCGGTGCTGGGCTCATTGAAGTGCAGCATGCATAATTGTATGCAGAACGCTGCTTGAAATATTCTTCGTTGAAAATTTGGAATGCAAATTGCCACGAATTTCCATAACGAACGTCAAAGATAGATACGAGATTTAAATTTGCGATGTTGTAATAATTTGCATTAAATATTCTTACATTATTGACGCGATTCTATTAAGATATGATCATTGAATTTTTTTTTAAATTCACTGCTCTTTCAATGTTTTGTTTAATTGTTTTTTGTAGTTACGTAGTAGCGGTTGTATTGGGCCACGTGGAAGCTGGGTTTCCTTACATCTCCGACGCAGCTTCGTATGCACCAGAGAGCTGCATATTCGCACAGTTCATCAACATGTTAACGATGCTCAGTGAGTGCACTATGTCGGCATTTAAATTTTTCTACGCTGTTGAGGCGAGAAAATCGATTGACCCGTTGCACGTGGTACAGTAGCCTCGATTCTCGTTAGCAAAGGACAATCGAATACAAAACTTTGAAATATCCAAAAACATTGCTAACATTGATTCATGTTTTTCAGTGTCATTCGTCATCTACATAAGGTACTCTCAGGTGAAAGAATATTCGAGTACATTTAGCCTACAGGAATCCTTGTCAAAATGGAATTACTGGTCCTTAATTTTTGGTCTAGTGGGCACCTTCGGCCTCTCCATCGTAGCGAATTTTCAAGAATCGACTGTGATAGTTATGCACTTCATCGGTGCATTCCTTTGTTTCGGTGCAAGCACTGCGTACTTTTGGACACAGGTACGTAACAATTCAGTGTGAATTTAATTTTCTCCCTTTTCAATTTATTTCTCCTTAATCGGATAACTTTTATTCGAATTCCATTTGACGCAACCCATAGCAACGCGGCTGTAAAAACATTCCACTTATCCCCTTTGGAAAAGTTCCTAATGAAACTTTCGTTCGTCCGAACAAAAGAGCGGGGATTAAAATGAGCGAAAAGCCGTGGATGAAACATCAATGTCGCTTAATTGGATCAAGCCAAACGAAGGCTGATTTGTTTCCCTAGGTTTGCGTAACTTCCTGGATTCATCCACGGCACGAAATTCTCTCTGAAAATATGAGACCTTCTTTTCATCGACCCATTCTGTTTTCAGGCTGTGTGCACCTTCTATCTGCATCCGATCGGAAGTTCTTTGAGACTGGCGCATTTTCGTACAGCATTGTCTACCTTCTGCACTGTTTGTTTCTGCATCTCCGTCGTTACAGGCACGCTGGCGTTTGCGGCCTATAAGGGTTGGTTCGTTGTGTTCCCATCCCTCTTAATTATATTTCTTCCTCAAAGTCTTAACGAGGTACGATGATACTTATTTCCAGGTACGAATCCTCAGAAATGGTACAAGGAGGACGGTGGCTGGGAATTGCACATGGCTAGCACGGTTACGGAATGGCTATGCGCGATTGCATTCTGCATCTACATTTTGACGTTCAGCGATGAATTTAAGAACGTCAAAGTTACTCACCCAAAGGTAGATTGAAATTTTCTTGAAAGGGACATTTCTTGAAAGGACTTTTCCCCAATTTTAAATAACTATAGTGTAGATTACACAGGTGTATCATTAGTCAACTGTTAACTAGCAATCTTGTCCTTTTTTTATCCAGGTTTTGTGCACCCGAAATCGAACAAGGCTGACCAACGAGGCGCTAAACGAGAGCCAAAACTCCGCGATGGCCCAGCATCGACACCCGGCCAGGGTCACCTGATCGCTGATAGGCAGAGGCGCCGGTGGTTACGTCAACCTCCTATCACACTCCCCAGTGAACACCCCGTGTCCCGGTTACAGGTACCGCGAGTCTCGCGAAGCTTTGTTGGACGAAATCGAGCCCTTGGTGGCGACGACGCCACCAGCTATCTGCGAGGTTGAAGGGAGAACCGACGTCCTCTGCCCGGTGCAGATACACGTGCAAGACCCAGTGATACGACGACGACCGACCAGCGAAGAGGATGCTGAGCATAATCGCAAATGGTGCGAGGATCGTTCGAAGAGGTGGATAGATCTGGACGAGAACGTCCTGGATGGCTACATCCTGATAGACGACACGTGTCTGGAACGCAGTGTCGTTCCAGATGAGACGCAGGAAGTTTCTTATCCCGAGGGACCCACCGACGGCGACGACGACGAGGAGGATGCTGACAGTCATGGCAAAGAGGAATGTTCGATTTACGGTAGAACAAGGCGAGCAACTTCGAGAAAAACTCGAGAGGACTTCGACCTGAGCACAACCTACCCGCTTGCGAACAGTCATGGAAACGCTTATCGTGAATCTACTAGCCACGCTAGATACAGTGAACTATACTCCGAATTAGCAGTGAGAAATTACTTGGAGATTAATAGAGACGATGTAGCGAACTACTCGGTGGCTAATAGCCACGGTGATCATAGTATATCATCCGAGAACAGGGAAAGAAGCATCAGAGAGAACGCGGAGACTGATCAGCTGGCTTGGGACACCAGACAGCACACTAATTACGAAGTAGCTAACAGTCATAGCAACTACAGGGTTTTCTATGATAGTCGAACGCAGCAGAGGGATTTGTTACAAACGTCTGCCTGGCCAGTAGAGCCATGGAGGGAACACACGAATACTTGCGTGACAGAGGATACGACACGGAAATCGGAGAACGTTGAGAAAGTAGACGAAGAATCGAAGAAGAGCAGTCGATCACAAGTGAAAAGCGATTCCAGCAAGGAACCAACGTGTGACATTGAACAGTGTCTGGTTCAAATCGAGGAGAGCCTCTTGAACATCGAACAAAACCTCCTTCATGTGCAAGATCTTGACATCCCGGAATTGAGGAATCTTTTGTACAAAAGTCCGAGCATTGAGAAGAGCCTTTACGAGGTTCAGGATCTTCTCTATGCCGATGGTATCGTTCCTGTAATAGGTAAGAGGAAGTCTTCGACCCTCGAATCCGAGGAGGAAGACGAAGAAGATGATGAAGATGAAGAAGAAGAAGAGGAGGAAGTTTGGATAGAGCGTACTCTGACTGTGAAAGACAATGACAACGAAGATGACGATGCTGGTGCTGGTGCTTTCGACGCGTCGAACGAAGAGTCCTCTGACACTGCTAACGCCGAGGAGAACAATCAATCAGGATCGATGGACGATCAATCGAACACTAATTGTGTGGACGGGTCAACGGTGTTTCGAGAAGCCAGTGACTCGAATTACACTGAGAAGGCGATGAACTTTATTCCAAACAGTCTGAACAAAACGCTGCCCAGAAGAATCGTTCTCGATGGAACCAGAGAGAACATCAGGCTCTGTTCCTCGGAACCGGAGGAATCGATGATCATCGACTACAATTTGAACACCAGTTGCGCGGATAAGAAACCATTTTGTCGCGACAAGTGTCACAGTAGAACGAATTCCCTGGACGAGAACTCGAAGTTCTCCAATTTGGACTCTTCTGACAAACGCGAGACTGGTAAAAGCTCTCTGCAAAACTTGCTGTTCGAGTCGACGAACAATAATTTCCTTGATTTTTCTGGGAAAGCCAGGTCCGAAGAGATGTTACAGAACAGAACATCGAGAACGAACAAAAAGGGAACGAAGGAGAAACTTTGGACCAACGTGGAGGCTAAGACGGAAGACTTCCGCAGGAAGTTGGAGTCTATTTCTTTCGCTCGGACGACGAACCTTACACGCCCACGTGAAAAGTCACGAGGTACAGGGTCGACGGATAAGCTCCAGGATAAGGAGAAGGAATCCGTAGGTGGCAAGAGTTTCGATAAGAGGAAGAGGAAGAAAATGTCGAGCAGAAGTCAAAGCTCTTCTGAGAACGCGTTAGTGCCTAGCAAACTGATCTCCTTGTCTTTGTCCCTTCTCCTCGCGGCTTTATTGCAAGCTGTCAGGTGTCTGACCGACCTGGTGGAAGACGCTTTCAGGTCTGTCAGCTACGACAGAAGCGGCCTATTGCAATAGACCGCCATGGGAATCTCCCATGGGAACACAGTAGCGTCCACGACAAAATATCGCGTAAGAATGGTAATGTTAGATGGCACTAAATATACTTATTTTTCTTCATACAATCCATACTTTGTCGAATGCTTCCTTCTGGGGTAAGGATTTTCGGATCAATTTTACATGATTAACTAAAATTTCCTTGAGAATCAAGTAAACAAAAAAAATAAAAACCCTCTAATTACAAAATCACTAATGATATGAAAAAAGTTATTAAATCAATTTCAAAATTTTATCAAGGAAGTCTTTGTCTGTTATATAAAATAGATCTGAACATTCCACCAAGGCGACCACGTTAGATTCAACGACAAACCAACAAATCTTCTTGTCAGTGTTAGAAACTTAGACAGTGAATGTGATTAATATTACAATAATTCTGACTCGACACGAAGCATGGGTAGACACTAGTACTAGTACACGATGAAAGTAGCGAACGTTCTAATTAAAAAAATCAACGTGATTAAACGTAATCCATGTCACCTACGATGTTCACCCGACACTTCCAAACTTCAACCATAGATGTTTCATGTGCAGTCTTCTTCTAATTAACGATTAAGTACCGAGACGCGTCGTTGCATTTAATAAGGTCGCCTTCGCGGAACACCTAGCAACCAGAAGGTAGAAATCCTAATTGAAACTTCCACGAAGAAACCTATCATTTGCAACCGTAAACGTCCAGAAGCTGCAGCTGATGTCTGTGATAAACGCAATGTTTAACGATCCATAATTATGTTTCTACACTGTACGCTTCCGATACGAAAGAAGTTTAATTGTAAAGGAAAGCATTCGATTACGCGCGGTCGTTAAACGAGAGACTTTTGTCGAAGGAATTAATTAAAAGGTGCTACTTGTAATTCGCGTTCAAGGGGGAAGAAGAAGTTTGCGTTTAGAAGAAAGCGAGATCGTTGTGCAATCCGAACTTTCTACGAGCTTCCAAAGGTATATGAAAAGGTGTTTACGAATCGCTAGACGGATATTATATCGCAAGAATGACACACATTGTGTGAAACAGATAGTGCACAATGATAGGAAGAAGGAATGTGTGCAAGATAAGTCTTATCGATGGAACAAAGTACGGGCTAATCACGCACGGTGTACAGCATCGCGTGCGTAAGTTCAAAAGTGCCTAAACTCGTCGCGTATCGATGGTACGCGAGATGCAGAACATATTTGTTTAATTGATTAAACATTAAACTAACGCTACTTATGTCTTATCTATCGTAAGCCTCTTTTTTCAAAATTGTAACAATCGCCGGAGGGTGAGAAGATAACGAAGAGAGGAAAATAAAGAAAAGCGATGGCGGGGTGGTGAGAATGCTTAGAAACACGTTGGAATTGATTATGCGTTAATCACTTCATCCCTTGCGTTCATCCCTTCCCATTCTCCCGCCTCGACGAGCACACAAAGGTCGAAGTTTAGAGTACGCGGAGTAAGGCGAATTAATTTCGCTCGGGTACAAATTATCCGAGCTACGAGAAACTTGTTGGCGAAACTCCTGAATTCATTTCGATAAACTTTATTCCCGAAGCAGCCGCGTTTAACTTTTCAGATTGAATTAATAGACCTCGTTTATTTGCATGCGTATAAAGTTAATCTTCTTAAAATTTCAAAGTTCGAATCACTTGGCAAATACCTTTTATCTTAATTCACCTATCAGCCATCTAAGGTTCGGCATGATTAGATGACATAAAAGTATCTCAAAATAACACTTATAATATAACAATTTAAAACTTAAAGTGTACTGAAAATAGCTATATAAAATCTTTATCAATATTCTTAATATCTGATGATTAGTTGTAGATCGCAACAAACAACGATAGATTTTGTGGTATTTCAGATCTAATACAAAAGTACCTAAGATAACACTTAGTAACCGCGTTTCAATGTATCAGCCGAGAAGCTTAAACCACTACACACAATTCGCATATCGCATCCAGGAACAGACGCACTGAGGGTGAGAGAAGAGTATCGATCGATGGTTTACGCTTATCGTGCCGGATAATGGAGCTCGTCGCTATACGAACAGCTCTAGCTTTCAAACGTTTTCACATACACATTCCGTGCATTCCTAGAGCACCATCGATCGGAGTTTCTATGTAACGTCTCGTTGCTCCGCAACTAGCATCCGTTATCCTCGAGATCATTAATTTTACCCAACAGTTGACTGATAATCCGCTTCGGACAATAGCCGATGCTCCAAGTTAACGCGAACAAGGCTAACACTAAATATATATATATATATCGGGACCGATCGATTTCCTCGCCGAGTGGATTTAATTGATACCAGAGTTTAATCAAACCCCATGACCGAACACCGACGAAAGATGAAAAGTTTTCAAGCGGAAATGAAAAAAAAAGATTTCATTCGATCACGTTCGACTTGTTCGCGGATAAAAACGTTCCATATTCATGACGGGTCAATCCACGCTGAAATTTTCAATGATCCGCGAACAGAACACACCGGGAATATATTAAACGGAAACGCGAGCCGACCGGTAGCTTCCGTCGAGCTTTACGACGCTCTCAAGCGGTTTACGAAGTTCTCGACGCGCGACGCTTCATCTCGCGCGGATATTGGCCGCGACCAGGCCATCCATAACCCCGTTGATATTGCCATCTAGTCGGCTATTTATTGCAGACCGCTATATCAGAACAGATAATACTCTTTCGGTCGTCGTCCCTACGGAATATCAATCGTTTAAATCGAACGATCCGTTTCATTTCTATAAAGCCGAGCTTCGACGTAAAAACTGTTTTTATGAGACAGATCGGTCGGCAGACATTATTCGTGTAATTCCTGAGATATATCTAGGGTGAAAGTAAAATCGAACCGATGGCTTTTGGATAAATTATGATGGAGAAATCGCTGAAAGTCCTTCGAAATCGAGGAACCCGCGTGATTGAGAGTGCTCGAGTGTTTCTGCTGATCCCACTCCATTTTCGATCCTCGACGGGTAGATTTAACCCTTCGGGATAATAAAAGAAATCGAGGAGAGTAAAATAGATGGTCGAATAATACTGTGAGCATGGTCGTTATTTGCAGCAGTGAATCGTATTATTTTGACTTCGGGTCAATTGTAATTGTGTCAATTCTGGAATTTAATTTTAGTCTTAAAGCAAGGGGAGAAAATCGATTTTTCGAGGATTTTCTTTTTCCTCCTTTTTCCCATTAAGCAGGGCTATTTCGTAAAGTTGAAGATTCACAGGAACGGTTAATGGATCTTGAATTATTCAATTCACTCTAAATGTAAAGCGATACGTTCTTTAACTGACAAGTGTTCTTTTGACAAATTCAATGAGGTTTATCGTGATAGTCATTTGAAATGACACACAAATAAATTTCGAGAGCATATTTTATCAACCAGTTGAACCAACTACTTTTACGTTTCGGCATTTATTAAATTGAAATAATTTGGACCATAAATTTAACACACCATTAGATTAATTTCTTGCTCAAAGTCCACTTGGAGATTAAACTAACTTATTAAATTCCATACAATGCAAGGTTACACGTCACAACTTTGCGAGATTAGTTAATGTCAGCGTAATGCATGAGATTCCCCTTTCATTTCCTGGTGGTTTCAGGCACATTAACAACACCCCATAGTTCACAGTCCATAAATTTGCCGAACATAATTGAAGCAGAAGTCTCGGAATGTACTTCTTGATACAGAAATTAAAGCAACGACGTGGATAGATAATTACTTCTCGAGTCTGATTACAAAAGTGACATAATTAAAATGCAGATGTTGTAGCGGTTCGAAACTTTAGCCAGGGGAAAAATTAGAATTGCAAAAGACTACACAAGTATACACTGTAATACTAAAAGTATTACACAACGAATACAAGATGTTTATTTTAACCTCTAACGGAAGTTTCATTAAATAGCTACAGAAAAAGTTTTCCTCCGGCTCTTAGAAATACAAGTTTCTCCACCCGCTGCTCTGATATATTTTATTTACAAGTTCGAGATTCTACCCCGAGCAAAAATATATCCGGTTCCTTCGGAAAACGAAAGGAAGGAAATACTTGGGGATACTTAGACTTGCTAATTTTCTGTTTAGTACGATGGCATGAAACTCCGAAATTTAATATTCATCAAAATATCCAAGCGTAGCACTGAACTTCCAACGAAAAACGATAAAATTCTACACACTTCGTCAACTTTGCCCTAATTACCCACCAGCGAAAGCATATTCGCAGCTCAATTAAAAACTACTTAAACTTCACAAACGTCTGGCTACGCTTATTCGAGTACAGCCGAGCGAAAAGTAATCCGATTTTATAACATTTAGTATTTCAACAACTGTAACCTACTATTTTATTTACTCTATTTAATCTTTTACACACCGTGAAATCTCCTGTATAAACATTTTAATCTACCAAAATGAGAACACCTAAAATACATATCAATTTAGATATTAAACAAGGGATTTATAATTCAACGAGGCTTCCTTAAATCTATATCTAATAATCTTAATGGCTGCAGGGATGATGTTTCATAAGAGGATGAACAGTTATCGCCAGATTAAGATGATGATATTTATTATGACATTAATAACAATGAAATATCGGTTCGAGCACTTGACGAGCTTTCTACGAGTAAAACTATACTGAAATGTTTTTATGAAAACATAGAAAAATGATCGAATGTCTCAAATAGAAGATCCTTTTAGATTCCTTTTATCAAAGTCGCGTGGGTGAATCGTGAGAGTAATTCGACGCTTTCGTTGAAGTTCTTTGCTCAGGGTGCTTGCGAAATTTCAACGACACTCGAGGAACTCGTAACACGAGCAATATGTGCAAGAACTTGACTAACACATGCACGAAGGAACGAACGCGAGCTTGTTTCGCGAGAGTAATGTTTTCTGCCAGCAGCTAAAAGTCCAACCGAACATATGTCAGTGGAAAACCAAGGTCTCCGTAAATACCCGGCTGCTCGAGAATTTTCGAGGTACTTTAAGAACATAATAAGCGAGACCGGTGTTCGTGGAACTCTTTAAAATTCACTGATGTCGGAACGGCAACGAGTAATTTCCTCGTTTCCACGATGTTTGCCCGAGAAACGCGTCAGTCAGTTTGCTAGTTGCATTATTCGAAATCGAAGCGCGACCGGTTATTTCCCCCAGGAATCTCGTTTGAAGAGGAAAACGTGCACGCCAGGCTTTTCGATTTGATCAACAAGGAAAATTGGCGACAGGGAAATATTTGCCGCGAACACTTTGATGTTTGACGCGGTCGCCGTTTAATCGAGCAGCCCGAGTTCGTGTTTTGTTTCTCGTTCGCTAAAAGTCGAGGGTAGAATATGGAAAACTTTTTAGAAATTCTAAAAATAAAAAGCGTTTTAACTTTTCATCACGCGGGCAAAGGAATATTAATTGCTTTCGCAAAGATTTACAAAAGACAATTTGCGGTCCTTGGTCAAAGGTAGGGAAAAGAGAAAGAGTCGTTTTCGCGATCAAAATTGTCCGTCTTTACAAATAAACAAAAGGGTCGTTGAAAAGCTTTTCACGGATCGCCACGTCTTTGAGACGAGGGGAATCTTGACGTTAGACCCCGGCAAAAGTGAGACTCGAGCTGTGTAATGCCGAAAGCAGATATGTACATGGGAAAAGATATTATTTCTCAAAGACTTCGTGGTCAGCAAAGAAATAAAACGTGCCTCTTGACACGATTCAAACGGCAACGGGGTGAAGTTTAGTAGGCCACCAAGCATTGTTGCGAGGAATAATCATAAATTCACAAAGGTGTTTGGGACGCGGTACGGGTCGCCTACGAAAGGATGTATCATCTTCAAAGGGAGCTTTCATGTTTTAATTAGTAAGAAAAACGTCCCCTTGAAATATTTATTCGAGCACTCGAGCTTTGAAAAATCTGAGCAGAAATAACAGCAAGATCGTAACGAAATAAAGACTCGAGGGTGAAATAATTCAAACCTAACTGCATCTAATGATAAATCCAAATAGAAATATAAAACTTCAGAGAAAAATGAACGGCACATTTTTTAATTTGTAGAGCTTCTCAGAGTATTTCAATTAGCAGGTACTGTAAGGTATTTTTTTGTTTTCGAGTTCAAAATTGTGTCTCGTCCTAATTTCGAGTCGGTTGTTGGCTAAACCGTGATTTTCACCTGGTTGTCCGGTTGTTTCCTGTGACACGAGGAACCAACGAAATAACGAGCATACTCCAACAACCGTCAGGAATATTTTGTAAAGAGGAATGTAACTATGTATATCTCTATGCGTCCCCTGTCGCTTTGTGTCACGATGCATACGTCCAATGTGCACTCAGCGTGCTGAAAATCTTGCGGAATTAAAGCGACACCGACAAGCCTGCATTATCGTTGCAAGCCACTGTTTTCTTCGATGAATGGATGTTCACGACTGTCCGACCACGTTTAAGGCATTGTCGCTTCCCTCGTTTAATCGTCTTTGGCACTCACTCAATGTACACTTCGTTCATCCATTATTTTCTCTTCACTTTCGGCTTGCAAATTCTTTGCTCGAATCATTGTAATACCATGATACGATAATTACCCGGTGTAATTGTAACTTTATTTCAATCGCGTAATCATTTTTTAATTACTGGTACGTGGAATACGTCTGCTGAATAGTCTGATCAATCGTCTGAATAGTATATCAATTTAAAGCTTAAGGTTCGATGAAAATGACTGTATAAATATTTTGTTAATATTCTTAATTAAAAATGGCTAAATGGTAAGTTCCAAAGAGGTATCAATCATTTGGTATTAAAAATATTGATGAAAAGTTTATGCAATGGTTTTTATTAAACTTTAAGCTTTAAATTAATATATGATAAATACGATTTTGTAAAATTTTTCTGTCATAGAATTGATGATGAAAAAGCTACTCGTTATTGTTACAGTGAATTGAATCGAAATGACTAAGGTGATATAAAATATAGCCAGATATTTGTTCCAGCATTGTTTACAGAAGCACGTGTGCTGATTATACGTGAATAGCACCCTGAAGGCATATATTGCAACGCCAGATGCGGCTGCTATAGTTGAAAATTGGATTCTGCCAGAAACACTTGTATGACACTACTTCTTGGTAGAAATGTTACGTTATGAATAGGATATTTCTCACAACTCAGAATAGGAATTTCTAACCAGTGCATAAAGAAAATTAATGTTAAATAGAGAATAATTTTCAAACGTTAGAAATTATTTAGGAATCTCTAATATTTGTTTCTTACTTTTTTTGATCAAACTTTAATGAGTAAAGTAATAATAAGAAAACTAATTACATTTAGACGTGATTTAAGAAACATTTTGTATACGAAATCACAGGAGAAAAATCTTAAAATAATTAAAGTCTTTCATGTCAGCTTTCGCCTTTTTCATCATCCGCCTTCAAGCTCATTCTTTTTTACTCGAGCTTCCCATCCATATTTCTTTCTAGCACGCGAAAACCGTCGCTTTAGTAGCACAGCTAATGACAAAAAACCGACGAAAAGTTCTCGTTACCGTCTAGGATGAAATCGATACACACTATCAGCGACATTTCCATGGAAATATCTCTCGTCTGTGGAACGATATCGCGCGAATGGAAAAAAAAACGCGTCCACGGAATAACCGAAAATTTCATTAAATACCCGTAATAGAACCATCGAATACCTTATTTCTTCTCGATACCCACTTTCCATCGATTTATCTACTATTTTCAGTCCACCTTTCCCTCGGATGCATTTCAGCGTCGAAATCTGCGAATCCATTGACGGAAAACTAATTTAAAAATAGCCGACGAGGAAAAGAGATTCGAAATCTTTTGAATAATGTTCCAAGCTCTTTTCACGTGACGTTATCGTGTCGATATGGGTATAATGCGATAGACCCATCGAAGCGAACTGAATTATCTGTACATTGACGAGATCACATTTCGATCCTTGAAGAGCAACGTCAAAGATCCTCAATTTTAACAATTATTCAAGTAAAATACTTCTTATCGTCTACAAAATTAATTTTTAATTTCAATTTGAGATACTGATCACCGGTGACCTCCTAGGTACCTTAATAATAATAAATTAATTAATTTTCAGATTCATGCTTTCTCAATGGCCTGCACAGCAATGGCCTGTTTATAGATTACACAAGTTGTAGTTGAAAATTTATCACTGAAATGAAAATTGGATCGTAGTACCGGAAGTTATGAAATATCTTCTCCTAAAACGGTAACAGATGCGGGCAATATTTGGAACAGGATGCTCGTTAAGATGTCGATCCTTTCGTTACCAGCTCGATAAAAGCTTTCGCGTTTTGAAACTACGAATAAATGTACAATGTCTTTTATCAGACACCTTTACACAATACCTTCGGGATTGTTATTCCACGTGATCGTATCTCGATGAAATTACTCGAGGGACAAGCTTCATATTCTCTTCCCTCTCGTCATTTCGCAAACATGTCGATATATACATCGTGCGCAATGTTCTATGCAAACGCGTATGGTGGCTATATGTGATAATTGATGATTTTTCCGTCACGCATCGATAGGATAATGTTCCTCGATTTAGGTCATCAGTATTCCATGGTTCACGTCGATTCGATATTCAGATTCGTTTATATTTCATTCAATTACCAACAAATCAAACTCTCCATGAATTATTGAAATTCTTACCGAAGTGATGAAATATTTATCATAATTTTTCATTTCATTTAGAGCATGAAACCCCACTGCCTGCCTACTATTTCAACGATTCTCAATTATTAGTATAAATTGCGAAGACCAATTAGCTTCAAATTCTTCCCTATCGAATCTAAAGTGACTGTCTAACGACGAAAACCCGTCGTGGCACCTTTTCCCGAAGAAATTCAAGTGTTTACGACGTATATGTAATATTCGAGCCTACTTTATGCCCGGGCACGAAACGCAGCTAAAATCGTTCACCAGGCTGATCGCTGACGTTCGCTAAACAATATTCACAAGTTTCTTACCCAAAACTTCGACAATGCCCGTCGATAGTACAAAACTGTCAAAGAAACAAATCTGGTAAGAATTTTGTATCTTTCGAAGCATGAAGAACAATTCCACTATTATTCCACCCCCTGGCCATCTAATTACGATAATAGAACAGGCAAGAAAATCGTGTCTAATTTCAATTAACTTACTTCCCTTGATTACCAAACGATTCTACTGGAAGATGAGCTCTGATTAAAAGCAAATACCGTAACGATAGCCAATCACGGAAAGGCTAATGATATCGATGGAAAGAGAGAAAGGATGATCTAAATGAGGTCAGCTAAAATTTCACACCCTGGGATCTCATCTTGCCGGTAATTCCAGGACAGTTTCGAAAACGAAACTTTCTCCCGTCGATGTGTAGACGAAGACTGACGATAATGGAACTCGAAAGAAAGGGGATACCCAGGGTGTCAGGGTTCGAAGGCGAGGCTGGAAAAAGGAGGACAAGGGATGCCGGAAGCGACTATTCGTTGCTCGAGGGATGGGAACGCGAAAGAGGAGGATGGTCGAAGGGAAAGAGAAGATGAAGAAGAACGCGTGGAACGCGAGGAACTCGTCCTCGTAACGGGGCCCTCGAGTCCTCGAGACTGTATGGCCGCGTTTCCATCTACGCTCTACCTTTACGTTCCTTAAAATACGTCACCTTGCTCTGGCAATTAGCGGGAAGCACGCGAATGGCCCTTGCTAGAGCTCACCTGAAACACTCCCCGCGGAAAGTTCAAGGATGAGAGACCGTCTGATAGAGGAGGGTAGCAGGCGATCTTGTTTAAAGCGGAAACGCGAGAGATAATCAACGCGAAGAGCGTTGTAAAACGCGCTTAAACACTGATAGCGATCGTTTTCCTTGGATCTATTTAGGCTTAGTCGATAGGTCAAGGGAACAAGATCACGCGAACAGTGATCTAGGTATTTACAAAATGATTCATTCGGTCAAAAATTCTCGAATAACAGAAGCATCTAAAACAATATTTATTTTGAATTTGCAAAGAAATACATCATTATCTTAATGATCCAAACAACATCCCTGATGATAAAATGTTGAAAACTTTTCTAAAGGTACCCATGTACGTTGAAACAACGAGCTACAGTATAAAAAAACAAACAAAATGAATTCTTAAATGTAACAGAGTACACATGAAGCAGTATAATTAGTCAAACGACCTCAACCTTCTATCCTACCTTAACCGCAAAACCCCGAAAAGAAAAATACGCTTTCTGGCTGATAAATTATGTGGTCAGCCCGGCAACAGAGTTCTTTGTTACACGGTAAATGTATTCGCGATTCGTAGCTCTATCGAGGGTTCCACCCTTATCGTACGTCTGGTTAACTTGTCCCAATTCTATCGATCCAAGGTTGGAAAAATGTAGTTACTTCCTCTCTTTGTGACCCCTGTCACGCGGCCATTCATTTCTTACCCTCTCGGGTGCAAGTGTACACGATGCACGGGTGTGTAGGTGGTCGTGTTCACCTATGTAAAATGTAAAGAAACTCGTGTTTTGCATTATTTCGTGTAACTCTTTCTCCCTCGAGTCTGTGCACGAAAACCAGCCTCTCACTGCCTACCTAGTTTCCGTATCGTACCCATTGCACCACTAGCACAGTGTACACGTTGAAATACTTATTGCGTCGTGGTTTTGTGGCCAAACTGGCCGACCACGATGCTGTCCGCAAGTTAAATTGTTCCAATAACCGAGCAACGTATGGAGGATCTTGGTGACCATTCGATAAGATGGCTCGTAAGAAAAGATAAAACTGGAAGATTGGATTGGATACACGTGCTACTCGATATTGGGACACTTGCAATTTTTATTATATGTATAGCAATTTGTCTGAACTATCGAACTTTTATATTTGATTATTGCATTTCCAATTGTTCATTTAATTTCGGAAGTAAATTATTAAAATTCAAATATATTATTATGGACAGTTTTATAGACATCAATTTTTTTTTGTAATACTTCTATTAATAAAAGGAATCTATTATAAGTCTAAGTTACTTCGAAATCCTTGACCGAATGATCGTTGAAAGGACACAAATGGTATCCATTTAAGTGACCTCACCTTATCTCCTACCTTCAAATTCGAACGATCAATCAAGACCCAACCACGCCCAATCCTTTCTTTCAAGGTTTTTCTAGTATACTCCTAGCGATAATGCTTTAAGACATTGAGTATTGTGCTACAAAATAAATAGTGCAGGATAATGAATTCGTTAATGTTCATATTCTGCACCACGATGACTACCGCAGTGGAAATAACTGTGTATGGTCAGACACGCTATAATTATACATATTCATAATACTATCATTTTATCTTTCAATTTTAACTCTTGTTATCTTGTGTAATTAACACCTTAATTGCCGTAGCGAAAAATTTAATAATTAGTTTTAAAAAAAATGGAGAGCAAACTTAGAATAGCGTTGGTTAAATTAAAAATTAAGATTTATAGCGTTGAAAAATCTAAATAAATAACAGTTCAGTTAATATATAACCGAAAACTAACTGTATCGTAGAAATCAACAAATATTTAATTTGCACGACATTCAACTAGATGATACATACGATATGCAGTTGCATTGTGTACAACGATCTATCTTCTATTCTCTCTTGCATTCAGTTTCTCTGAATTTCCACGAACGTCGGAATGTTTGGTCGAACACGGTCGACTTCCATAAATTTTAAGGAATTTATGGAGTCGTATAACTAGCCGATACGTTCAACGAAATGTCATGGGGGCTACGTGACCGACAGAAATTCGTCGGAATTCTATATTATTCAATCGTCTTGAATTCTTGAAATTCTGTTTTAATAATACATTGAAGCAGTCACTATTCGTGATACGATGATGTAAATTACTATTAATATCCGTGATTAATGTTTTAATTCAATGCTTCAATTTGTTACCTCGAATTATTAATGTAATCTTTTTAATACATCAACGTTGATATTTGCTTCCATGATTTCTCATTACAGTGTGCCCTATTACGCACAGTTATTTCCACTACGGTAATCAAAGTATTGAATTCGTAATATAGGTCATTGATGATCCCCATAGGAATCGAGACACAAATATTAATAATGAAAGATTGTACAAATGGCTTATACCGAGCTAACTCGAGCTCAAAAGCGCAAATCTGTCTTTGAACGGCATCTGGGATGGAAAAAAGCGAAATGAAAAAAAAAAAGTTGCAACAAAAGGAATAAGCAATAAATACGCAATCGAGCGTAAGTTTCAACGAGGAATGAAACGAATCGCTTTGAGAGCAGACCACCTTTAATATTAAACGAACTCTCACAAAAATGGGGGATAAAATCTCTCGCTGTGTACAGGATTTTATTATAAAGAACCAGAATTTTATGAAAGAAATTTTACAATTGAATTGGACGTTTCTGCGCCTTTCAAGCCCTATCTCCGTTGAATCTGTCTCATTTATTAAATATGCTGGGAACGCAGAATCTGTACGCTTAAAATCTCAGGTGAAAATTAAAGAGAAAAAAAAGAGATCGATCACAGGTTGAGCACGCGAGTCAATTAACTGCATTAAATTTCATCGAGCAGTAAGGTGATCCGAATTACTGAAAATTTCATAAATTTCTCAGCACGTGCTTCCAATAAACTTCAGCAACCGGATGTGAGCGAGGTAGAACCGTACGGTGAGATTCAATTAATAATTCGTAGCCGGAAAATTACGATGAACCGGTAAAATGAAATGTATTGAGAATCAATGTTAAATGATAATTGGTAAAATCGGTGGAAAGCATTTAATGTTAAAGTAAATGAGAAATTCATTATTTTTAACGTCTGCGTGCAATAAAATGGAACGAAGAAATATGAATTAATTTATCAAGAAAAATATCACAAAAAAATAATTTTTTAGTATCTTAACATGTCAAAAAATTGATTGATCTAATTTAAATTTTGACTAATTAGACATCATTATAAAAGAAAATTTTTATGAATAATTAAACAATGCTTCGACATACCTACGAGGTGAGGAAATGCATTTCTATGCAATTGTCGGAAAAGTAATTCTAACGATAATTCTCGTTATTATCAGGCACGTCACGAAGTCTCGGAGGGTGGAAGAAGAATATATTAAGTGCATGAAAAACTTCTAGCCTACTTTCAGCATTCTGATTTGATTATTTTAAATTCAAATAAATTCCTACCTTCCTGCCTGTCAAATAATGGAAGATAGAGGCGAATACTGTGACAAACGAATCATACTTTATATACAATACGAAAATATAGCGAAAAATTGCAAAAGAAGACTAAAACTATTGCATGGCCCTAATATTAAAAAGAGAGAATATGAAATGGATTTGAAAGGAAAAAGGATCTCGATGAAACCTGCGCCCCTGTTATCCGATTGCCCTTGCCTTCCTGATCGTCAAAGAAGGCCAATAATTTCTCGTATCCATGGATCCAATCGATCTACGTCGATCGGAAATCGATGGAAGCTCGTTTGCTCGTTCCATCCACTTCAACTTCAAGGTATACACGCATTCGGATACTTTCATCGATGCGTTTCACGGGAAATTGGCTCACGTCAGAGACTCCCGCAGCCTCGTCGAAGGAATTATGACGCGTTATTGGAAATAATGGATGGAGAGTAATCCATCATCGTATTACCTATCCGAAATAGGCATGAGCGTAGGCTCGTCGATAGTCGACGAATTATTGCACCGTTTGATTTTGCATTCGATTTTGCATTCCATTTGTGCTGGAAGAGCTCCGATCGATTTGAGGATTTTAAAACGGCCGCTAATGGCCCGTTAAGGGATTGTTACTCGTTAATCACGGTAGAATTAAGGCGAATCCTACGGATTTAAATCACTTTAATTTACGGATAAAATTTCAAGCTTCTATAGGATATAGGATGTTATAAATTGCATTTGTGAAAGTAAAGGTATTTAATGTCTATATATTTAAAAACTCTGAGTGAAAAATAGGTGCTTTTCAAATTTTCCATAATGAAATTAATTGGATAAATACCTAATTAATTTCAGATACAGTGTTATTGAAAGTGCTCAAATCTATAGCTTCAAGGAACAACATGTTTACACATTTTTTAACCGACTTCGAAAAGGAGGAGGTTACTCAATTCGATCAGTATGTATGTTTTTTTTTTTTTTTTTTTTTTTTTTTTTTTTTTTTGTGTGTGTTCACCGATTACTCCGAGATGAGTGTACCAATCGGAACGAAACCTTTTACATCTTGTAGGGTATGTCTTCCGGTTGGTCCCATTGAAAAAAAATTTTTCATTTTTTCATTGTTATTGTAAAATACAGGAAGTTTTTAATGTCAAAATTGGACGATTTCAATGAACTTTTAATATGTTGTCGGGGAAATGATTCTGAACAACTTTTTCATTATGCATAATTAACGGAAAGCTTTAGTTTCCGAGATATTCGTAAAAAACTATTGTTACTACTACATTGAATTCTACGTATGCCTACGTGTCTTTACCGGTGTATGAGTCAACATGCAGTCGCCGATTCTCTACTGTTTCTTGTATACATGTATACTTTCCAAGGCATGAACCGATTGCGATGAAACCTTTCACATTTCCGCGATATCTCACTTGCAAAAATTTATGCAATTTGTTATTGTTAATAACTATTGTTATAACTTGTATGGAACTTGTTATCACTAAAAACTATCGTTGTTGCAATTAACCAATAAGAACGGTAAACCACCTTACGGCATCCTACAAATACCGCTCGTTCCACTAAAAAGTGTGAAATAAAATAATTTTTAACAAAAAATACAACCGACTTCGAAATGCACTAAAAAGTATGAAATAATTTCTACTTCATTTATACAAATACCCAACAGCTATTAATAAAACCTATTTACTCGTTAAATAGTATACTAAATACATTTCAACCTTTTCGGAGGCGGCGCAAAATTAAAAACTTTTCTTATACTAGAAAGATTCAAGCGTCGATAACCTATCAAATCATTATTGACAGCATCGTATATTCGGGTATTTTTAATTTTGCGCCGCCTCCGAAAAGGTTGAAATGTATTTAGTATACTATTTAACGAGTAAATAGGTTTTATTAATAGCTGTTGGGTATTTGTATAAATGAAGTAGAAATTATTTCATACTTTTTAGTGCATTTCGAAGTCGGTTGTATTTTTTGTTAAAAATTATTTTATAAGATCCTACGTATCAAGAAAAACATGACCTCCAGCGAATCTTGAATTCTTACTTTTTCGTATCAAATTCGGTTTCTTTCAAGCACCTATTTTACATTCGAAGAATATTATATACGGAAATCTCAAGGATTCCTTGCTTCAAGTAATGAAGTAGAATACTTCAGAAAAAACAACTTCTGCAAAGACTTAAATCAACAAAAGCTTTCCAAGTGTAAATAAAAGTCAAAAACTTCTTCTCGGCTAGCAGAGAATAACAGAATGAACTGGACTGTTTCAATTTTAATCTTGAATGGGTACCCCTTTCAAAGAAGTTTGTTTGAAAATTATTTAAATTGTTTGAACGTTTAGCATGCAACGGGATCTTGATTAATGAAAGACAAATGTTTTCAGAACGTTAGGTCCAGCGCGAGGAAAGTTCAAGGGTTTTTAGGCACGCGAAACTTTTAACAGCGTGCTTCACTTTCTCACAAGTATGATTTTTAATGAACTTCCTCAATTTTATCGTTAACGATGAACGTCGGAAACTATCATTCGTCATGTTAGTAAACGAATATTCATATTACTTTCTAAGAGGCATTAAAAATACGCAATTCATTTCGATTACACGCTTTATCGTTTAACCTTTTCTCATTATAATCAATTTTATGTAGCACGTTGAATGCTGTAAGAGTCATTTGTGATTGACACTCGACTTTCCAATGGTATCGTGAGAGATAATAATAAAAGTACTTAAATTAAATGAATGGTAATATTTGTTAAATTTGTAACATTAATACAGTGTACAAGATACGGTTAAAATATCAAACAAATGCACTTTTGAACCGTGGAGATCTCTGGTAAGCTTCACTAATTGTAAGATAAATGTATGAAGTATGATAATTTAATCACTTTACATAATAGAATATTCATCGTGAAATGAAAAATTTACTTAAACACCGCGAGCAAGTTATATAAAATTAACCCTGCATTCAACGTGCTAAAAAATACAATTCAAGGTCCACAATGTACTACACGCTATAGTACCTACACACTAGACTAATTAAAAAATGCTTAATGAACGTATGTTGAAGAATCAATAACTGTAAAGTTAGAAGAACAGCTTCCTCTTTGTGTAAGATGAAGAAACAAATTTACGTTGTATTGTTACTTACATATTTGTAAAAAACGGCCCACGTATCCTCCACCCTCTTCCCATTCCCAACACCTTGGCACCATATGCACTGTGCGCGTCCACCATCCATTAATCACAATATTAAACGAACATTCATCAAACCGTGTTAGTCATCGAACTGACGCGTGGTCACTGATCTCAAAGACGAACTCGACTAATATTCACGAAGAATTTACGAAGCCTCGATAATCCTTTGTTGTGACGCGTGCGTAGAAATGAGAAGAGGCTACGTTCGACACCGTTTGTAAACATCAACTTATGAATAGAAGAGCACGAAAGGAAGCCAGACAATTTCAATCAGAAATATAATATTCTTATAAATTTAAAACGATTGAATATTTTACATACGTTCATTAAGAATTTTTTATTGAATTTAATGAGCATGTACTATCCACCCTATTGATTCTAAACCATTTTTTACCCTTGTATAAGCAAACATGTAATATAAATACATTTTTATTTTGAAAATATCCAAAGGATAAGGATACAGTTTTTTATCACTTAAGATACGAATCGGAAGTGTCAGAACATTCTAGACTTCCCAAATAATTATCTCCAATATCTTAAATCAGTTACTCGTGTTTTCAAGAATCTCAGATAAGATCTACAGATTGAATCAATTTATCGACGGTAATATTAATTACTAACCGCCTTCTGGCTATTCAGCAAGGAGATACGCCCTAAATGACTACCAAAAATTGTACGTCGTTTGCGAGCTGCCTCGTCTCGTATAATGTGGGTCACCTTAATGCGTACGACACTCTGATGGTCATAAAGTTGCATGTTGTTTCGATTTTATTCGTCAGAGCAAGCGCGCGTAAAAATCGTAAATCGTTGCTACCGGTATATAAAACCACCCCTTGGCATTATCTTGTTTCTCTCTTTCTCTATTTTTTCGCGCTTACGGAACAGAAGAGATCAACGAGGAGGACGCAAATAACGCAAGGTTATCCCGTTCTCCACGTACATTTCAAGGATTTCATCGTGCAACAGTTTTGCAACCTCCATTTAATGCGACCAACTCCGTCACTCGAAAAACTTGCAAGTTTTTCTTCGTCAGCGCGAACAATGCTTCCTGCTTCGTCGTTAAAGAGAACTTCTATTTTTTACAAGTCACCAGCTCGAGAATTTCATTAACCCTTTCAGCTGGAAAAGTTACTCGAGCACATTTTATTATGCACCTGTATTTACACTGTGTTAGCAGGATACTCTAATCTTAAGTTCCCATTTCTTTGGAAAATGTACGTGTCTCGTTAGTAGACTGTGAATATTTTATAAAAATATGGAAAGTATGAGAAATGTGAAAAATACGAAAAATCCCATAAATGGAAAATGTACGATTTTTGAGAGGAACTCTCGTTAGAGTTACAAATTATTCACACATATTTAATTGAAAAAGCTGAAGAACTATTTACACGATTTATATACCATTTTTGGGAGACACGAAAACCATCAGAATTTCTCAAATTTGCCATGGGACAATACCAAAAGCTTACCATCGTCCATAATAGACCAAAATCAATTAAGAGATATTCCAATTGCTCCATTAATTTAGATTATTCTTTTAAAGCATCGGTACTTTTATCAAGACATCGGGCAAAGAAGAATCATAGCTTTGTACCCGAACGAGGCAGAGAATAAAATCGTAAACGGTAAAGACTACTGCTCGGCATAAAACGTGAAACCTCCTAGCTCGCTTTCATTCACAGTTAAACTCGGTTAAAAAAAGATGACGCTTGACCCCTTTTTTTATCGACTCCCAGCTTTGTTAAATATAGGGGTGACATTCACCATGAAATATCTTCATGAAACAACCAACCAGCTGGTCGTTTATTTACGTTGACCGCGCGTCCACGAAGAAACTGCGTGCATCGCACGGTTTACCGCCAACGGCGAATGAATTAATTTTCTTGATTGTCGTCGGCAAAATATAGCTACACCGGAGAATCTCGTTGCCGGCTCGTATCGCGTTAACTGACGTTCGAATAATTAAACGTGCACCGCATGGTTCGAGCTAATCGTGTGCATCATTGAACTGTAATCAGTTATAACGTAAAATCCTAACGATAAGGTTGCCACTTTATCTCCCGACATAGCATGCGATGATCATTAATTATATGAAACAACGTTGGAACGACGTGTTCTTCTAATGTAAACCATGAATTATCAAAGTGTTAATTTTACATGAAAGTTATATCTGTTCGATTGAAAACTTTAAAGAATATTATTTCAAGCGAGGAACACATATTTTTGGATGATATCGCGTGTTCAGCATAGCACTGAGAGATTTCAAGAGAGTTAAAGATGTGTTCCGAGTCGGTTTTGCTGGAGCGCTTCTCTATTTATTACCCTAAAGGCACGGTAAGATGCTATGGAAAAGGAAGAAAATGTTTTATGCAAGGAATTCGCGTTTCAGAGAAGCTATGGCGAGTTTAGCGCGCTAAAACGATCAAGCCTAGGAAGATTAAAAATTTATTTTCCTCGTGTAATCCTTTTTTAAATTAATCTCCTTGTGGATATTGGAAAGCAAGGAAAATAATTCCTGCGAAAAAATAAAAAAATACGTTTCAACGGAATCGTATAGAAACTACGATCAGGTATTCATCTCGTGGAACACTTTTTAAATTACTTCAAATTTCTTTCTTTATTGAATTCACCTGTTAATCCAGATAAAGGTAAGAAATACAAAGAAGTCTTCGACGAACAGAATTTCTTTTATCTTCATAGAATTCCTTATCGATGAACTCGTTAAACGTTATCGCGAAAAGCAGGAAAAACACGATCGAATGAGATTAAATGTATTTATTAACAAACAGCGGAAAAATAGTATTTTAATTAAAGTTTACGTTTACGGTGTCCCTTTGAAAAGGTTAAAAGGAAGAATGCGAAGGACGTGGCTATCGTATAAATATAACTTAAAGATCCATTTTATGCACGATTGGATGAAAAACGGTTCAGAATTTGAACAGAAAGGTCGAAGTATGTTCAAACGAGATTAAACTTTGAAATGGATCAATCATGGTCGTAGAGTTAGCTCGTTTCTCAAGTGTACTTACTTCGATCTTTGACTACACCGAAAACGTTTCTACATAAATTAGTTCCGCGACTAACGGTGGTGCCAATAAAACGTATCTTTATGATTCATTCAAGAGAACCATCACCATTTACGTGAAACTATCTCACGAATTTCGAGGGGTGAACCGAACACTTAATATCCCTGATCGAGGTGATTCGATGAGCTTCCTTTAATTCCATGCAAAATTCGAGACACAGTTCGCAAACTTACAATTTGACAGTGTATAAACCTAACTTCGAAATTTTTGCTGTTGCAAAATTTTCCCAAGAATAAAAGGAAAATGTTTCACGGACGAACAAACAACCCTTCGCGAAATTCAACCGAAAGAGAGAAGAAACAAAAACGCTCTTCAATCTACAGCTTGGAGTAAAAATAACCGAGGAGAAAAAAGAAGGTTCTTGTAAATCCCCCTAATAGTTTTTCTTCTCCCGCAAACTCGCAGTTTCCATTTTTACGGAGGCGGAAGCTTTCCTCGGTTCGAACTATTTCGTAGCCATCGCGATTTCGTGTACCGGGGAGTTAGAATTTTTAATAAAACTTGGATATCCAGGAAGACGACGCTTTTTCCAGGTCAGAAAATTCCGTGGGGCTCGGTGCGCGATCGAAAAGGCTGCTTTCAATCGCGGTTCACCGGAGCGCGGGGGTCACGGAAAAAGTCAACACACCGGGAAAGGGTAAATAACAGGAGATTGAGCCGCACACTCGATCGTGTTTGAAGGGCCGCACGCTTTCAAACGCGTCGTCCAAAATATGTTTATTCGAAACGAACGTGAGATGGATCGCACGTTTTGTTGATCCATTGTGTTAGCGACGTCACCGTTGTGTCGACATTACCCCTATCGCGATACAACCTTTCCCAACCGATCCTATCTGCAACCGCTATAAAACGTTATGTAACCGCTATAAAATAAATTACATCCATTGTCCACGACGCGCTTCTACTCTTCCCTTCGCACCCTTAATACAAATTCCATTAACGTGTAACTTGGCGTCATCGACATCGCCTTGGAAATTAATTAATTTGTAGAAGACTGTTAAACGTAATTAAAAGATTCGATAATTTGTCATTCAAAGTTTATCAAAACTTTACAAATTATGCTGGTTAATATTTTAAGGAATTCCATCTCCTTTAAGTTCGTATGGTAAGAATATGGGGTGCTTGAAAATGACACGTTCTCATGGAGATACAGTTTTAATGATTTCTCTATCCAACTGCACGGTGAATGAAATATTTACACGAGTCAGAGGAAGAGAAAATAGGGCGCGGTAAAATTGAAATCGGCTGGAAGGACGGACGAGAAGGAAAATTGCTATCTTGCGGCTGGATTTGATGCTCTAAATACCATTAAACCGGAACAAAATTTATCGCATCCCTCGTGACGAAACGTTGGAAAGTTCTCCACCGTTGGCTAACAGTTACTGTTACAAATTTCATGAAAGGCGAGCGATGAATTTCGCCCAGAAGGGAGGGAAATAGAAGAAAGTATTTAGAATGATAAAGTAACTTTTAGAAGCTCTCTAGCCGACGTTAAGGACGGTCGAATAATTTTTCCGTGAATTCTCGCCGGTACGTCGGAAGCAATAAAAAGAATTCTTACGAGCCGTTAAGGAAAATGGAAATGTCTGGCAATCACGGAACGGTATCCTCGCTGGTGGAAAACAAAAAACGCGATAACCCTTTCGCAGGATTAACGAGGAAACCGAGAAAATTGAATTCCCATTACGGAAATGAATGAAAAGTCGGAAAGACGTATCACAACAGTGGCTGACTGGGCTGAGACATTGAACGCCTTCGTAAAGAAGAAGATGAATGTTTGATCGTGACAAAACAAATCGTTTCTTAGTGTAAGATGGCCTGGTCGGGAGATAAATACACGAAGAAACAAAAGGGAAAAAAGAAAAAGAACTATTTGTCGTATGTGTCCGTAAAATCGAACAACATTTCTTATCTAGACGCGTCCAAAGATCCACGATAGTTCCCACGGTCTTCTTTTACCATTTCGCTAGGAATGTCGTTGGCGAACATCATCCTTCGTGATTCACCCTATCTTTTATCATCCATCCGCTCCTGATCAGACACAGATAGAGGGGCAAGGACTAGGAAGCTTTCGTGTACCAGCCGTCGAGGACGCCTGCGCGTTACTTTTATTGATCAAACCGAACGAACATTCAGTCTGATTCGAACCATCGAACCAGACGGATCCAGCAAACCGAAATACAATTACCTTGGCGACAATACGCGTCAACCACTGTTCGACGTTCCCTTTTACATTCATACCCTCGATTCACCGCGCCCTTCGTTTATTTCAAAGAAAACCTTCGCCTTCCCGCGACTTTCAAACAAAAAGCAATTTATCACCTTGGAAAAGCTAACCGCCACCGCGTCATAACCGCAGGGCGCTAATTTTTTTAGTTGCACTCGTTAACGAAGCCTCGAGAGTCGAGCCAGAGTGAGAGTAATTATCACGAGAGTAATTTACCGTCGGCCACTCGCAGCTGAAGAGTCAATTTGTCCGTGATATTATTCGAGGAGACTGATACGATGATTGCACAAGATGGTTAATTGAGAAACAAGGAAATGGCTTGCGTTTATTAAATTTTCTTTATTCATGGAACGCGTCGCGCCTTTCTAAGTCGTGATCAATTTCAATTTTTTTGAAGAGTCTGAGGGGTGATATTTTTCCATCTCTCAATTTTCTAATTCAATCTCTTCCTTGCCTATAAATTCTCACTGATAAATTCTTTTTATTTAGAAGAAAATCAAAACAGAATTCTAAATTAATTTCATAGAATCTACCCCTATCCCTACAAATCAATTTTCAAACCATTTAACCCTTTAAAATAAGCTTTATATGAAAATACTCTATCACCATGAATTTACTACAAGGATTATGTCAATGAGAGGAGACAGATCCTCGATCTTCTACAACAAAGAGCATCGCTAAATGAAGCATACAATCAAGTATACAAAATTATTTACCAGGGTGTATTCCACCCTCTAACAAGGGAGTAATTAACAGTGGATACCGGTTGATTGACTGATTCGAAAGCTGTGTTCTCGACGCAGGTACGCTTGTCCGAGGGACAATGGTCGTCGAGGCGATTACAAGGAAACCGTAGGTGTTTGACGTGCAACTGTATCCACCCCATAGAAATTCTCGCTCGTGTAATCGTCGCTGGAACCGCAACCGGTAACCGCGCCGTTATAATTATCCGATTCGATCGATGAACGCAGCTGGAGAAACAGCGGGGATGGCATTGAAGATGCCAAGGGATAATATCGAGTCGACCAAGGAAATTCGAGGTAATGAATCGTGGGATGCCGGGAGAAATGGAATTCTGAATATTCCACTTCCACTATAGGGGGACGCACCCACGGGGGGTGGTTGCATTCGACGATTTGCGTAATTGCGGAAACGAATGTGCAGCGAATCGTCGATAAGATCATACCCAATTAAGGGTTAATCAAATATTTACGGATCACTCGATACGATAAATATCACTTATGGAAACTTAAAGGGAGAAACTCGAATCGACCAGTCGACAAAATCAATTTCCCTTCTGTTTTTCATGTATGCTATAGAAATTTATGCTCCTTTTATATTACACCTTTCTGACTTGCTAATTCAGTCGGTCTGTTGTATCAGCGTAAAATCTTGCTGGAAACAAGTCTCGGGGATATTACGGTCATAAATCTGATAGGTGGATGGTTGATGGGGATCGTGACTATGAATCGCTGATGGAATTGGTTAAAATCAGCTGTTTCTGCGCCTTTTGTACAAAATTTTCAGTTAACACGTGGAAGATATGATCGTATAACCCTATCGTTGCAAAATTTTAATGTCGCTTGATGAAACATTTGAACGAATTGCATGAAGGGTACCTCTCGAAGAAGTATCATCTTATTATCTGGTTCAACGAACGCGTATACAAAAGAGGGCACCTTTTGTTTAACAGAAAAGCGATATGGTTTCGATGGCAAAACGGAAATATACCTCGGCGGATACAATGCACTGTTAATGATCGTTGTTAAGGATCCTAGCTTCCGCGCCATTTACGTCGATAATATTTATTTCCCTCTTGGCACGGTCGACAGATGAATGGAGACTAAGCAACAGATTGCTTCCCGTAATTCGAAGCAACGGTTTCAGAAAATCTATCCGTGGCTGACGCGTTTCATTCAAGCGGCCAATCGAGTTTACATCCGACATCTTTGGCTGACGTTCGTTAACGTGCAATCTCCTCTTTCAAGGGGAAACTTCTCCTCCGGGGAAAATATTTCACCCCCGCGACCCACGGGAATACGTATCATCATTACCACCCTGTCATATCCACTGCCTACGAGACAAATCATCGCCTTCGACTGTCTATTCGCGATAGAAAATGCATAGACTCTTGGAAAAGTAGAAACGAATAACGCTAACTCATTGTTGATGAATTCATGATAAAGCGATATTGAACACACGATGGTTGTGTAACGATTTATAAATATTTTGCATTTAATTCAGAGATAATTTTTGGTTTTTCGTTTACCGTTTTATCGGTGTAAATATTATTGCAATGAAGAGATATATCAGGACTGTTCAATGGTGATAATTGACAAAGATTTCATGTGTCACTTTTTGAGTTATAAACGTGGATTAAAATAAAAATAAATTGTCCTCAATTTACAAAGCCAATATCGAAAAATAAATACTGAATATGTGATGTATAAAATAGTATTTTTATACCAGGGATTTGTAAAGGCAAGATTTAAAAATTAAAACATTGACATTTAAACTACCAAGGAGAAATTATGTTTGGAAAAATAACAATTTTATATTTTCATATAACGTTTCCGCTGTAATAGAGAATTCGATTAATTGAATCTGGAGGTTAATTATCTTTTAATTAAAATAATACTATGATGAAAAATGCGAAAAAATATTCGTATCATCCCCCTCAAAATCACTTCCCAACGCATGGAGCACCTACACTACTTTATCATCTAACCCATTTTACGATCCGGCTTACATTCAATCCTCTACCGGTAACAAAAAAAGAGGGGTGAAAGGAGGACAAACCCGAAGGAAAAATAATTCCAGCTGCACGTCGTATCATCCTTTTATTTTTCCTCTCTCGATTTATGTATATACATGTACAATGATTCAGTATCTTCACGATGTAGCATCTTACCTTACACGCTACCTAACACTTTTGAGAAAGTCGCCCGCACGTGCGTCGAGCAAACGCGAAACCAGAGAACAAACAACGAGGCTCTCGATCTTTAGTCGTTATTTCAATTCATTTCACCCAAACGTCGCCGAACAAAACGAAAATGGAAGATCAACGAACAATAATTCAGCTGATGAAAGTGTACGAGTCTCGTTGTTCAATTTTCAGATTCTCGATCTTCTGACTCACCGGCATAGAAATATACGAGGTGAGGTAACAAATAGGTTTCCGATTTGATAGCTTCCCAAATAGATTCTCAGCACGAAGTTTACTCGGTAGATTTCACGGGAGGAAAATCTACGGGAAAAGCGATTCGCTTCGGTCACGGTTGAAGGGTTCGGAATAAAATCTTGGCAGCATGCCCGACGGAAGGGTTGGCGTTTTAACGCGTTTGTTCGCCGAGGGTGCACGCAACTTCTCGCTTTTCTACTCGCTGAATTCCATTTCGTCAAAGAAGGAAAAGAGTGGCTCGAACACGCGACGAGAGAAACCCTCGTAACATAGTTTAACCCTTTTAGGCTCAAAGTAACACCACTTTTACTTGCTAGAGTGATAATGATTTATCATCGCCTCTTGCTTCGGGAACTAATTTTACAAATTACCAATAACGACAAAGTAACGAAGGATGTTTTTTAACAAATCCTTCTTAAAAGGGTTAAAGTATTGTTCCTTCTTCGGATAACTAAATACGCTCGTTCGAAACTCGTTTCCTTTTACGGCGAATGGAAAAGGCGATGCACCGTTTCTAATCTACGAATTAGGACCGCTCTTTCGCTGCGTGGCGGCTGATCGATCCGAGGATCGCGCCTCGATATCCTAGATCGTTCGTTCCCGATCGCAACGACTTCTGGAATTGGGCTGCGTTCGTGCGAGATATCCGGAGTAGCCGACAATATCGGGGCCACCGAAGGAACCGAAGATCCTTTCGAGCCTGATCCGACTCGAGACGCCAGGTACACCGAGCTTAGGAATGTGGCCAAATGGATTTGCATGATTCAGGGAATTTCGTGGCAAGTAGCTTGCCCATCAACCTGTTTGAATTCCGCTTCGAGCATTGTCGAACTCTGTTCACCGTGCTAATCGCGCGATATATTGATCTCTATTCCTGACAATTTGCATCGAATGGAACCGAAGGATCGTTTGGGTAAATTGAACTTCGAAGTGGATAATCTACAGCAATGTTTTTCTAAAATTGCAAATCTAATACTTTGCGCAACTAGAACCTTAGGAAAACTAATGTTTGATGAAATAATATTCATTGTCGGATTTATCGGTGCACCTGGAGCTATGTCGTTTAAGCAAACATCTCCGTCGCGAGGCACGAATTCGCGATTCCGAGAGGTCGTCTTAAGGAAACGATTCCCGAGACACCTAAGTAACCTTCGACGTACCCGGATCGATCTCGGACACATCCATGGCCTGTATTCTATATACGCGAATTAACGAGAATGACCATAGCCGATACCTCTGTCAGCGAATTCGAACGATTCCCGCCTAGATCGTCCGTACCTTTCGCCCCTTTGACGCGTCGGGCATGTTATCGATGAACCATACGATCGTCAGAGCACTAAAGGTCGGCTTTGCTCTTACCGAATTTCACTGTTCCGGACGAGAAGATCTCGCCTTGAACCGATCGGATTATACCAGTCGCTTCCGTCCCCTTGTTTTATGCATGCACGTCCAGGCAGCGGAAATACCGTGAAAAATTTCAAAAAAAAAAAAAAAAGGGGAAGGAAACCGGAGCTATCTGCAATCTACTGAGGAATGGCGTGGAAAATGGAATCTCGTTGAAATTGAAAAATTCAACAGGATTTTCAATATCTTGCCGCATCGATCCTATCGATCCCCGCCTTTTATTCTTTCCGTTCGATTCGAAACGCTCCAAATATTTTGCAAGTCGATTCTGGGGTGTTCGAATGAAGAAAAAAAAAGGACACCAGGCAAGCTGATAAATAATTCTGTCTAATAAAAGCTAGTGTGCCGGAAAAAAAGGAGTTTACGATCGCGTAAGACACAGATAAGGTTGTTTCGCAGCTGAGAAAAACAGTCACGCGGAAACTTTATCAGGTGAAGCGTGCGAGCTAAGTTTAAAGTAGAAAAAATAAAGAAGAAACAGGCCAAGAGATTTCCTCGGGTCGAATAAAATTCATACAAAGGTTTCGTTCGAATATGGATGTTTGAAGTTTCTCGAAAGGAACCGTGCGTTTAGTCTTGACATCGTCTCGTTTATCTTGAAAAATTGCCAGCATTTCAGAAAAGTTCACGGGAACCCTACCATCTCTACAATTCGGTAAGTCTTCCTATCTGTTGCTCGCCGACCTCGCTTATCGTATAACGCTATTTATCTGCAATTATCTTTATCGTCGGAACTTGGAGCACATAAACGTTCAATCATTCGATATGTTTCTAATTAATAGGAAATCTATATCTTGGCCACACCTCTTGAAATCGAGACAATGGAATCTTAACAACACGATAATCGTTTAGCGATAAACGACGATTCGAACCCTTTAGTCGTCTAATTATAACTAGAAGTCGCTTTCTAAAAATCCGATTCCTCCCGTCGCATCGTCGACACTTCCGTTTTATTCCTTTCCTATCTGATAAACCTTCTCAACATCGCTTAATTCGAGAATTTCGTTATACACAGATTTAATTTTCAATCAGCAACTAAGGAAAATGTACCTACACGCGCTCGAACGCGCGAAACCTTCAACGACCTACTAAATTCAATTATTTTTACCAAACGCGGTATTTTCGCCCAAAATTAAAATCCTTCTCTATATGTATATTGATTAGGAAATAAAGAACAGTCTCTAAATCAAGAATGCCTTATCAGAGGCGTTCGACGTACGCGTTACTCGGATCGCTCGACATGTGTTTAACACCGTGTTGGCTTGTATGTCCACACAAGCTACTGGTTACACGATACGTAGACACAGGAGGCTCGTTTTCAGTGGCACACAATCAAACTGTTCAATATCAAGTTCAGCCTCGAACAGTCGGCCAGCGTTGTTTGAAGCTGAATCCTGAATCTGTCCTTCCTTCCTTCCTTACAGCTGCTCGTTACGATAGCATTGATAGAGATGAATTACGTTATCGGAAGAGAAACTTCAGGTAGACAGCCTGATTAATTCTCTCATTCTAAATCCTTCGATCGTCTTTTATACCCGTTTTGTTTTTTTTTTGTTTCGTTTTGTTTTTTGTTCGAAAATGACCATTGGTTCAAACGATGAATCGTCTCGATTGCTTTACGCTACTTGGTCTAGTTAAAGTTTCATCCTCTAATGGTATTCTTCTTTCCTGCGTATTTACGGCTACGAGTGAAAAAATTGCAAAGATCCTGCATTTTATTTTGTATCCTTTTTATGAAGCTCCTTCCGAATAATGTAGACAGTATTTCTAACGAGTCTTTGATTCTCGATGCCCAAGTTTGGATCATATTATTCGAATTGGAATGATACGATATTCAGCAAACGAACGATTAAACAGGAAGAACGTAGATGCGTGATGAATAGATTTGAATAGGAAAAAGAAAACGAGGATCTTTCGTTGAAACTTCCTCTAAATTTGACGATCAAACGTTGATTTTTCGTATCATTCAACATCTTCTTTATATTCTTCGAGACGTTACCATTAAAGTTTCCGTTGTACAGATGAAATACAATCTTCACACTGGTCGAAGATTAAAGCAAACTCTTCAAGTCGCGACGATCCAGTATCGTTTGCTTCGTCTTCTTCAAACTTTCCGTTGTCTCTCGGTCTTCTTAACACCGCCAATTACCGCAGAATCAAGCAAGATGAACTGGTCTTTGTTTCATCGACGAAAGTGCTTCGCCACGTTAAAGTGCACGTGTACGAGGGGAGTCTGCTAATTTCAACAAAGACACCTCGTTTGCGATCTGACTTCATCCAAATACAACGTCACGTCCCTTTCTTTAACGATCATTTCGGGTCCGTTCGAATGGAAGAAACGAGCAAAGAATATCTTGATAGAGGAATACGTGTCATCGTCATTTTATTAGCTCGATGAGTTTGAATAGTACATGCACAATGTTCGACGAAAAAGATTCATCGCTACTTTTTACCCTACCGGTTACGATCAGTTCGAGAAGGAAGAGTCTTCGGATAGCGAATTGCTGTCCCGTGTCTGTCGTTCGACGGACGAAATAATCCCGAAATTCCATTTGGTTGTTGGAATTGAATCTCGTCGAGCCGATCGAATAAAATGACACCGACTATTCCCAGCGACCGGCTCGTTTAGCTAATTCGAAACCAAGGAGGAAGAAGGAATGCTATTTAATCGCGAACAAAGACAAACTCGTTGTAATGATTCCAACGATTCTCCTCGGAATCCATTCCGGGCTTCAGCTGTTCCGAATTGCTGCCAGCTGTGCCGGAGCCGCAACTTCCGGCCAGCTTAAATCCTTGCTCTTGTAGCATATCGAAAGCTTGCTCGATCGAGCTGTGCTTCAGGAAAAATCTGGATGTGTAACGATCGGAAGCACCGTGATCCGGATCGCGGCTTTCGTTCAAGGTTTCTCCGAACACGTCCCTGCATAGAGTAACGCGACCGCATACGAGGATCCTCGATAGTTTCCGGAACTTGACATCCGGCAGGCCTTCGCGGCCGAACGCGAAGCTTCCGCGATAACCGACGGTTATGTGACCGGTTGCTCTCTTTCCCGGCGAGGTCAAGGAACCGGAAGACTTGCCGTTCTCCATAATGGCACGTTCCAATCCGGGGAGACCGTAAAAATTCGCCTCCTGTTTCAAGCGTTCCTTCTCCCGGAAACCTTCGGGCAGAACGAGTGCCTGATTGCGCAGGAAATCGAGCACGTAACGGAACAGTACACCGTCGCGGTCCAGGAAATACTTTCCCTTCGCATCCTTCTCGACCGGCGTTTTTCCCGAAAACAATGCGGCCAGATGAGAATCGCTCTCCCGGGTGAGGGTGGTTAAAGCAGTTGTGTAAAATACACCGCCCACGTTCAACTCCACCACGCTTGGCACAGCTTCCTGTTGCTGATCCGACTGCTGTTGATCCACCATGCTTCCTGCAGTTTTCGTTCAAATTCTCCTGTAGCCGCGCGATGCGACTCTAATCAACGTGGGATGTAAGTCGAGAAAAATAACCGAGCTGTTGATTGACGATTATTTTGTACCAACGAGAGGACAATGGACGAGAGGGAAAAAGGGAGAAAGAGCACACTGATGCTGCTCTGTTTACTCCCGCCTGTGCTACGATACTGATTGACTGCACACCGCAGGCCAACACTTCGAGACACTGAACACAGTTACGTGAGGGATATCGCGTTAAAAGCGAGAACCGACTGGCCGTCAGGTCGGTGACCGGGACAGCTGAGGGTTGGCGTCGAGGTGGACACACTCGGAAGATAGATCTGACCCCGAAAGCGTGCTCTCACGGGGCTGGGGACGAGAAAGACTGACGATGAGAGACTGCGCCTACGGTCGGTCGAGGAAGGCCGAGCTTAGCTCGGCTCCGTCGCTGCGCTTCCTCTCCTAGGCACTTGGCGCGCGCGGCAGGACACACCGTTCGTCTGTGTTGCGAAGCCCCGATACGCGGGCGCAGAAGGTGCAACGAGAACGCGCGCCGATCCTCAAACGTAGAAACGCGCGCACCCACCCCCTTGTCATCAGTGACGGCCAGATAAAATAACGTACAGAGAAAATTGCGTTTTCTACATGTATGAAACTATGTAGAATACACGGAAACTAGGAGCTTTTATATACTGTAATCTTCATAAAAATTTCCTACACGCATTCTTACCTCTAACCTCCAAATTCCACTTTCAAGCGAATCATAATTTCTCCTTTTTATGTATTAAACCAAACTACGGTAGAATACTGGTATTTTATCTGAGACTCACCATTTCGTTGTCACTGCATCAGTGTAGGCGATTCATCCACGTGCTATCACCAACTGCATTCCCTTTTTCGATCCAGATTGATTAGATCGAATTCCATCTGCTGATCTCACTTTGTGACTATGCTTCACTGCTTTCAAATTTCACTCGATAAATATTGCGTCTCTAGTTTCGTAAGAGTGGAAAATATTCTTATTTGCTTACCTTTGAACACTGTCCAATTATTTTCTTGTGCAACTGCATCGTTAAAGTTTCACTATCCTTTCATAACTGATTACTTCATTCCTGCCCGCGAAGCTTCAAACTGCCGCGCCGCCATTTTGTTTACAACGCTTGCTATCGAATGCGCGGGAAATTGTACTCTCAACTTCCGCCTCAAGCAAACTGAAATTTAATATAAATACCAGTTATAAATACATGTTTATTGTATCAATGCTTATCACGTCGCTATTTAAATATACCTAATAACAAATATCAATGATTATAAATGAACAATAAATGTTTGATTATCTACATGAATCATGGAATGATACGGAACGCTAGACTGTATGGTAATGCGCATAAGGATTCGATGTTTTACCGCGATTGTACGAAATTATCAATAGATTTACCAATCTTAAGTACTCGACCGTTCCACGTTTATTTGTCGCTTTCGTGTGACCCTCGGTTTTGTACAGGATATCAATTACACACTTGTAAAATGTTTATCACAAAACTTGACGTCAAACATTTACCATGACACTACGATCAACTGACAATTAGCGCCCTCCCTTCCATTTATCCCCATCACGTGATCATCTGGTTTCAAAGAACGGCCAAAGGAGCGCGCCGATCAGTAGAGCTAGATACGTGAATTGGATGGCGTGCGATGGCTGGTGCTAACAACGTAAAATCATTGCGATCGCCCTTCGTTGCGTATTACAATCCAGTACGTTGCAAACATAATTTTTCTATCACGGAACAAAACACGATCACGCGATACAGACTGATGTCATTCGGTAATCTTTCTTGTGTTGCTAAGCAGATCAACGCATGTGAACAACTGGGAGTCCCATCGTCCGTCGGAAACTGGAACGACAGTTCCGCGGGATAGAATATCTTCGATCATCAATTTTCAGTTCGTTCCATTGTTTCTTGATAGTACGATTCATACAAAATGTCGGAAACACAGAAAAGAAGGGAAGAATCCAGAGGTAATATTCTCAGGAACCATTCGTGGAGTAATGGACCTGACAGCGACGACGAGCTGAATGGCGAGAATGGACTGCTCAACGAAAATATAAGTCCAAGGTTCGCAAATTTATCGCAATCATTCTTGATTGAACTTTGATGATATTATTAGTTGTATGGCCTATTTCTATTGTCTTGTTACTTTAATCAGTAGCAAGCATTAGTATGCTAGTTTTCTTTGTTAACAGGTGTATCATTTACAATAAAGTATTGCACTCATTGTTAGTGTTGTATCTTCGAGATTCATTATTCAATTCTATATCATGCTCTTGCAAATATCAGATGATTAAATAATTCTTTGGTAGTATATTATGTATATATATCAGTAATATTCAAACTTGAAACCTTTTTGTTTTATAGTCATCATCAATCAACTCTAAATGATGATCCATCAGCGTGCAATATGACACTGTTTGTAGAGGAAAAGATGCGTAGAAAATTGAAATTCTTCTTCATGAATCCAATTGAAAAGTGGCGAGCAAAGCGTCGATTTCCATATAAATTTACTGTACAAGTTATCAAAATTCTGTTAGTCACTGTACAGTTATGCCTATTTGCTCATAACAATTACATGCATGTGAATTATGCTTGGGATAATAGAATAGCTTTTTCACACCTGTTTCTCAGAGGTTGGGATGCTATTCAGGAGGTAACATATATTATTTATTGTATAAACCACATACTAATATATGTATGACAATATAAAGATGTAATAATTTTTATCCTCAGGTACCAGTTTATCCACCAGCAACAGGTCCCTTGGCAATTTATAAGAAAGATGATTTCTTTAGTACAGTTGATTATGCTTTAGATGGGTACTATAATCTTAGTAATGCTATTGGATCATATTCATATACTGCGGAAGATAATTCAATAAGTTCAGTTGTCTTATGCTTGTACCATTATAAGGAAGGTGTTATATTTGGTTTCAATGAAAGTTACGTTTTTGACAAAGAAATCGTGGAAACTTGCATAAATATAACTCATCAGTTTTACCATCAATTTAGTACATCAAAGCGCTTGTTGTTCGACCAAAATATCGTTGTAAATTTCTCGGCTCTTGTCAAAGCTCATTTAAAGTTTGCCTTGAAAACAATTAACTTAAAAGCTGCCGGTCCAATGGCACCACCCGACTGTTACCAATTTGATATAAAAATTATTTTCGACAATCGTGATTTCGACGGGCAGATGTTGCTTTCATTAGACGCTGAACCAACGAGATTACAATGTAAAGGTGATACGCGTTACGTCGCGCATAATCACATTGAATCAATTCTAAGAACGTTACTGAATCTGCTCGTAATTTTAATTTGCACCGTATCTCTTGCATTGTGCTCAAGAGCCATATACAGAGCGCAATTACTTAAATTCGAAACTATGAATTTCTTCAAGAAAACGTACGGTACATCGTTGAGCTTTGAGGGGAGATTAGAATTTCTGAATCTATGGTATGTGATGATTATCGTGAACGATTTATTAATTATCATTGGCTCAGCGATAAAAGAACAAATTGAACGGAAACAGTTTGGTAGCGATCATTGGAACGTGTGTAGCATATTCCTTGGTACTGGAAATTTACTCGTTTGGTTCGGTGTACTGCGATATCTCGGCTTCTTCAAAACGTATAACGTTGTTATTTTAACGTTAAAAACAGCCGCACCGAAAGTAGCACGATATTTAATATGCGCGATTCTTATTTACGCTGGTTTTACGTTTTGCGGCTGGCTGATATTGGGCCCGTATCACATTAAATTCAGATCACTCGCCACAACTTCTGAATGTCTGTTTGCTTTGATAAACGGCGATGATATGTTTGCCACATTTACTATAACGTCTTTCAAATCGCCAATACTATGGTGGTATTCTAGGATCTATTTATACACCTTCATTTCATTGTACATATACGTGGTTTTAAGTTTATTCATTTCTGTGATAATGGACGCTTACGATACAATCAAGGTTTATTATCGCGACGGTTTCCCGAAAAATGATTTACAAACTTTTATCGCTGCGTGTACAGACGAAGCATCTAGCGGTCTCTACAGAGATGATTCTGAGAAAAGCGATTTATCCGAGCTGATAGATCGATTATTTTGTTGTCGGAAAAGACCCTTTTACGGGTCATTCACAGATTCAAACACAGAAATCTCAACGAAACCGGAACAAACGTGCGGGGGGGCAATCTGTATATAGTCCATTAATCGACAATAATGTATTAGATAGATCATATGGTTCCACGGCAGATATTGGGTATTATAATGACAATTTTGTCATATAAAGTATTTTTTTAATGAAATTGTTACGATTATATTTTTTGTTTGTTTTGAATACTGCGGTTGGCTGCCATTTTTATATTTTATATATGTATGTTACTAACGATAGACAATTCCGTTCACTTCCGTTTGCGTACTGCGAAATATTTTTGCTAAAAATATTTCTGCAGAAAGTGTGCGGATGTACATTCGAGTGCAACTTAGGCTTCACGATTGGGAGAGCCAAGGAGAGTCTAACATAGAACCTCCGCTCCCACAAATAAAATATATGTACAAATAAGGCAAATGATAGGACATTTTTGTCTCTATGCTTTTCTTTCATTAAGGGAAGCCTCAGTTGTACATAATAATAACGGCAATAATGTCGTTCATACACAGTATAATTTATAAAGTATTAACGTACTAAAGATAATTGTAGAAAGTTAATCTTTCTGCCAAAAACATTTAATGATGCAAAGTGTATGTAAAAATCATATATCTTCTTATTAAGGAACAATTACATGTATAAACAAAACTGTAATGTCAAAGTCATTAAGGAAAGTCATCATGCACAGTTTTGTATGTACACGAACTTGTATAAATATTAAGTCTTATTTTCCATACAACAGTGGACGAAATTAATTTTGAAATGTGAGGAATAGAAGAAAATATATTTCTATTAAAAGTGTCATTAAACGTGAAGTAGTGAATTACAAGACTAATTGTTAGATGACTAGGTAATTAATGCGAGTCATAACATTTGTAACTTTACCTCTTTGCGGCATATAAGCAATTTTATGTATCTTGTCATTTTAATGAATATGAATTGTATGTGATAAACTATATACAGTTATCTAACATGTTTTAATTAATAGAAACGAACACAGTGAAATCAGTGTGTCATCCAAAGAAATATATTTGTAATATATTTACAGTGGAGTACAATAAACTTGGAATTTCTTCAACAAATGTTCCGTATCTTTCCTTTTTAAATCCCCCTTAAGTAACATTAGTCATTTATTATTATTACTTGCATTTTTTACAACTCTTAAATGAGTCATATTTATAAAATATGCACTTTCAAATGCTATATACAGCACATGTACAGCGTCGAGCATATGTCCCGAGGAAAATAAAGACGTAGAAGTGCAAGAAACTATATTATTTATTATTTATAATATTAGTATCGTTAAAATTAGGATTTTGAGAATTTCTATTTTCCCTGTAACATCGTTTTCTCTAAAGAAGCTTTGCTCGATGCTATACGAAACAAAAGAGTGAAATGACATAACCTAACCTTTAGGTTTCATTCCATTTGCGTAAATTAAATGTGAACTATAAATCCCTTGATATTAATAGTAAATTCAGAAATGTATAAAAGTGTTCAAATTCGGAATTGACATACCTTTTTGCATTGTTTCATACGAAAAGAATTGTAGCTATATATAGTTCCATGATTTTAACAAAGAAAGGCAAGGATCGGAATCGGAGTTTTTTATAAGTTGGATGAGTTGCACTGTTTGTTGCAATTTTAAACACAAGTATGCCGTTTGCTGCAATGAAACATAACATTAGTACCTACGTTTATATTCGGTTCATGATGAATCTAAATAGTTAGCAGAGTGCACTGACCCAAGAAACGAAGAGAGATGGTCACTGACCGTACCTAAGCGCGATTCACTGTTTACATCCAGTTTTACACATCTCGAACTGTCAAGGTAAAGCACGGCGTCAACACTCCGTCGCCGTTAAGCTTCAGTGCACTACAGACGGATCGTTCGTGTGAAAATAAATTACTTTCACAAAGTAAAGTGCCTTGAAGAAATAAAAGATAGTATTATTACGAGAATAATTGTCAAAGATTTGATTGCGCGAAAATGTCGAGAGTAAACCATACCGTAACAGGAATGAACAAAGGCGAACAGGAATTTTTGTTCGCGAACAAAGAAGCGCCTGGTAATGAACACAGTATTTCAAGGATGGTTTCAAGCATTACTGCTTCGCAAGATGAAAATTTTCGCGTGTCAAAGCATGCAGAAAATAGTCTTAGAGTTATGGAGAAGTATCTTCATAAGCAACAATTGACAGATGTCATATTAATTGCTGGTAAGTAGTGTCGTCGATAAGTTCCTTTGTTTCGAACTTACCGTTTACGATTTGATAATAAATTGTCAGAGTTTACAATCAGGTGAAATGGATCTTATGATTATTTAAATGCTGTAAAAAATATTGTTATTCTTTTGTTACTGGATCAGGAAGCAGACGTTTTCCAGCACATCGTCTAGTACTTAGTGCAGGTTCAGAATATTTTGCTGCGATGTTTACTAGTTCTTTAAGGGAATCTGCACAAAATGAAGTTGAATTAAAAGAGGTAGATGGGGATGCATTGTGGGCTTTGGTCTGTTATTGTTATACAGGTATTGTCTAAGACAAAGACTCAAAGCCACAGGCAATATGAAAATGATAGCTGATAAAATCTTTTTAAACTTAGGTTGCATAGAGTTAAGAGAGGATAGTGTAGAAACTCTTTTAGCAACAGCACGGTTGCTACAATTGAATCCAGTTGTTAAGGCTTGTTGCCAATTTCTTAGGAAACAACTCCATCCAAGCAATTGTTTAGGGATAAGAATGTTTGCTGACACACAGGGTTGTACAGATTTGTTAGATCATGCTCATGCATATACTACAAAACATTTTATGGAAGTTACAAAAAATCAAGAATTTTTACTACTCTCTGCTAGCGAAGTTGCCAAATTATTAGAGTCTGAAGATCTTAATGTACCTTCAGAAGAGACTATTTTTCATGTAAGAAGTTACATTATTTTAACATTGAAAAATTATACAAAGAATTGTCTAGATAAATTTAATCCTCAAGTTCAATAATTATGTCTGTTCAATAATTATTAAACTCAAGGCTTGAAGTGATAGAAGAACTATTACCATTCCTATTAACTACAGGCACTTATGACTTGGCTGGAGCATGATCCAGAAAATAGACGAAAAGATGCAAGCAAACTATTAAGTCTTGTAAAATTACCTTTATTATCGCCCGCGGTGAGCTATATACTTTCGTATATTTCTGAAAATTTCAAATTATTTGAATTGAGTTCATTGAGTTCGTACAGTTTATAGCGGATAATATTGAAAGCAATGAAATGTTCAGAGATCAAAGAATGGCACAGGAATTAGTAATGGAAGCATTAAAGTATCACCTTCTACCCGAACGTAGGCCATTACTCCAGTCGGAACGTACAAAGCCCAGGAAAGCCACTGTGGGTCATATGTTAGCTGTTGGAGGGATGGATGCCAATAAGGGTAAATGAGCTGTAATGGACAGTAAAGTGAATATTTAGTGATCTGAATATTCTTTTGTTAGGTGCTACTTCTATAGATGCATTCTCTCTAAGAGATAATGTTTGGAAACCAATAGCCAGTATGAGCGGTAGGAGACTTCAGTTTGGTGCTGCTATTGTTGATAAGAAATTGATAGTTGCTGGTGGGAGAGATGGATTAAAAACGTTAAATACTGTAGAATGTTTCGATTTTACAACTTTCAATTGGAGTACATTATCTCCTATGAATGTGCATCGGCATGGGTTAGGTGTAGCTGTATTAGGTGGACCTCTATATGCTGTTGGTGGTCACGATGGTTGGAGTTTTCTTGATACAGTAGAAAGGTGGGATCCAGCTACGCGTCAGTGGAGCTCAGTTTCTCCTATGTCCATACAAAGGTCTACAGTTGGTGTTGCTGTATTAAATGATAAGTGAGTTTTCAGATAAGCTGTGAACTATTCAATCATCCGATGATGTATATCATATCCGCGTATTTCTAGATTATATGCTGTAGGTGGAAGGGATATAAGTTCATGTTTGAATACAGTGGAGTGTTATGATCCACACACTAATAAATGGACTCCATGTGCGCCTATGTCAAAACGGAGAGGCGGAGTAGGCGTAGGTGTCGTAAATGGATGCCTTTATGCACTGGGTGGACATGATGCACCTTCTACCAATCCCAATGCCAGCCGATTCGATTGTGTTGAAAGGTACATGTTCGAAAACATACATGTTACAATATTTAAATTAATGGTTTTTTATGTTTGAAAATTCTTAGGTACGACCCCAAAACAGATACATGGACAATGGTTGCACCAATGAGTGCTCCAAGGGATGTTGTTGGGGTTTGCGTACTGGGTGATAGACTGATGGCAGTGGGTGGCTATGATGGCCAGCAGTACCTCACGCTAGTCGAAGCATACGATCCTCATCTTAACGAATGGGAACCGGTAAGAACGAATGTCCTGAAAATATCATTTAGTTTTAGTATATAAATAAATACCAAGGTAATATATTTTAAGGTCGCTCCTTTGAAAGCTGGTCGAGCAGGATGTCCTTGTGTCGTTATAAAAAATTTAACCGATTTCGGGTTTGACAATTAATGGTGCGATGCGCACATGCTCAAACGTAGAGTGTCAAAACTAAAATCAAATATTTTAATTTAGTGTCTTAAATAAAAAAAATACGGTATTAGGAAATATACATTTCAATATCAACTTCACTCGTTTTAATATAGACAGTAATGTCTGTATTATAAATTGATACATTTTCGTGTATTGTCGTGAATTTGTATATATTTATATCTCCATTTTTTGTATGAACATATTGAAGTATTATAAATTCGGAGAGAATATAGAGTATAAGAATTTTTTAATAGAATCTTTTTTATTACACTTTTTATTAATATTTTTGTACAGATGGCAATATGTCATTATAAATATACACTACACAGATATAGCATTGTGTGTGCATGGAGGTGATAAAAAAAAATTGATGTATGTAAGAACAAGTTTATTTTTCTTGTCGAAATAATGTTTTTATTTACATATGTATCCCTATATATTTTGTGAATATATCTTTTTTAAATAAATAAAATGCTCATTTTATCTAATTCATCAATTTTTTTATAATTGTATTGTTAATAAAATTGCTCATCTCCTTTTATACGAACCTAACATGCAGGGAAAGTTCTGTAATATATCCCCAAAAAACAACAAGTTAATATATATATATTTTTATAATATTTATAACTTTAAATTTACCTTGGAAAGTCTGATGCTGGTTCCGCAAATTTATGTCTAACCATAAAAGTAGCAATTGCCTCTGCTACTTTATCTGGAACGTCTTCGTGTACTGCGTGCCCGCATGCTGGTAATACTTGCATCTGAAACTTACCTAATAGAAAAATATAATTTTTATACATTTTCTTAACATTTATAGTTAATTTTAACATATATGATATTAGTTTCACCTTGCATCTGACCAACGGTAAGTTCTCGATCTAACCGATCTACACCGGCTAATAATAGTACCTTAGGAACTGGTACATTCAAGAATGCTGTTGATAAGCCCTTAAACCACCCAAACCAATACTGTTCAGTTTTGGACAGATCTATCCTCCAAACATACTTTCTAGTAGCAGTAGCAGTGGTAGGTGGAAGCGGTGGTGGCATATTAACAGGTTCTTCTTCTTGAATAATATCTTCACGCGGAATCGTAGGCTCGCAATCACATTCGTACGATGATTGCGACAGAGAATCAATGTCATGAGTAGCTAATTTATTGGTTTCGATGCTACAGTAAAATAGAAGACGGTATATTAAAATAATAAAAGAGTGATATATGAGCAGCACGATGCATATATTCGTGTACGAACTTTTTGATTTGTCCAGGAACTGACACCTTAGCTGATTGTACGTTGCGGATCTGGCCACTTCGCACGCTAAAATGTGGACGATTAGAAAGATGATACGGTATCCTTGCTGTACATAATAAAGAAAATACTAACCACCACTCAATTGCCTGTGAAATAGAACTAAAACTGGATGGACGAGATCTGAGAAAACTTTGCATAGATGCTAATGCATCCATTGCTGTTCCTTCTACCACATCGATAACACCTAGTCCAGAAAGATTGGTAATTAAAGGTGCAGCCCTAACAGCTACTGCACCACCCATACTATGACCCACTAGAATTACAGGAGTGTTCTCTAATGTTGCTTGTATAACTGCTGCAACATCCCTGTTCACGAAATAAGTAAGATCAGAATACATGTATCATACAATGTGTACCTAATTCTTCAATAGCTTACTCTGCTAAAGTATCTCCAGACAGATCTTCTTCATTTGTTGTATATGTATCTCCATGGCCTCTAAGATCAATTGCCATAACTTTACAGACTACCATAGTCATGATTGATTTCTGAGACATATGAAACATGCAAGTTATTCTTGATTTGATACATCTCAAAAGCAATACTTACAGTGAATTCTGCCCATGTTAATGCACTGTATCCACCTCCATGTAGTAATACTAATGTAGGTCCTTCAGTTCCCTTAGTATAAACATGAAATGTATTATTCCCTATTTTCACATCTTCGGATTCATCAAAGTATGGACACCATTGGACTGGATCGTAATCTCTTTTACGTTGAAAGCCTTTGGATTTACTAACCCTACTTTAACATTTATGTTAAATATAAATTAGCAATACAGTTATTATTAAGTCAGAATTATAAATAGCTAAAATATTGTGAAACTTCATTCATCTGAAAATCATATATATAATCTGTAACAGACCAACCTAGTGCTGACTCCATAGTTTACACCTGATGGTGGTAATTTTGATTTTAAAACCGACTTTTGGAGGGAAGACATGTTTAGTAGAAACAAGCTTCTTTCTTTGATATTGTAATAATACTGCTTCCAATCACAATTGTTTTCACTGATCTCATAAGCACATCACAAACTATATTGTTATTATTATTATTATTATAACCACATGCAGTAGAATGCCAAAATCACTCTGACAGCTTTACGTTGTTACTACCTGAAATCATTCGACATGGAGCGCCTCGTCAAATTTATTACTCTTACAGCGTCCTTTCGTTCTTACCGATGTAGCTTACTTTGATAATATTATCATACGCCGATATTATTGGGTATATCTTCGTTTTTAACATCAAATTATTTCGTTAAAATTTCAAACATAAGTATAATATTGGATAAAAAACTATATCGAATATCAAATGACCTACTTTTAATTGGAACCACAGTATTGAAGAATACCGTAGTATAGACACCCTCTATATGTCTTTTTTGATATGTTGCCACCAATGCAGAAATCTGTGCCAATAGTTTTGATATTAGATATGCTTCTTATTTACGAAAGATCAGTAACAATTTGTTTAAATGTAACAATGTTTCAAATAAACAAATTTCGATGAAGCTTGTACCGTTCGTGGCTGGTATGAAATCGCTCGGAAGGAGCGCAGGTCTCTCCCCAACATCCCCAGGCTCTCCCACTTCTACCATTTAAAATCCTCCATGTTTTCAGCTTCTCCGGGTTTCCAAAGATAGAACGAAGGACAATCTTTCATATGACATAAACCTGTTCGTCCTAAATTTTGAAAATATAAAGTTATCATGCTCAAAACATTGACTACGCGAACAGTCTCGTAACACTGTGGTCTCTCCCCAACATCCCCAGTCCCACCCACCTCTAGCATTTAAAATCTTCCATATTTGAAGCTTCTCGGGGTTTTCTAAAATAGAACGAAAGATAATCTTTCATTTGACATCAAATTATTCGTCGTAAGTTCTCAAAATAAAAAGTTATCCTTCTCAGAACATTGATTACATGAATTGTTTAATTAAGCTTTTCAGAGGGACAGTCCACCGTCAGATGGCTATAGCGTTTTGTAGTCCATGGATTGCAGGTTTCTGAATTATCGAGTTTCAGGTTTCTAATAAACTATGTTGCTATTATTTATACTAAATTGAGATCGTACGATGTTCTGCTGATCTGAAAAAAATGCAAAAATCTTTGATTTACTCAAAAAATGCATTTTTTTGTAGAGCTTGTTCCGAAGTTCATTACCAGATGACACTAGTAGTTGCATTTCAAATGCGCGCTGATATGAAATGAAGAAACCTAAACAAAATGAGGTTTATATAATATTTTCAGCTTATTATATCAATTACTTTGTAATCACGAGGTTCATATTGTACCAATTAAGTAGGCAGAACATTTTAATTATGAAGATCATGTAATCCCTATTAATTTGCCAATTTTGATCTATCGTGATCCAAGTCTTTAAAGAGTACTATGCAAGAGAGCTTTGAATATCATATATTCAAATTTTCAAGCGAGAAACTTGATATTTGCTATTTAATTGTTTATTAAAATGACAGTGACAGAAATTGCTATCATTTATTAAGTATCTTATTTTTGCTCTTAAATCCTGCAAATGTATTGGTATCGCTGCACTCGTATATACTCAGGATCTATTATGAGGTGTAGGCATGTCAAAATTATCATACATATTGGCTGGCCAGATGCCGACACGAAGATACGCGCTACGTTCCCGAAACGTTCGATTATTTAAACAAACCTGGGCGATACGATCGCGGACCGTGGTCACACCCATCTTAGCGAGGCAGGCAGCAAAGCATTTTCGAGACTAGAGATCTGGTACAAAGGTAAAATTCACTTCCCTTTTTGTATCTGACAAGATAACAAATATCGAGCATTGCAAATTCGTTATCAAATAATGAGTAATATTATTGAAAATCTTCAGGGTTGAATAATTAAACAGACTCCTGTCAATCTTTCCAACAATATGTTTCAGAGAAGATTAATCAACGTTTCCCTGTAAAATATTAAACAAAACTTGTGCATACAGATGTGTACACAAATAATTGAAAGGAAAATGACTGATAGATCCGACCCAAATGGAATATTTCAATAATTGAACTGATGCTTGAAATTAGTCAAACTGGATGAGGAATGAAGCAATTTTCTGTCAACTGAAATTTTAATCACATATCAAATATTATTTGTAAAATTAAATTATGATTTTATATATTTGTAGGAAAATGTATTTCCCTTCTAAAAATCATAATTCAACAGTGAAGGACCTTTACGAATTAAAGGTTTCTATAATTGTTAGTGAAACAACAGACGCACGATCCACCCCCCTGGCAAAGGGGTAGTATCGTGATCGTCGATTTCCCTTGGTCGCGCGTGCACGCGTCCAAATGAAATGTCTCGTGCGCGGACATGGCGAGCATTACACGCGCCTTACTCTCTCGCATATGAATAATAAAAGAGCCGGCAATGCGAGTTCTCGACACCCTTATTTGGCTGTTAACCGAGTCGGCGTGCCTGACGACCACCGCTGTGTAATCGTAATCATCGTTGTGTAGCGTTCAGTCGATAATTCATGTATTATTTTCCGCACGCTAATTCAAGTTCCAGACTACCGATCAGTTTTACAATTACACTCCTACGGATATTAGAGAGTTCACGGACATTGTATGCTCGATTCTCACGGTTCTCCCTCTATTTTCAGCTACAATCGCTTAGATAAAATGTCACCAGGACTTGGAGGGAGGACAGGATCGTCGTAAGATTACAATGATTTTCTTCGAAAAAAAAAAGGCCGGAGAACGAGGACGCAATTAAAAGCGAGGAGTCGCGCGCGATTTCGCGCGATCCACGTCCACCCTGACCATTTACGCATTCACTGTACGTGGAAAACGCCAGAGGACGGTATTAAATAAGTACAAAAAGGTAACAGACTGACAATGAACGATGTACGTGCCGCGTGGAGAGAGAAGGCACGGCGCTACCGGGGACGTCTTGATATGCAGACGGCGTTCGTCGCGGCGGCATTGCCGAGCAAAGACCATCGGACTTCGGTTACGAAACGATTCTCGAAATACGGGATCGGATAGAGGAATACCAGTAGCCCGTCTCTTAGCAATAGCTTTTTCGATCTCGACGATCACGCCTGGCGAAGGTGGAAAGGAAGCGGTGTCCTTTGATTTTCTTTTTTTATTCTACTAAGAATACGAACTATCGGTTCTATCAGGCGAGAGGATTAATTTCCATCAATTCCTAGGCAGAAATATTTAAAGCAAATTTGATCTCGATACAACATTCTATTCGGGGTTGCGCAACGGAAAGAAAGTCATCGACGACACCCCCCCGTGAAAAGAACGAGTGCTACGACTGCACTTTCGTTCGCATAGCTAGCCCGTTCGTTTTCTTACGATATCATTCCTCTATGCAAGAACCAAGGCGGACTCGTTCCTCGATTTCTGCCAGGTCATCGAGTCTCATTTACAGAAGGGCCGATCCTCGTTAAACGGCAAAACCAAGATCTCGACTGGTTGACCCTCGTGCGGTACGCCCACTCGATACCGCGATCTGATCGACGAACAAATCCCCGAAGTCGAATCGATCTGATTCGCTGTTTTCTTGCTAGCGGTACTCGATCCTCCGTGTGAAATGAATACGCGATTTCCTCGATGTTCCCGTTGTTGAATACTTCATTACGAACTGTTTAAACGTATTTCGTACACTTTCTAGCGGGTTCTTAAACTCTGGGAACGTTTTTTCGTGGCTTTCGTCTGTCCGAAAATTGCAAATCGAAGCAAGAGGAACAAGTGTTTTTAAACTGGTCACATACTTTTATTCGTTGAGAAAATTTTAATGCAATTTTGATACGATGCCTTTTGTTCTATCGTGGAATTCATAGTGAAAATGATTTCTAAATATACCCCGGAATATTGATTGCACAGAGTAAAGAACAACACGGTTGTGTATACGAGGGAAATTGAACTGATATTAAAGTTGTTTGAAACAAAGGAAACTGGAAAATTGAAGAATAATCCATTCTTCCATAAATTAATTAACAGATTACCAATTCAACCCTGATCACAATTCAGACGATTCAGTCAATCATGTATTCATCGGTTACCCACATTTTAAAAACCGTATGAAATCGAGGACAAAGAGCAGTCAAGTTCTCCATGAAAATATACCCCCCCATACGTTTAGAAAATCCGCTGCGCTGACTCCAGCGTTTACTCGTAGCCAGTGTCTCCACCCACTTTGTCCCTGCTTACAGCTGCAGGCGTACTGGACTCGACTTTTCCGATCCTCCCTTGGCCCCGTGTTGCCCGCTTTTTCCTACGCCGCTTCCTTTTCCCGTCGCTCGTTCCACGTGTCCCCGGCTGGAAGACGGAGAATCGTCCTCTAGCTCGGGTCGATCTTTCGGGCGCGGTGGCAATAAAAAACAGTCCAGTCAGCGGGGCGTGGATCGCCGATGGCACGGCACCGGTTTCACCGCAGGTTTCGTTCATTTCGCTGGCAATCACTTTGCGCGTCCCCCTTTTCGCGATCCTCGCGTTTTCCAACTGTTCCTGGGAATTTTGCTTCAACCGTTGCCATACTTCGGCTGCAGAAGTGCAGCAAAAAGTGCAACATGAAAAATTTAGGATGCACCCTTCTTCTTGATTTGAAATAATTTAATTGATGATTAATTATCTTCTTCTGTGATTAATCCTTGTATAGGTAATTGGGTTACCTTTCAATTTTGGAAGGATTTATGGTTGTTGTTGAATTGAATTTGATTCATTGATATGTTAGTATTTCCTGCACGACAGTAAATTGAAAACTGTTTACTTCTTCGGTGAGTTATGTTGAAACTTTTGGAGACTGGAGAGAGTGAAGTTGGAACTGTATGGACAGTCCACGAGATCGTTTCTCAGACATAAAGCAAATTCGGGAATCAGTGAACGCTTCGTTTCACAAGAGAAAATCGATATGGTTATAATAATATTGCGACAGAAAGGAAATCGAGGCGATGAAATTCAAATTCTTGCACTCCTGGCACTTGTCCATGCGATATCAGAAAGAGGAGGATCCCTGGCGAGCTTTGATTCGGTGTTTCCACGTCCCCGATATCGTAAACTTACATTCAAAGTTCGACGAAGAATTGAACAACTAGAAATGGTACAAAGTTAAACGGAGAAGAATGAGTATGTGAAGTATGTGAAACTTCAGTATGTGATAAAAGATACTACTCTGATTAAAGCATCAGGTCGAAAAGATTAGTACCATTCAAAATTATTCTTAATTATCTTAATCAAATTAAATTTATGGTGTCGGTCATTAATCAGAAAATTACATACTAGAGCTATCCATTAAAGAGTTTAATTATTTCATCCTAAATGACTAATTTCTCATCAGAATCATCCTTCGTCCTTCAAACCCAAACTGAACCATCCCTGAAGACACCCTATCAAAGTTAAATCTTTCCTTCAACTCTCCTTCTTCTCTAACTCTTGCACCACTTCCATTCTGCTGAAATTCAGCTATCCTAATCAAGCCTCCAGCAAGTTCAAAGTAAGTCACTTCCTCTCATAAGGAAGAAACCACGAAAGGAAACGATCTACGTAACCGAGTCGAAGGAAGAGAACGAGGAACCGTTGAAGCTATTCGAGACGAACTAGATCCGTGGATCGCAGGATTTTCATGAACGTGGAGCATCGACTGGAAAAGGGAAAAGTGGTCGACGGTGTGCGGTTAGGGTGCGGGAGGGGTGCAAACTCGTCGGTGGTAGCCGAGATATCAGTATCAACGCGGTGTAATCAGCGAACCACGCCCATCACCGCTATACTCGCTCCGTTCCGCCCACTACGGCAATTACACCCTCGAGTCACCCACTGGAGGGGAACATTAAACTCCGTTTCCCTCCCCCGATCGTCTCTCCCCAGATCACCGTCTCTTCGGGTCTCATTCGCTCGTTCCACGGCCACGTTTCTCCTCCTCTGGCCCGAGGCAGACAGCTTGCACGCTCGACTACTCGAGTCCGAGTCCGTCGCGAAACGATCCTCCATCGTGCTCATTTTTTCCCCCGACCCTCTTTTACCCCGACGAATCCACCCTTGGCCGCTGCCGATTCGACGCTTTACGAGCGGCCGTGGTAATGAGAGCAATTAACGGAGAGGAATTGTGTTCTACGAGAAACACCTCTGCTTCGACGGTCTGTTGTGTGTCGTTTCGTGTGACTAGGGGGTTGATCGGGGTATCACATGATTTGGGGTGGGTTAAGGGGTAGGCGACTGGACAGAAGATTATAATATTAGAAGTTTGTGCTTCGAGGTCTTTGATTTTGATGATATCTGACCCAAGCGAAATTTAATTTCTTATTTTTATGGAAACAGTTTCAAAAAATTGGATATATTTTTCAGAATTTTTTGAAACCTAAAATGGTAAAATGGTAGATAAGTGGAATGGATTAATATGTTCTACTAGTAGTGAGAAACAAGGGGGCGAATTGGATGTAGAAGGTGACAGACGTTGGATACAGTAGCAGAGGGCATGGACCTGGTGAAATTCGTCTCGCTCTCTCGAGTTACGATTTGTCTGCCCAATTTCACGGCCCTTTTGGGGAAAATGGGAAAATCTCCCGGCTCTTGACTGCAGTACCGAGTGTGGGAAATAGACCGCGTTTATTATTTGCCACTCTTCCTTCACATGTCTGTGAGAATCCGTTTAATCTCGAATTATACCTATCATTATCTTTCGAACATGGATTATCTACCCTGCTACTTTTAACCCCTTCAACCTAACATTAGCACCATGTACCTACACAAAAATATAGCACAGTTCCTGAGATCCAAGAAACAGAAAATTATTTATCTTAACTCCAAACTATAATTGAAAGTAATTTTCTATCTCAATTTAATATACTTAATAACACCTCCATCTTTCTATTTTCGATTTCATTGAAGCTAATTTATCAGAAACTTCCTGTTTCGAACGAAAATAGAAAACCGTAAATCGTTATCGTTCAAACTTGTATCCGTATCGTTTCAAGTGTTTCAAGTCTTCCTGGAAAATCTATAATTACACCGCAAACGTGTCGCGGTGATTTCCGCGGTCAAATTTCCATCAAAAACGTCCGCGATCGGGCTATCAATATACAATTCCGGTTCCGTGCCAGTGACTGTTCCAGAACGGATATCCGCGGCCAGGGATTATTAGTTTTCCGCTTTCAGAACGACTCCGGGGGTTTTCATCGAGCGGCAACAGTACGTCTAGGCCGTACGTTACGCTCTAGGGGAGCCGCTTCTGTCCTCCGGTAGGCGTGGTTGAAATCACGAGATGATTTATCCTTTGCGAAGCGGTAACTGCCGAGATCCTCGGCTAAACGACCGCGGTCCTTCGTGTATTAACCGTAATGCACTCTGCCGTTGCCATTGTGCCCACTGTATATAACTATACCTACCCTGTTCGCTTTTGCAACCCCTCGTCTAGATCTTTTCTCTCTCTCTCTCCTCTTTCTTCTCAGTTTCTTCGTTGGTTAGTTTCTGGATCACGTTTCAGATTTGTAGCCAGAAATCTTCAGAAACTTGTTTCTGATGTCCGTTTCTCATAACTTGGTAGAATTAATTTTTCAGTAAAATCTTAATCAACTATGAATTCTTGTTAAAGATTCAAATATTATATCCACATTTTGATAATCGTTAATTCAATTTTGTACCTTCATCAGTTCTGTTGATAATAGCTGTCGTTTGAATACTGAAATTATCATCATGCAAATATTGGGATAGAAAATTACAGCGATGATACACCAAACTAAATGCCTCGTGCACTTTGTGCCGGTGAACCCTGCTCTATTGTGCCCCTATAATTTCCTTCCCCAGTTGCAACGCCCCGGGTCGAAGTCACTGTATGATCCACTTCCTGCTTTAATGCGCGTGAGATGCACGAACGTATTGATATTCGTGTAGTCGTAAATTTTGATCGATTAGGTGTCGCATAAATTGTGTCTCGTTTGGATTATGATGAAAGAACGCTGAAGTTGCTAATCGTGTCGATCAAATGGTACCTCAAATTAATTTTCAAGTAAAAGTATAACTACAAAAAAAAGTTATCGTTTATTAGCCCATCTGCTGAGCTCTCGAATAAGATTCCTTCCAAGAAACCCAGGAAAAATCCCTCGTTTCGTTGTATTCAGAGGAAAAGTTCAGCCGGCGACAAATTAGCCGACTGCACAATGCACAAATGCATATCTACGAGGCGGTTAGGTTGCATGGCCGAAAGTGGCATATGGGGTCACGCCTACGGAGGCCCGCTTTTTCCATGGGTCCCCTCGAAAAACGGGCCAGCACGCGCCGCAGCCTGCGAAAATACGCGCGCCTGTGCCACGCCCGTCGTGTACAGGGTGCAATTTTCCGCGTCGAGCTGATCCCATGGGAGACGGTGACCGCGTTTGCCAGTCGAGATCGACAAAAGCGACTCTGACACCCCTTCGAAGCGTCTCGCTTCGACGTAATTGTCAAAACAACTCGAGAATCGATTACGGAGGCGAACGATTCGAAAAAATGATAATGAAAAGAATGATATACAACGGGAAGGACAAATGGAATTAAAAGATTTTCTGAAGAAGGAAGAAGAGGAGAATTTTTTCCAAGGTTTCATGTTGGAGAATTTTGAAGAAACAACTTGAAATTTTCTATGAGATTTCGAATTCTCCAAATTTTTAATTTCAGCTCGTGTTACCTTAACAGGAACTTCGAAGAGGAATCTCTTACCTTCGAACAGATGGGAATTAAAACACGTTCCTCGTGGTCACGACCTGAAATAGACGTCGGCAAGCATAGAGCACGCGTTTAATTCGCCTTAACTCGCGGATGAATAATGAAGCTGAGAGCCTCAGAGTCGACCGTTTGATCCATAACTCTGGACAACTCGCGGAATAACGAATCGTTTCTGCCTTGTAATATCGCACGAGTCGCGGGAAACAGGGCTGGGAGTCGATGGCTTGGTGTGCAATTCAGGTACACGATAGATATTCCACATGATACTCGCACGTTTTATTACCCTCTCGATATACACTTCGGCCGTTCTTCCGCTTCATCGCTGCCTTGATGCAGCTGCAATAATCGCACGCTCGATCGATAGAATATATCGTCGTAACATAGTACTCGTTGGATAGAGCGAAGGTTCGCTTAACGCAGGCAAATTATCTACAAGTACACGACCTACAGTCGTACGACCAATGAAACAGCCTAGGTACGCTGTGCGAAAGCTATTTACAGAGTTCTACCTACGATCCAGACGCTTATTTACATCGATTGATCTCCATAGAACGATGAAAAATCAAACACTATTCCAGGATGACTCGATCGGAATGAATTTGTTAAGGGAGAGTGTTCGGGAAGATCGTTTCGTTACTCGATTAGTTATACAAATTGAATTTCAATTTGAATCATTACTTCACTTTTCGGCGTTCAAGATTGTAGAGGCAAGTAGAGTGCAATTTCAGCTATGTAAAATTCAAATGGAAATTATTCGGGACTAGAGTTCCAATATTTCCAAAAACACAAAAGAAGAAACATTCTCGAGTAACAAACATCCTAAAATCTTCTCCAAATTTGCACTAACCATAAAAGGTTCACAAAGTCCAAATCACCCATCGATCTTAAACTCCATCGTTTCCTCCTCACCGTTCACCCTAATCAACGATACACCGTGTCTACTCTCACTAGTCTCATCCAAAGAATCACGAATCACCATGACCCCTCAAGTTTCATCAAGTCCGTGGTTCACCGTGTACCATTCACTACCTGCCGGAAGAGCTGAGTCCACCTCGATGAGAGGGCACAGTGAACGCTCTCAACCCGACTCCTACACCTATACCAACCCCGCTGTTCAGAGGACTTTGCACCTGTCCACTCAGATTGATGGACGAATTAACCAAGCCTAGAGCGTCTCCAAGAACAGACGATGACGCACTGGATGATGGACTCTCGCTGGTTGGTCTGACTCTTGGTGGCCTGGCACACTTTTCCAGATGATGATGATGAGATCTGACCGCCAGTCGACTGACGTGAACTGGAATGGGTACCACGATTCTGGTACCATTTCCGGAATGTTGACCAGAGGCTCCGTTGTGTCTGCTGGAAGCACCAGCCGTCGCCATGTTGGTCGCTCCGGTACCAACACCCCCTCCGCTCAATCCTGCCTTCACCCTCTTCCATTTGGCTCTTCGATTTTGGAACCAGATTTTCACCTGCACTTCTGATAATTTCAACGCATGAGCGATGTGCGATCTCTCGGTTAAACTGAGGTACTTTTTCGCGTGGAACTCTCTTTCGAGTTCCAATAATTGCTCCGAAGTAAAGGCTGTCCTTCTGCGTCTGGCTTTGTTATTGCTGGACCCGGTTGATGAAGTGTTTTGACCATTTTCTAACGATCCACCGGGACTCACGTTGCTGGACGCGTTGCTGGACATGGTATCGGTTGGGTCGTGACCCTCTCCGGTGGTGCTCAACCCTCCACCCTCGTCTTCGCTGTCCGCCGAAGCGCGACCGTTCTCGGAACCTGAAAAGAGATTACCTATGTGAGGACTGACATATTTCTACAGAAGTAAATTTCATCGAAGTTTGAAATGTCTCGAGCATCTTGTAAATACCCTTTTCTATGGATTTAGGGTATATTAATGTTGGAAACGTAGAAGTTTCTGAACACCTGTCGGCTCTAGTTAGAAAAAAAAAATACATCAAAGGGAATACGAGAGTACGAACCTGCAAATTGAAGAGAACTAAGTCAAGTACACCCAAGATTTAATGAGATTTGCTGTTACGAGGATCCAATAAATTTTAAATAACTGGAGCACCTTTGCATTCGTGCACTCCACGATACTTGGTATTGTTAATTAATTTTATTAATTCAAATTGCATAAAATACCGAGGTAGTTTGCTTTTGAATACTATAAGTGCCACGTCATTATGGAAATCAATTAACATCGATTACAGTAAAGAAGAAGACAATTTAATATGCGGGACACAATAACTCAATCATAAACCGTATACTTCTCGATCGAAACTTCGTTTTCTATTATTTTCCAGGTGTTCCATGCTTTCCTTCTCTTTATACGAACTACCTAGTCTTTATTTCAAGTACCATGTAGATGAAATATTACAAGAATTTCAATGGAATCGTTTTACTTACAAGGAAGTAGAAACTTTGTCCCAAGAATACGGTAACAGAATCTAACTTCAACTGGATATTATTGATAATTCAGCGGTGTGATCGTTGCGGGCATTGTTTATGATAGAAAATATTGATTAAAGCGCTTGGTAAAGACATAGAAAGAATCTACAAAAGCAACTTAATCCCTTCAGAAGGTGTTATGTTGTTTCAACCCTCGGACGGCGGACCATGGAGAAAGCTCCAATTTTAATTTAATTTTCTACTTCCTATTATTTTTATTCTCCAAATTTTACACTGTTCCTTTAAGAATTATTCTTACAACATATGAAACTTAAGGGTGGGTATATTTTTTTAATTCTAGAGCAACTGTCAAATGATAAATTCAATATTGCTGAAACAAGAGGGAGGTAATTCACTTTCCTGCAATTTCAGGAGAAATAAATTGATCGATCGAACGTAAACGTAACTCCCTCTCGACAATTCAATCCCGGAACTAAGCTCTGTATTCTTCCCGAGTGTATCAAGCCACGTTACAATTCCACGACGAAGTTACCGCGAGGGAGTTTGATGCACTCGCGTGTTTATTAATTCATGGATTTTCGATTGAATGGGCTATAACATTTCCTCGAGCTGAGCTCCTGACGTCCTACGAGTATCCCACGGGCAAACATTCGGGCGTTGTCCCCTCTTAGTCTTTACACTTTCCTCTTAGTCTTTACACGAATGGTATCTTTATATCTTTATAATCCCCTGCTATTTAGGGCTGTGATCGAATAGAGCAATTGCTCGATATCGTTGCATGAAAAGTATCAGGTGCTTAGAAATGGTGAATTGAAGAGATAACAATAGAAAATAGATAAATATCGCCAAACATTATCACATTCTATCAATAGTATCTCAATACAGTTTGGAGAGTCTCAAAAATAATTCCCAAAATAGGAGCTCTATTTTTACAGTCGCTCAATTTGCATTATCTTTGCAATTATTAGAAAAATATGCGATACTGCATTGTCAATATAATTTGGAAGCTACTTGGGTGGCCACTCGCCATATCAAGGTTCGATCCGGTTCTTGCACCGTCGGAACATATACATCTTCGTGATAATTTCCTGTCCGACGGACCTGTTGAAAAATAGAAACAGATGCATTTCCTTGGCAACTAGATAATCTTACCACCGTACGTGGACACAATTTGTCATAATTAATGATCTTTCTTATATCAATCCACATCCGAAAGCATCCCTGCAGAATTGTTAAATTTATGAAATGAATTAAAATTTCATACGAGTTCTAATTTCCTCGTTATACATTGATTCGTGTGAAATAACCGAATCATTGTACACGGTTAAAATTTCTAAACAGCATAAATATTTCTGTACCGATCGTACTCATTAAGAATTGAATTGATGACTCGTCAGGAAATCTCATTTCGTGTTCTGTCGATAAACCTGTCACCGAGCTATAAGCTCTTGAGCAATTTTATGTAGGTTACACCGACACGACTACTTTTAATACGGATTAGTTATTCACCAGTCGACTATCGGTGATCTAATTTTACGTGTCCGATTAAGTCGGTCCCCGATAGAAATTAGACGAACCTTTAAAACGTGCAATAAATCAATACATCCCAGTGGGAAAACCGTCTGTTGAAAACTGTTTCAGATGTTTCCATGTATAAGTGAAAAATTGTTAATTGGTAATTTTGTCTCGTAGATAGATTATCTATTATTCGTGTAAAATCTTGTTCATTAGTTTAGATTAAGCGAATGCTTTTTTTTTCGTTAGTCTATTAACTGTATCGATTAATAGAAGGGTCCGATTCCGGTCATGTTGTTGCGAGGGGACACTTTTTTTGGCAGAATTTCGGTTCTCCTTACGTATAACAACCCGAAGAGATCCTCCCTTGTCGTGTAGATCGCCACAGGGTTAGTGGTGGGTAATGAATAAGAAAAAAATCTGCTGAAATTGCGAAAAAAATACGGAATCGAATTACCTCCTTTGTAGTTTTTTGATGAAAGTATATTAACCCTTAGTGGTCGACAATTTTCTTTATAATACTATAATAGTAATTAATAGTGGTATTATAACTGAGGTGTTTCACTCTTCTACCCTTCATCGTTTATTCACTCTTTGGTGTTATGAGATTTACAGAGTGGATGCTGCCCTCTTTAAACTGATTAAATTGAAATGTAGTTGAAATTAAGAGTAAAAGCATCGCGAAAAAAATATGTGGCACCTGGATAATAAGATTGACAATCAGCTTCCAATCGATTTTCGATTTTTAATTCATATATCAATCACCGTCAAACGATCATTCCGTGGTTTCCTTTAAATCTATGTGTGCAACGAGTTCTTCAAGGTGCTATAAATTCGCCGGACAACTGGAACGACGTCAGTGACGAAGTTCTCATTGAATGCCCTATCAGAACGGTTTCACTAAATAATTTCATTTAGTCTGCGATCGATTCGTCATGTTCAATTTTATTTATTTTTAGAAGATTCCTCCTATAGAACGTTTCATTAACGACGTTAATTATCGCATCAGCTGAATAAGACATTTCTTAATGAAAGAAGATAATTCATTTTTGAATTCAGTAGAATTCAATTCATTTCTCACACCTTTGAATGTGAATGATAAAATATTGTTGTATTGATAAATTTTTCTTTTATACCGATTCTAAATTTTAATCGCACTGCTATTTGATTCATTTCTAAATTATTTTCTGCAAGCTTCTAGCAATTGAAAACATCGGTTTAACAGACTTCATTCATAAATCCGCCTTTCTGTAAACGAAGAATCACGACTAGGATTTCATTAGCGAAATGGAGCCCATTTTAAGACACGTCGTGGTTCGTTTAAAGCACTCCAGACGCCATACAAATAGAATTGTGCGAAGCAACGATCGAACATCCCTTAAATAGAATTTACATGTAACAATCTTGACAGTTTTATGAATGAAAACTATGAAATCATACGCCCACTTATCAGTTTAAAGAGAGCAGCATCCACTCTGTAAATCTCGTAATACCAAAGAGTGGATAAACGTCGAAGGGCAGAACAGTGATTCGGATGGAACATTTTCGATGATCGAGGGCCAAGGATAGAGAGTAGAGAGGAGTTTCGATCGGTGTGATTCGTCGCTACGATCGGCACACCGGTTCGGCACGGTGCGTCATAAATGACCGATGACAGATTCCTCGAAGCCATTTCGTTGCGCATACGAAATCGCCTCGGTCGGCGGTACATCAATAAAAAGTGATCGGCTACGAATAAATGCGCGCGACTTCGTCGATCGTCCGTACGCCCCCCGCCGCCCTTCGGAAATACGTGATCGGCGAGTTTCGACTTTCCATCTTCGATAGACCACCTCTCCCTATCCTCGAAACTTTCATCGTTACTATCACTAACTCTGTTTATACTGTACACGATAATTAGGGTTCGATAAGTAGCTCTCTGATCGGTAAGGGTTGAAATCGATAAGGGTTGTTATTGAAACAGATCTTGAGAGTCAAATCTCAATTTTAATTTTTGTCATTTTTACATGATGCATAATGAATTTCAGTGGATGTATAATGTACATCTCATGCGATGCATCACGCAGTAGTGAAAAACCTTAAAAATGCGGCAATGATTTATAGAAAATCAATATATCGGTACGATACCATTGTTCTTCAATCACTGCGTGCGCTATAGTTTCGAAGAAGAGAGGAACAATAAATTGTACGAAACGAGAACGAAAAATGATTAGTAATCAAGCAGCGTGTCGCGTGACTTGGTAGATTCGTGATCAGCGTTCATTAAGTTGAATATTGTTTCGAGCAATTATAATCTTAATTTTGACTATCAAAAAAAAAGTTGACGATTATATCTCTTTCGTCGAATTTTACCAAAAGTAAAACGAAAGGAATTCCATATCTTTTTTCATGGATTTTCCAACCACGAAGGGTGAAGAAGAAAAAGACAAATGACACCTGTGCTATCCGAGGAACGCGAATTGAAAAAAATCGCGATGGACACTTAAGGATTCGAGGAGCGTATCCTCCACTACGATCGCAGTAGCCACGAACGAAGCCGGCAAAGGACCCGAGATACACAGTAGCGTGCATAAATTATAGTCGGCCGAAAGTCAAATCTCGCACGGTCGCACACACGCGTGCACGCACACCTGTGACATTCCGTGAGCACACGCACGGTTTACGTACGTGGATACGGTACACGTTGAGTCCTGGCCGAATTTCAAACGCTCGACGACCCTTCGACGAAGAACCCTTGTTCCTCGAACGCAGGGCCATCGCACGGAAATTTCTTCGATCCGGCTGATAATTCATCGATTATACTTTTCCGGTGAATCGATGCTCGATAGGACGAACGAAGGGATTTTTCTAATGAGCTTCCCTTCCATACCGTCACCACCAATTTAAATATCATATTATTCTTACAATTTTTATTCATTTTAACTCGGTAAAATTTAAAATGAAATCTTGAAAAATTAGAAAATTTCTATTTCACCAAAGAAATTTTTAATTAATATAGCTTTCAATTGCAAAGACAATTGAATGGGCTATATTACCTTGTCTCGATTTCGAAAGATCGTGAGCAGGTGATGCTGGCGAATCAATACTACCATCGTCTTCACTGTCTGTGAAGCTGGTTGAACCACGATGGTTTGATGAACGCTGACAAGCGACCGGATAAGCTGCACCCTGAAGATGATTTGTCCCCGCGCCCAGATGCTGCGATAATCGACTTTGGTAGAGATCCTGGTGCGACGGATAACTGGCGGAGGTATGCGCTGGTAACATCGGAACACCGGAAGTCCCACCGCTACCGTACATCCGCATCGGTAACCATGCACCGTATAAACCGAGTGGCATACCAAAACCTGGAGAATCGTGAGTCAATTAATGTATCGTAAATTGACTGATGTGACCTTCTAATTATGACTCGTTAATCGAAATTAACGACCATTAATGATTACATTCTAATAACACTATCCCTCGTAAAAATAATATTTAATATTTGATTTGGAAAATTATTTGGAAATATATTTCACACGTATCAGAAATTTAGAAGATAGTAATGATCCAACTAAAAATGGTAATTCGCGTTTGATTTATTCTGCTATCATTTGACGTAATATCCTGTATTCTATCAGTATTGTGATAGGCAATTCAATGAAAAAGATAACACTTCCTGTCTGCAATTTATGCTATCCTTTATTTTTATCCGCAAATGAAATAAAGAATGTTATTTTGATAAACTGTTTCAATCAAATCTCAAAATCTTTACGTTCTAATTCGAGACATTTAACTGTGCATATTATATGAACTAGACGATCTAATGAATGATCGATTGAACGAAATATATATACGCCAGGTGGATTAACATGAATTCGAATGATATCGCGATCTTAAGATGACGTTTAGAAGGAGATTTATTTCAGGAAATGGACTTTATCCTTTCCTGAAAGTAGGACGCGTAGGAATTCAATTATTCACGTTACATCCGGCAACTGCGATATCCGGGAATGAAAAGACGATTGTAAAATATGTATCTAACTGTAATTAATAATTGAGAAAGTGCAGTCAGTCGCTTTGTGACATTAACGAGATTGATATGCTACATTCAAATCTGTGGATTTAGAATTGAACTAGAAATTGATATTTCTGAAAAATAATGTTTAACCCTTCGTTTTAGTTGGAATCATTTTAACATATAATTACCATAATTATCAAAATTATCATAGCACAAATCAGTGTTAGAGTTATATTGATAGCAGAACCCCTGCATTATAAGCCAGAAATGAAAATTTTATGAAATTAGAAAATTTTCTTTTTTGACATCATATATTTTGATTTTTATCCCACAAATATAAAAAAAAGAACGTGGAATTTGAAACACAAACCAACCAGGGGATAGTGCGCTGGCCGCCGCAGTCGCCAGGTAGTGTCTTTGATAAAGATACTCCCTATCTCTATCAGAATCTTCTTCATTTTCATTCGTTCTCTCTCCTTGAGTTGTTGGATCACAGTTTCCTTTTTGCGCACCGCAATTTCCTATCAAACTCTCAATGGTAAATGGTTTTGGTGTCGGTCGACGTATTAATTTCGATTCTGCTATCGATGATTCGAGTTCGTCGCTCGCTGATCCAACGTCAAGCTCTGTTTCTTCTATATTAGAATCCATCTTTATTGGTTGATTTCTATATTGCAATGCTGATTAATATAATCTTCAGTGATTTAAGATGATTTTAATCATGATTTTCAGTCCTGTCGCAAGAAATTATTGCGAAAAGAGAGTGATTCTTCGGTCACCTTTGTATTTTAAAATGGTATTGAAATATCAAATATTTCATTTACACATCACAATTAATATTAGTACAATTATACCTGTCACTTTAAGATTGCAGTTTATTTAAGATTTTGGTTTTTAAATGCTTAGCATTGCTCAAAGTTAATATACACAGTAAGTAATAATTTACAATTCAATCCTAGGGATGATCACACAAAATTCTTAGAAATCACAATTCTTTTTATAGTTTTGAACGGCCCAAAATCACAGTGTTCTCCAAATAGAGCTGTTCCAATTTGGCATTCATACCACAGTGTCAAACTTCTTCAAACACCACAGAAAGGCCCAAATTGCTTGTTTCTCTAATCAACCATCATTTACAACATAGAATCACATTCCCCTTATAGTCTCGAACAGCCCAGAGAAACAGTTTTTTCTGCTAACTATAACTGTCCCAACCCAACACAATCCACCTTTTGAAACTTCTAAAATTTGACGAATCGTTTCTAGACTCAATCTCCTTCTCCAATCCAAAATCACAGTTTCAAATAATCCAAATCGTAGTTCTCTTCCAAACACAAGTCTACTCGGTCCAGCACAATCCAACAAAATCCCAAATCGCTGATTTTGCTCCCGCAATCTTACTCCGTCTCAAACACACGTGACACTTTGGTCCACGATTGTTGCCATACTGACTGAATGCATGCTGCAACGTGGGTGCAAGAGACAAGATAAGGACGATGAGAAAAGCACGTGGAGAGGACCGTAGCTGACACGAGTCGACGGGAAACTGTCGGCGGTCGGCGAGCCGCATTTCAATTGCTGGGCCGCGCCGACTCGCTGCGGTCTGGCAGCTGGCGTGGCCGCGGAACCGCACAGACGCGGTTATACCGCACCGGGGATTGGTCGTTGCTTGAACCAACTGGGTGCCCGGACGCGCCTACCGATCCATGGATCCGCCATCTTGCTGCTTTGGCCGCTTTTGTCCTTCCGTGTTCGCGATCCACCGCCAGCACAACCCAGCTCGGACCAAGGGTCAAATTTCAGGACCTCGTACATGTCCAGTTCCCATGGCGTCGATTCCCGGTTAATTGCTCGTTCTCCCGGTATCGTGCTGGCATTCTATCCCTGCCTCGTACTCTATTTTTTTTCTCCCTTTTGTTTTATTTCCTGCTGTGATCGGTTTTTATCGTTACTTTTGTTGTTGAGCTAGGTTGATGCTGTTGCTGATTTTCATTTAATGAGGGAGGATATTAGGGCTGCGTTTGCTGGTTGATGGGGTGGTTTATAAAGGGTTGTTTACAATTTAAAATAAGGAAAAGGTGCGTTCTTTGATGGTAGTGATGTTTGGACAGTGGTTTCATGTAGCTTTGGAGTACAAAGTACAAAAGGACGACAAGTGTCTGGTAAAATTGGGGAAAGTGAAGCAGGTGTCTATGATTATTTCAAGAATTAATTGTCCAATTCCTATGAAGATTTTCCTGGTTTTTGAGGCAAAATTTCCTCTAAACCAAACAATTAAAAGCCAGACTTGAAATTAAATTTTCCACCCAATATTTTTAACCAGCAATTTAATGTTCACAAAAAATTGCATCCAATGAACGAGCATCAACCTGTGCACATAATCGACATGGTTATTAGACCGGTATGCACGATCGGTCATGGGTGTATTTACGTCATAACGAGTATGCAAAGCGATCAGCGTTAACGAGCCAGCTCGCTTTCAACGCGCTGCGTACGTTTACCATAAGCCCACCAAGCTTGTCCCATGTATTTTTATCGTTCACTCGCGAACGCCGGCGATCAACGTGTTTCCCATTAGGTAGCTCGCCGTGCCACCCCCGCATCACGCTTCTTTAACGAGCGAGTTTATCCGTTCGATCTTGGCGCGAGCCAATCCACTTGCAGGATAATGATGTATCCTTCTTGCTGTCAATCCGCTCGGCGTCATCGAGATTGCGCTCGCTTAACAAGCAACATCCGTCGCGCACTTTCGAACCTTCTCTTCAGCTTTCTTTTAATAATAGACTGAAGAATACGTTTATTTTGGTGCTGATAAGGTTAAATATAGAAATAATAAAATAATAATATCGCAGTATAGTAGACGCTCGATAATTTCTTGTTTCTTAGTGCGCCCCTCCAGAGTCCAAAATTTGGGGAATTATTTAGCAAGTTCAGTATTTTGCCAAAGCAGAGTTTGTAATCTCTTAATTAAGAGATTGAGAAAAAATCCATAGCCACTTTGTCGTTCTATTATTAGTGTTTAATCGTAAGAAAAACACACTCATATAATTTCTCGTTCATCATAAAGAACCTCGGGTGGCAGGTTACACCCATGGATCATTTCTTCTGTTTGTAGGCGTTTCCAAGCTGGCTAATCGGTACATCACGCTAATAGTGACGCTATTTCGGCACTCGTTAACGCGACACGGCTCTAATTGAGCCTTACAGGATCTAAAGTTAAACGGCTGGTCGTTATATAAAGTGCAAGGCCATGTATCTTCGAGCTCGTTGCAAGTACATACCTTTAGAAGATTTCAAAAAATAATCGCTTTATTACAACTGTCCCTTTTCTTTCCTCTCTTCAACAATATACTATTTTACATCCAGATGTTCTGTGATAGCTTTTGAACATTATGAATGACCATCTTTACGAGCCGTTGTCAGTTGAAGTTTATCGTGCGAGGAAACAGTCTTGACTAAAGTTATTCGAGTAACGACCAAACGGAAATGAGTATCGACCGGATCTACTGGCGGACGCGGAGTCTGACAAAATAGCACTTAACGGGTTGTAAAGCAACATGAAAGCGTTGCACATAAAAATTGTGAAACGATCGTTGCTTTCACCGAAGGACCTAATTATGACACAGTCGAGTACTTTGAAATTGTTTAATTTACTATTCCGATTCATAAATGATATTTTGCTTGTGTTTTATAAAATTATTTAAAACGGGTCTCAGGTGTCCAGAGCGAATGATTTCTCTAATCTGATGTAACCATGAAAGAACGAACCGTGAAACTGACGATTGTTCTCACGAAGGGTGTTTCTTCAGCAGAAATTCACGGAACGTTCATTCTTGTCATCGTTTTCCCCCCATTTCACGCGTCGACTTTACAAGGTGCGGATTTTCTCGAGCAGAATCTCGTTGCTTGCCACGGAGCAAGTGGAATAAGCGCAAGGAGATTCAGACACGAATGCTCAGACGGCCCTAAATCTTGTCTCGCGAACCGAACCGTTCGCTTTCCTCTCTTTATTTTCCTACGCGAAGGCGTCGTTCCGCGACCCGCAAGCTTTCGTTACGCACGTGTGAACGGAATCGTCGACTCTTAAACGCTTCGGTTCTTAAGCGTGCCGCGACACTCGTAGAAGCACAACTTTTAATTACTCGCAGTTTCGTCGACGAAGGAGAACGATACAATAAGTACAGTGTCATTTAGAATTATCGCTGCTGCTGTAGGTAGGAATTGAAAAAAAAAATTGAAAATGCATACGAGTCATTATGGATATTTGCCTGTCAGTAGAAAACTCTATATTTAGTGCGACATACTTTAATAAGAATTATATCATTCTTCGTATTTTGAAGTCAAAGTTCAAATGGAACAATTATGGATGGTACTGTATGCATTCGACGATTTATTTTCTCCAGGACTCTTTCTTCCTTTTATCTCCTCCGGACAATTTGTTCTTTTCCGCGTTCCTCTTCCGCCCTCCTGTTTTCCTGCATTTCTCTTCCTTCTCCCTCTCGCGTTTAGGGGTCGCCATCAGAGGGCTCTTTTGATTTACGATCGAACGGGGTGTTTGTAGTTCTCGATGATTTACAAGGAAAGCTTGTGTCAATTTTGAAAAACAGGAGGGCGAACTAAAATGTAGATTTGAAAAATATCTTCATCTATTATTAGTTTTCAAATCTAGAAAGTCTTCTAATTCATGTTGAATTTTTTCTTCAAATTTGAGAGCAGGAACGAAGAAGAGAAGATATAAGAAATATTTAAAGAAAAACAAAATTAGCATCAAACACGCGTACAACGTCTCTGGTCGTGCACAATTTCACCCCATCCATATTCCCATTCCTCGAGCAGCGTCCACGATTCTCGAATCCATAATCCCTTCAAACCCAGTTCCACGAAGAGGACGAGCTTTTTTCAGCGGCGAGCAAGCACGAGACACTCGAATCCATCAAACGTAGAAGCGAAACGCGAAACGGACGAGGCTGTGTCCCGTCGAAAAAGGGACACGGGTGCCGCGGCTTCTAAAGATAGCAGCACCTCGAAAGGGTCTAGAATTCGCGATTCGCGGTTGTACGGTATTATTTCCGTTCGCTACGGAAGCTACGAGGGTTGCTCGCGAAAGGGTGTTAGAGAGGAGAGAAATCGATGGTTACCAAATTGGTGGGCGTCGTGTAAAAGCGAGACGGCGCGCGTACACGGTGCCCATGGTAATGGATTAACCAGCGAGCTACCGTGCGCGTTACCCTCCTCCGGGAGGACAAATTGTGCGCAGTGAATAGGGAGGCGACGATACCTGTCGCGAAACCTAATCCCACCTTCGTGTCGCTACGCCGGCCGGACATTACGAATTATGCACACGACGAACTGCTAGTCTCGTAATCGTTGGGGTTTCCGTGGCGTGCATCGCGACACGGTACATTAACGTCGATCCTGGCTGCTACGTTCGAGTTGGCTTAAATGACACATTTTAGGACAGAGGTGCGCAATTCAGGGGTCATCGAACAGTTTCGCGAATCAGAGATCAAACGAAGAGAAGATACTTTATTTTACTGGAAATTCATTTTCCTTAAATTTTCATAGGGCTAAATCTCTAAGTGGCACCGTGAATGGATAAACTCATTTGCCAATCATTGTGTTCGGATCCGGAAGACCCAACACTTGACTTTTATTGATATTGGGCCGAAAAAGCCAACCTGAGTGGGATAAAACACTCACCAGGCGCCTTATGCCCGTATGTTCTTTAAATGCAAGGACAAGGGGGGTGATAACGTAAATTGTTCCCAGGATCTTCCCAAATTTTCCCAAGATTAAATGCAAATCTACGCTGATCTTTAATCAACAGAAGCCGACGATGCACCCGAGTGCACTGTAAGTATACGAGTTTACTAAGCGACAGTATGCACGGAAATATGCAGCTTAAATTATTGTATGCAGCGTCGTCGTTGAGACGTTAAACGGGCGGCCAGCGTCTAAATCACGTTAATCGTACGGGACACGACTTAAACGGGTGCTATCTTGGGAGGAAGACCGCGGTGGTGAAGTGGCGAACGTCCTCGGCGCTAAATGGGACGTGTTTTCAATTATGCGTGAAATGAAGGCGGCGATGCGTGCATCTGCTTGCCGACAGACCGCGTGAATGCACGTACGACACATCGTTTGCGTACGTGTGCTCGTACGAGACTTAAAACGTTCACCGCTTGACTCCAAATAGCCGTCAAAATGAATTTAATCTGTCCTTAATTGTTCTGGTAATTTGTAACGAGCAATTTGTTCTCGCAAATTTGCGATCATACCGATCCCAAAACATTTTCTGACAAGGCTAACTAATCATTTAATACTTCAAATAATACTGCAGGATCTTGATTATCTAAATTAATTATTATATATAATGACCAGGGTTCACGTCAAGTTTTCATAATTTTCAATTTGAAAAATTTGGAAACTTTTGGGTTCAATGTTCAATAAATTTACCCACCAGTTAAATTATCCATAAACCATCGATGGTACCGCCCTAACGAGTACACATGTGTGAGGTATACACACCTACACATTCTCAGCTATGATAGACGGCATGAAAACCATGGAAGCTCACGATGGTTAACGCTCACGACGCATGGTAATCACGAATTCGATTGATTAGCCGACAAAGTCGAGCCGACAAATTAGAGGAATGCCATCTACGTCCCTGCTCGGCTCCCCCATCGTCAAACCACATATGCATACTCGCTTCTGTTCGTGGACGAAGCGGGAAGATTATCTGATTCCACGTGTGTGTACGCTGACGTCTTCTTCTTCGTCCACGTAGGCGTTCCTCTGTCTGTCGTGAAGCGTGACACGTTTTGCAGGAAAGAACATTTGTGAAAGTTCTATTTCTTCTTTGCCTCTCTTCTTTTTCTTTCCTTTATGTAACCGTCGAGTAAAAATTAATGTTCTTCGCTGGTTCTAACGAAATCCCATTCTTTTCCTCGGTTTTCCTTTCTCAATTATCTAAATTAGTAGTCCTCTTGGTATTAATAAATTAATTGAAAAGTGAAAATTAGGGAATGCTGCTAATGTCAGCGTTTACTCCAAAACGAGCACAGCTGGTCTAGCCGACTAATTATCTTTTTTCCCATCAAAAGTTATCACACCAAGAGGAAAGAATGTCGTCGGCGTACTTCAAAAAAGATGAATGTCAAAGAAGTTGAAAAGACAGACGAACATCATAGGAGAGTATTTTTTCGAAGATTTGCTCCATTTCGAGCTGACACTAATTCAATGTGAATAGATAATTACATAATTCTCCAATTATCTTATTTTGTTATCCATATTCGTGTTACTGTTAATAATAGAGTAATATTTTCGTTGCTTCTTATTTGAAGAGTAGGATCGATTGAAGATAATATATCAATATCCGGCTGTCGAAAACAAGCCTAAATACGTATCGAAAATATCCGATGTGGTAACGGGTGAGTGGTACAAAGGATTCGGCGGAAATGTCGAGTATACGACTGAATCCTACAAATAATCCCGTCGAAACGTTGCCACGCTTCGATGAACACATAAAATGCTGGGTCCGTTCGAGCATGAGTTTCTTGTGTCTCGAATCGGCCACGTTGATCTTACGGGTTTCCTTGTTATCAGAAAGAAATCGAATTTTGACAGGGGATGGTACGATGAATTCATAGTGTCATCGAAGAACAAGAGTCCACAAATTATTACATCCTGTCGAAGAAAATTGACAAAGGAATAGAAAAAGTGAACTTCTTACACAACTGTATATCTTGATAATAAATTATCAAGAATTTCAACAAGAAACTGTGACGTTAATGCATTTATTAAACACACTTGTCCTACGATAAGATTGAAAGCAACGCGACCGTGGAATAGTGTTTCTGGTGTTTTATAGCTATGATTCTGGAGGGTGGCGGCACTTTGTAATATAAAATCATGCACGTTTCGGTGGAACGAAAATACACGCGCGTTAGGCGAATCCAAAGAAGGGAGTAGGAATCGCGAATCCATGAAAGTATTAAGATGCAAAGGGCATAAAATATATTTGAAAGTTAAATACGAGTCAAGTGGCGCCCCGGTGGGGTGTAACCAGACGCGTGAAGTAGTCGGGGCTCCTTCCATCCCCCTTGTATTCATTGTGTTTCAATGGTTTTGGCAACAGAAACGTTTTATTGGTATTTAGCAGAAAAATTATTGTTGTCAAATCACTTGCGATACGAATAATTTTCAGTTATTATTCTGTGCCGATTAAACAAGGAAATCAAACTTCTCTTGTATTATTATTTGGATCGTAGAAACTTTTACGAAACTCGACAATTGTACTTGCATTCATCATCTTTTCCTGTTTGCCATCGGCAAGTATCTATTTCATTTCGAAAGAGAACGTACAATGGCCGCGCGATCCTCGAGGATTCCCTGACTTGTGTACGCAGGGGGGAGGTGGGTGCAGAGGGGGTGCCATTGTTCCGGTGTAGCCTTAATGCGCGCCGTTGTAAACAGCGTTACAATGGAATAACTTCGTTAGCATAATCGCGTCACAGAGTCGCCTGGCGCCCCCTGCCTCTCCCGCTTCACTGCACCCCTTTTGGATTTTACGGGTGGTTTCCCTTCGGACAGCCTCGTGGGCGGACCCGATCCGATCCGCTGCTGCGTTTAACCGTTGCTCGAGTATTATTCATTGTCGCGTATTGAATCGTTTATCTCTATTGCTGCTATCCTGATCAGCCGAGAGATCCTTCTCGATGACACTGTGTACAGATACACAGGGTTGACAAGCATCGGATGATTGGACCGCTAACTCGAGTTAAATCATCAGTTGTACCGCAGTCATCGTTGCTTCAGCTGCTTTGCGATTATAGATGCATTTCTTTTGCAATTGTTGATTGGTTTCTTTAGATGGATTATGGTTAAAAGTTTAATTCTTCACAGGGCAAATGAAAGTTATTATAATTTCCAAGATAATTACAATTCTGGGCTGTGGTTCTTTTAATTATCTCTTAATTATTACCATACTAAGGAGGTCATATTTCTCGTTCTATTCATTGTAAAGTCCACTCTGTTCCATAAAAAATGGAAGATCCCCAGATTTAATTAATCCAAATTTTTCCAACTGATTAGTAAGGTGTTAATGTCCACCCCCGATATCTACCGAAATCCGACGGAGACGCGTATCGCCATAATTCGGCAGAAATCAGCGTCTCTCTCCGGCAATTACCGAATCCCTGTCAGACTGCTGCGGTATCGAATTAATTCTACGCGCGGTCCCGCCGACGTACATGACATTTTTCGCCCTTCGTCTTCTGCCGGCCGGCTTCACAATGGAAACGTTAAGCGAGCCGTGGAGATTCGCAACGCTCGTCACTCTCGTTTGCCGCTCGACAAAGCGGTGCCCGTGTCTGCGGACGTCAATTTCAGTCCGCGAATCTAAAAGCGAGGGCGAGAAGAGTGTTGCTCAACGCAACTGTTGACGATCGCGTTTACGTTCTTGATGGACGGCCGATCATCGAGAAACCTACCCCTGAGACCATCTATCCACCTCGTCGTTCGTTAAACCATAACCATTTCGAGACTTCTGACGTGGATGCGATGGTATGATTTAATTTGATCCGGATTCGCCGCTTCGTGGATTAACGAAGGGAAAATTTTGTTACCGTACTCGCGAAATGAAGTGGATTTATTCGTCTGCGATGAGGTGAATTTTATTTTTGAAACTTGATAGTAGAACGGTATTGATTTCACTCTGGGGTAGTTCTGTAGATGACATTAATCATTCTTTCTTAAAAGTTAGCTGTATTTATTTTTCTATGTTAAAAAAGAATTACTAAATCATTTGTCGATGATGAGCATGGATAAGAAAAACTCGCTCGAATTCTGCTTGCCAGCCTTAAGGGTTTCCCCTCGTCGTTGTTCGCTTTCGTACTGATTTCTGACTTCTCCCAGCGCGACGAAAAATAATCTCTTTTCTTCTCGTCTCCCCTTCTAGGCCAGAACGCCCGTTGCGGACGTCAAAATATGACAGCTCTCTCGGGTCACCACTTTCCGCGACAAGAGTTGCGTTGAAGGGGGTTGCGATCATTAAAATAAAGCGGCACTCGCGGCTTTTAACCGTGTCTCCCTTTTATGCATCATCTCTTCAACAAACTATCACCTGAACATTTGTTCGTTTTGTTTTCACTTTGATTTCCATTTATTTCTGAAGCATCCCTTCTTCTTATCATTATTAGATTTGAATGAAACACCTTGTATTTCATCGCAATCATCAGAAATTGTTATGGCCCGTGTTTGGCATGATTCTTTAAGAATTTTCTAGGAAATTTTATCGATGTATATTTGATGAAGCGATTCGAATAAATTACGTGGCTACACGATTTGCACATTTGCGGCTTAAATGGGTATCGCATTGAGAGCCACTGCGGTGCGCGGTTAAGCTGACGGAAACGGTAAATGGTTCGCATCCAACCCCCTCGGCGAGACGCTAATTCATATTCATAGGTGTAGCGTTTAGTATTGTGCCGCTGGATTCTCCGGAGAGTTAGCTCGGAGAAGAACGAAGAGAAGGAGAAACATCAAGTTACATTAACTTGTCGCATCGCAAACGTGCACAGATTTGCGACCGTTTCTCGTTCCAACGATTTCATCCTTTAGGGGATGATATTGTTGCCAGTATCAAACAAATATATGAAACATTAAAATGATATTATTTTAGTTTCAAAATATTGCAAATTGCCGCGGTCTTGATTTAACGAACGGTAGAAATCATTTGAAATTTTGGCGTAGATCTTAGAAAAAATTTTTTGGGAATTTTGAAATTCTTTTCCGACCAAATTCTGCGTCTTGGTATTCTCTATGAAAAATTACTGAAGTACGAGGGTCGAAAATTTATTAGTTAAAAAGTTATCCCTGGGAGAGACCGCTGGGCTCACCCTGTCTCTCCCAGGAATATCTTTTCAACCGAAGAATTTTCGACCCAAGTGCGTTAATACTTTTTTGTAGAGAATTAAAATGCGCTTCCATTGACACCCTACAAGGTACACAATTCCCATATTTAAAAAAAAATCGGCACACCTTGTAATATTGGGAGCTGTAAGTGGTTTTATAACGGTGGGATTTTTTATTAAATTGTGGATGAGTATTACTAATTATAATAATTAAGTAGATTGGTAACAATTGAGTCACCAAGTTAATTTCAGTGATGGTTGTGTCCTCTACTATCAGAAGCCGTAACTACGAGTTCGCGAGTGGATATGATCGATGGCAGTCTATAACTGCAGCTTTTATTTTATTTATTGAACAATATGGTACAAAATAATAATTACAAAATTACCTTAAAATTTACATTAAATTAAGGCTGAAATTATTTTATCTAGCGATAAAATATAGTCTTAATTGTAAATGTAGGCAATTTATTAAATAGAAATACTTCTTTTCTACATCGTATATAAATTAAATATAAAAAAAAAAAACGTAACTATAATGCACTTTTAATAACTTCTTAGTCTATTTAACTTATGTATGTTTTATTAAATATCTTTTCAAATACGAAATTATTAGTATTTGTTAATTTATCGTGTTCGTAAATAAATTTCACAGCAGTCAGTTAACTGACTAAATAAAAATTATGAGCCCCCTTCACTTTTAGTTGCTTTTACATTAGGCTTACGAAGATGGTGATAATTTGGTAGGATTTTTAATAAGAATTCCAACTGACCTATTTGAGGCTGAAGGAAAATGTTTGAAATTATATAGTGTTACACACTTATCACTTGAAATTATCACTTTTCCATATGAAATGGAACTCGGCAAAAACTTACAAATGGTTTATCATACATCTCCCTGCGTTGACATTGGCTACCATAAACTATGGTATTTTCGGGAATTGTTTCTGATTCTGTTAACGAGCATGATGCTCCAATAACACAACCATTTGTTAGCTCAACTTCACGAGCAACATGTGCTATGAACAAGGATACAACTCTAATGAAATACATAAATAATGAATACTTAACATAGTATTTCATCTTATAGAGTGGAAGAGATGAGAAAAAGGACGAGCAGCGGAAACGAGGGTCCGGAGAGTGAATGTGTGAGGAGTGAATGAACTGTGTGCATTCTCTCTCTCTCATTAGAGGTTTTTAGAGACAAGAAAACACCTTATGGGAAGGTGGAGTTTGTAAGTAGAGCGGAGGTCCGTGTTTGTACCCCGCAATAGGAATAAACTATATTATTATTATTATTATAATATATCTTATAATTACCTTTGCTCTCCAGAATATTGTTGTCTCCAACTTTAAATGCCTCACAGGTACAATCTGTTTCAAATACATTATAATTACCTATTATTTGCACTCGAACTGTTGTTAACTCTGGAGCATCTGCTGGTAATCTTTAACAAACATCTCAGTTAGCAAAAAGAAGAAAATAAACAGTTTTACCTTAACTTTGAAAGTTCACCTGTTTGTTATAGTTGCCATTTCCTCAATAATATTCCCTTCGCCGATGATAATTGGGCCAGCTTCTGCAATGATACTTGCTCTTGGGTGAATCACAGTTTTTGGTCCAATAGTGATGTCTCCCTTTAAAATACTTTCCTCGCATACTAAGGCTCCTGCCGATATCTTTAGACTGCATAAAGAATTAACATTTATGTTTTCATTTTAATGCAAATTAATCGGAATTTACGGTAGACGTAACCTTAAACAATCTACCATTTAACGAAACTTAATATTCTAATTCTAATACATGAATTCTTATGATTCAGACTTGAATCAACAAATTACTGATAAGGAATGAAGAAATTCGAAATACTTTAGACAATATTAATAAATTTTCTCACTTTGTACGACGACTGACTGATGAGCTCATTGTTGCGGTTGACTGTAGGGATTTGCTAGTGTGGCGTCCTCTGATATGAGCGCGCAACCTTGTCGGAAAGTTAATTTCCTATAAATTTCTAATGGGCCTCATTAACATGGGTTCGTTATGGGAAAATCCTCCCACTTCACTTCAAGTTTCCCCATTTAACTCACCGAAAATTATCAACCACGCGCGTGTACGCAGAGATACGCAAAAAAAAGGACGCCGTTTCTCGCGCATGCGCGGCGATTTGAACATCAGTACAGTACAAGTTTCAATAAAATGGGGTACCTTAATCACCCTGCATAATTTTGCAAAAATTGTTATGATGTGATTGTGAAAAATGAATGTATAACATATATACATAATTCACACTTTTCTCTTTTCGGGGGTATAGGAAAGGGACGAGTACTAAAATAATTGTAAACAAAACTGACTAGTGACTAGGGCTTAGTCCGTAGTTGCGCCACCACATAGACACGTCCCTGCAAAACTCGCGCATGCACAGGAAAACCGTCCCATGCGCGGGAAAACCCGTCCTATATCCCGTCAATGCATATTCGCGCCATTTTTCAAATATCTTCTCATTCGCGCCGTACGTTACTTCACACATTCGCCGTATTTTTTATTCTGTTTCTTATCCTTACTTTTACATCATACTGCCTCGCTCGCTCCATTAGAACTGATTAGAACCCCCTTTTAGTCGCCTCTTACGACAGGCAGGGGATACCGTGGCCGTATTCTGATCCCCCCGAGCCACAGGGGGTCCGGGAAATCATTAAAATTATTATCAATTATCATTAAAAAGGAATAAAATTGTCTTTATTAAACATTAAACATGCAAATATTACAATAATTCATTTTGGACAACCCAAATAGAGTTTTTTTTCTGTAATATATTATTTTATAGTGAAATTTAATCATTTACTTTCCATTTGTAAACGTTTCTTTCAATACTGTGGTTAACGTGAACTTCACATAGACTTCAATAAAAATCTGAAAAAGACTCACTAGAATATAATTATTTAATCGTCGAAATAATTTATGATTTATTTATTTCTTAGTATTACTTACCCATCATTCTCTCTCGCCTTCTAGTTGGTAATGATAGCGACGTAAAGCAGCTAAGCGTAATCTTTCAGTCTCCAAAGCCTGTTCTAGTTCTAATACGCGAACTTGGGCCTCCATTTCTAGTCGTTTAGCCTGATGTAGGGTCAAGCCAGAAACATCTAAGTCGTCTATGAAATATTAAATAATATTTTAAATTTTCTCATCTGAAATTTACTTATTCTTATTAGTAAAAGTTTGCAATAGTAATGATATTTACCATTTTCCTCAACAAGTTGACTACAATTTTTAGCAGTTGCAACAACGCTTCCTGTTGCTTGCGTAACATCCCTCGATGCTTCAGAAAGTGCAGCTAAATTATTGCTATTTCTATTTGCTTTTACTCTGCTCGCGACTACTAGCTGGGCTGTGGTCGCAGCAATTCCTTGTGACGCTACTACTAATTGTTCAAATTTGCCATTTCCGGCAACAACTTTATCAGCAGCTTCCCTATAAGCGTAAACAAGTTTTGTAGATAAATGGTTAATTACAATAAAGCATCTATACTTACAATAAAAGATTAGCACCCATTGCTACCGCTTTTGCTGCTGATATCAGCCCTTCAGACCATTGATGATTACGTTTATAGAATTCAGTTGCAGAGGCTGTACCCTATAATTAAACATACATGTTTATATTCTACAAATTAATAACTTTGGTAATAATAAAAGAAAGTATGTTACCTTTCCTTGTTCAACGATTTCTGCCTGTAGTAATCGTGACTTTTTAACTAACATTCTTATACATTTCATTAATTCTGTACAGGAGTCTAAAATTTTCTCGTTTACTTCTAATTTCAATCCTGAATCCGCCGCACGGGATTTCTCTAACATGTCCTAATTTAACATTGTGACAGATATTAATTATACAGAAGAGGAGCATGTATTAATTAGTATCATATAACGTAATAATTACCCGTATTCTATTAGCAGCTTCCTCTATCGCTTTATCCATACCTAACAATTCTTGTTCCACTAAACTCCCTATAACTTCTACATTACCTTGGGCATTCGACAATGTGGCGGCAAGTTCGCATATTTTTTTAAAATGTTGTTTTACTTCGTTGATTTGACCCACGGTTGTGGGTGACTTTTCTTTCACATGGTTAAACATTGTTAACGTTTGTGTCCCTAATTGTTTACACTCATCAGTCAATTCTACGGTAGAGTAAAATTAAAAATAATAGGAATGCTTTTTTTTTAATGATCTTTTCTGACTTTTTATTCGCAACTTACTATCGCCCAACGCGATATCAATAGACGTATTCGACGTAGATTTCGCGTGGATTATATAAAGTCCCAAAGTGTAAGCGACCTGTATTGCACTTGTTATGAGTGCCTTCCCTTTCGTTGTGTCACATACGAAACCAGTATACGCTACATCCAAAGCATCCAGTGATTTCGATGTCGGTTCTTCTAATCTTTCAAGGTACTGAGGTGTACAAGTCAGATCCGACATTGCTGGATTATCAATGGCATGCAGCGAATACTGCATTATATGTTCTGCTTCACATATACAATTAACTGGAATAGACGTTTCATTTTACCTTAGATAAGCGACCACGTGTCGTCCAGTATTTTATTATTGATTTAATTGAAACACTTACGCAACAATTCATGCAGCACAGTGTCAGCATGAGTATTCATTTCATTACGACATCGCTCAGTTTCAACCTCTAATTTCTCTATTTTTAAATCTAACTCTTCCTTCTGCGCTAATAAATCATGCAAATCTCCTTCCAGGGCTGTTTTTTCAGATGTTATAAAATCATTTTTGGCAATCAACGCCTAAAATATTTTCAGAATAAAATAACAATAAAGCATTAAGGTAAATTGAAGAGGAAGAAAATTGTTAATAACTAAGTTTTCTGTTTTCACGCCATTGAGTTGTTGCTTAACATCGTCCAAATCTTGCTGCGCTTCGACGGCCTTTTTCGCTTCCTGTTGTGTTAAAGCTTGGCCTTGTAATAATTCTTCGAGACGACGTTCCGCTTCCACTGTTCGACGTTCAGATTGTTCTTGAGACATTTTTAAAATTCCAAGCTGCTTGTCAACTTCCGCTTTCTATTGTACAAAAGGAATTTAATTGTCGAATATTTTTCACTGTACATTTTAAGACTTAAGATGATCCCACCTTTCTAATTAAACTGATATGTTCTTCTCTTAACTTTGCATAGACATCCTTCAATTTGTGAAACTTTTCCTCCAAGATCTTATACTTTTCTGCAAAAAAAATAAATAAAACGATGACAATATTTAACAAAAATAAAACTAATAGGTACTAACCATCACTTTCATGAACCTTCACCATCATTTCCGCTTTCTGCTTAACTGAATCCTGATTGACTTGTTTCTCCTGTTCCATCTCATGGCACTGAAGAAAATAAATGTATATTAAAAATTATATTTCCTATCAACCTTGCATAAAATTCAATTATTCTTTACTTTAACAAGTAAATCTGATTCAAGCTGCGCGACACGACTATGCAGCTCTCCCACAATTTGCTGATGATCAGTCAATACACGATGCAATTCTTGCCTCTGACGATTGTTTTCTTGTTGCAAATGATCAATAAGACTTTCCCTGAAACCCAAACGGCTGTGTTAATATAAATTCTTATTTAGAATTCATTTTGCAATCACCTTTCCGCGATTGCATCGGGTGAAATCGATCCGTTTCGCGTGGAATCTAGTTGATCCCCTGGCAATGAACTTGTGTCAGAAGTGTCTATCAGACTATCAACGACCGTTTCAGAATCAGCGAAGGATTCTTCTGGTGGTAATACTACTATAGGTGTAACATAAGTTCTTAATTCAGATTGTATCAAAAAATTTGGTGGATTCTGAAACACATAAATGAACGCATGTAATCGATGCATTTCTATAATGAAAAATAATAATGAATCTTACCTCAGGTAACGCAGGTATTGTTATAAGATGCTTAAAATACTGTCTCTGTTTAACAGTATTATAGAACTTCTTCAGTTCTTGAAACTGTTTGGAAAATCTGTCGCGGTGACCTGCTAAGGTGTCCGCGGGCAGAGTACTATGAAGTTTGAACAAAATTTTTACACAATAATCATAGAGCTGCGATGCATCTAAGACACACGGGATTAACGGAGCCAGTCGACACTGTCCGCTGGCAGTCATAGAGTTCGAAGGTGTATTCTTTAAAGAAGTGGTAACTGAAACATTTCATCGACATAAGTTACCACGACCGTGAATCCAATGATGATTATTATCAGAATTTCCAGACAGGTTTTTCAATTCGGGAAGTGGTTAATAAAATGGATACACTAGGAGTAAACGATACAGTGAACGGATCTTGAACGATCAGATTTAATCGTATCGAATATCAAAGTATCTTATTGCATGGAATAGAAAAGATGAATTTGCCAAAAATTCATGAAGCATAGCGGTATTACCATCCTGTACATCGGTCAATCACACCCACGTTCATTTAATTCAGCGTACAGATCTTGATTTAACCGGTCAGCCTTGGTTCTGTTCGATCTGCATAACTGAGATTCTACTAGATTAATTACGTTAAAATAGCGAAAGTTAAACTGACACGCTGCTCTTTCATATCTGATCAAAGGTTGACAATTTATGCTAAGCATTTGTCAATAAAAAGTGTAAGAAACGAAGTCGGGAAATGGAAGATTGTTGAATTGATAATAATTAACATTCCATTCCGTACCTACCTGCACGTTGCAAATTCAAAATATCGTCCATGTAATCGAACATCTCGACCGACATTTGGAAACTGAAAATAATAAAACAGCGGTAAGAAGCTATTGGAAGAATTGTAAAGTAATTCTAGAGGTTCTAAAGAAAGTAGGGTGCGTATGTAAAATAGGATACACCTCGCTGATTTCAACGACCTTAACATGTGGTATAAAGATCAATGTCCTGAATAATTTCATTTACGTGTACCATAGATCAATTTTAGTTTTGAAGATAGACATAGAAATATAGGGTGGTTCCATGGGGTGTGACAATCTTCAAATTTATCTAATTAAATGATATAAAACTTTTGATATTATCCCATTATTAATCAGCAAGGTAGATCCTGTTTTGTATAATTAATAAAATATTGTAAACTTACTAAACGTTAATATCATTCTCTCCGATGGATTCCAGTTCCTCCGGAGTTACTTGAAGATTTCCCGGTATACGCGGATTTCGATTATGAAAATCTAATTTGGTGATTAATAGCCTTATGTACAATTGGATCAGTTGACCGTAACCCTCTCGGAGGTGTTGCCATAATTTTCCAATATCCTCCAATTTACCCCTATAACGCTGAGAGTCTGGAATTACTTTCGGATGACCCTCGCGCAGAACTTTATGCAGAACGTGACAAAATTTCCATGCTACTATTTGATTTTCTTGAATTGGTTGCTTCAACATGTACATCCAAAAGATCATTCCACTTTTCTCTTGATATGTTCCTATAATCGCACCTATATTTCTATTAAGTTTATATACCGCATTCAAGAGAAATTAATTTATAAATTAAACATTTTAAAAGGATACTTCGCACATGTTTCTCTTTCACAGGAGTCTCTGTAGGATTTACAGCTTTCCCGATACTGACACTCTAAAAAAATATATAAACAATTCAATGGTAATTCTACTCCTTTTTTTTTTTTTAACGTTACACAACAATGAGCAATAAAGACTAGAAAGTGTGGCATAGTTTCTTGGAAAGCGACCCTCGATTTGAACTAAGGAACGAGTAAAAAAGTGTTTCAAGAACATACAGATTCATTTACCAGCTGATAAAGTTGTTTATCGGTGAGTGGAACGACACTCATCGTGACAAAAGCGTGCAACAGCTGCAGTGATAATCGAAACACGTATAAATAGAAATCCCAACGGTCAGTCCATATGAAAAATCATCGTTCGGTAATTTGTCGTTTGGTCTCTTTGAGATGCGTTAAAAGAACGCGATCCACATCGTTCGGTTGTGCCGCATCGCCTGGAAAAGTTGACTAGTGAAATCCTTTTTTATCTGCTCGAAAATGAAATGAATAACTCGGTACGGTTTTTAATGAAGTTTCGCAAAGCAACATTTCATAATTCTTAGATTTACACAGCTTTCTCCAAATGAAAAATTAATTGTTCCCAGTAGTTTCCGCTCTAAATAACTACAAGGGTAATATTATTGGTAAAATATTCCAAGAAATCATATTCCCAGTAGGCGAAAGCATATGTTTGTAAACAGATTTGAAATTGCTTCTAAATGTACATAGAATTAAATTCAATTTCTAATCATAACTGTTTAATTATGAAAAATTATACTTTAGAAAGTGAATACCTAATTTCGATGTGTTTTCGAAAAGAAAAATCTAACTTTTATAAAAAAATAAGGGCAATGCGCTTTCTTCCGGTGCAACCACCAATTAGAGTTACATTATGTCTGACTAAACGTGTCCACTTTCACTGCGGCACTAAAAGCGTTAATAACATTTAATCCACCTCAACATATGTGCAATAAAAATTGTACCTCGGCAATTAACACCTTAATTGCCGCAGTGAAAATGAACATCTGTAGCGAGACTACATGGAATATTAAAACACTAATTATTAAGTATAACATCAGTTAATTTTCAATTTGGAACCTTACATCATTAGTAGTATAATACCAATATTATTCAAACATACTATTATACAAAATTCATAGCAATCAACGTATTTAAATTTTATTACCAAATAAAAATATTTTTTAATTTTGATTCATGATTTAAATAAAGCAATAGGTATCATTAGTCCTCTTCAGACTTGGAGGCTTCGAAACGTTTGATCTGCAAATTTCTTGCGGGAAAAATGAAAACCGTAATACATATATTCGAAATGTGCAATCTCGGAAGTCCAAATGATGGGTCTTTTATGTTCATTAACCCTCCCAAGTGGTGTCACCGCACCGGTACAGTTAACGATGCCTGTGCCAGAAAGAGTGCCGCTATACGGTTACGTTCATTCAGAAAGTATTCCACTGGTTGCACCCGCGCGTATGGATGAATAGGCAAGATGTAGTTCATTATAGAATGAGTCAAAGACCTGTACATATAGTTGTTACAGCGAAAACAAAGATAACTACCGTAATAGAAAGACACAACAACGATGAAACAAGACTCTGGTATCGGAGTACTAAAAACATGAATAATCAGTTATCCGCGTTTTATTTAAAAACGCGCTTCAATAACAATAACAAAATAATGAAATGTCGTCATGAATAAGATACTAAGGGTCATATTTTTATGAGATGATAATAGTTTGGATAATAATTTAAAATAAGACAAGATATAACTTGTCATACAATTGTTCTATTGATCATTGAATTATCATGGGATCAAATTGTTTATTTATCGATTTACCAGGGCGATTAAATTTCAAGTTGTTTCAGCAGTTTGATTACTCCAACTACTTAAATCAGTGCTTATTATTACCTAATCAAGTACACTTTTTTTAAATGACACTAAATTTGTGTTTTTCTTTTTAAATATGTAATAAAAGAAATAGATAAATATGATTTACGTAATACCTGATAAGTAACAGATTTACAAAAATATAGAACATTCACAATTTACATATATAATATAAGTGACATAAAATCGTAATTATACATTAATTTATAATTTCTTTTTTTTAATCAATTTATTTATAAATATATTTATTCATAAGTATACTAAATAATTTCAGAATTTAAAGAATTATATTGATAACAAACAAATTATAATTCTTTTTACAAATGATCTCTATAAGAAGTAGTGCACACGATTAAATATACATATGCGTTTACGTGTAAAAGAAACAAGAAGGCTTCCTGTTAGGTGATGTCAGATTTTTCTTAGAAGCACATATACAACATGATACTATGAATGATATTCATGTTAAACGCCATTGATATGAATAAGCGTCTATACTAAATGATAATTTTATAAATTCTCCAAATTTTAAAGCACTGTCAACAATCGAACATTTCAAAAATGTATCGATACAATAATAAACACATTTCCTAACCTGTACAAGATATTAAACGATGTATCAAGTTGAAACGAGGTCAAGGATCGCATTTTTATCGCACACGTTTAAATGTAATAGTTTGAAATGTATCATTTAAAATCAACATGCACTTATACGGTATTTTTATACTCAAGTATAGAGAGAGTATAACCTTATGTTCGTTTAGAAGATATCTACATGTTCAATTTATTCCGTAGGTGGAACAAGTAGTTTAATATTAAAATTCATGTCACATACCTGAAATTCTTCGAACTGTTTACACATGAAATCCAGATTACGTGTACTTCGTTAAAAAGAGACACGATTGTGTTAAATTCATTCCTCCGTCAATACATGAATTGTTAGAAGATTACGTAGCATAGATCCGGCTATCGTTTGACGGAAACTTGATAAATGCACACTGCTATTACTTTTTAAATATTAACACGTTCGATTTTGGAAAGTGCGGCAAATGACAGATCAATTATTCAGAGGACTATCTTTTCAATTAAAAACGATATTAAACACTATATATCGATGCACTGCTATACGAATTCAACGATACGATATCTGATACGGCGGATAAATGTCGAAGATATTGATAAGAAAATCGAGTAACGACTGATAGCGTTGTTAGTATACAAATCAAAATTTCGTACCAAATACGAAATAAATACGTGCTTCCTGTCCGCGCGTGCAACAGAACACAGTGAAACACTTGGAATATAGCAATAGAAGTACATTCAGTATCAAACCGCTATTTCGAGCGCTCTTCCAATGGCGTAGTCGATTTATGAAACTTGTTGGCGCGTAAACTTGCTTTCAAACTGACATATATTTTAACATTTTGTATTAGTACTCATATCATCTGTTGAACACCATTGGCTTTATTATTTTGTTTTACTTCCTCTCTCAAGTAGTTTCATTATCAGCTCATTATATTTTTGTATTACTTATCTTGTTCCGGTATGACGCACTTAATCTTTCATGCACTTTCTAAGTTCTTTTAAAAAATTTTCGTCAAATTTGCTACGAATAATTTAAAAATGCCCAAACAATTAAAAATAGACCATTAAATAAATAATTAAATTGCTTTCAAATAGGCTATTCAAAAATAAAAAAGACAAATCATGTGCACGTATATATTTCAATTAAAAACATGTATCATATTTATGTACAGATATAAAGTAAACCACACATTTCTAACACTTGACAATAACAATTAATAAATTGTAATAGATCGCATTCCTTTGCAAACCAAAGTATATCCACTAATTGTTACAATAAAACAGCACAATGTAAAGTGCAGTATCATTCGGATGTAAAAATTAATGTAAATCTATTTTTCTATTTATCTGAAAACAAATGATTAAAAGTGTTTTAATTTTTACATCCATTTGACATAGTATTATAATATTTTTTATGTATTGTAATTGCAATAAGTATAAAATCAATTTACATTAACTAAACAAAGTTTATTTTTTAGTTTCCTTTATAAAATATCATTTATATCGATATATATATTTGTTTACCAGCTATCATTTCGATAGATACGACGAAATGCACTACTTTGATAGCATATTTTTTACGTTTAATCAGATCGTTTTACATTGAACAAATTTAGTAATATTAAACTTATTATAAAACTAACAAATATACATGTAAATGTGTATTTCATTTAAATTGAAGTTGACAAAGTACAGGTAGTATTAGTATTTTCTATATTTTTGATTGGTATCACTACTATTGGCTACAAATGTAAAATCGAGGAAGTTTCCTTCGTTTTATTTGAAAATAAAAATTCACTTCATGTAAATAAGATACCTTTGTAATATAGTATACCAGAAATAACAATACCAATCACAATTAAGTAATTACGATTATTTGGTTAAATAGGCCTTAGGATAAAATTGATTTATACGTTTTATATATTCATAATTTCATACATTGATACATTCATATACATGCGTCGCCTTAGGTAGTCAAGTGTAAACCATATCTTCGACAAACGACTTTGATTCATATGTTATTAACTATGATTTAGTATTAAATTAAATCAAATTTGAAAGATCAGTGCACAATACATACAATATACAATGTGAACAAATACAAAACATCGAATAGAAGTGCCTATCCTTTACCGCTCGATCAGTATCCAATATGTAATTAATTTTTCATGTTTTTTTTATATGATAGAAATTAAACGATTTTAAGTAAGAATAAGTGAAAGTACACGTAGTGCTGAGTTAATAACACAAGTTCTATTTCTTTTTACTACAATATGTAAAAAATAAAATTGATTCTATGTTATATTAAAAGATTGAACTACTTTACGAATCTATTAAAATGTACTAATGTTATTATATTGTAGAAGAATTAAATATACAAGAGATGTAACAAACATTATTTAAAAATAATCAATTTACATCAATGAGAATCTGTAAATGAAAACTTTATTAGATTTCATGAGTTAAGCAATATATAACATTTTACCTTATAATATTCCTATTCAGTATGTGTATACGTTTTTCTTTTAAATAATAAATACACCAATAATCACTTGTTACCTTATGATGCGACATGCGCAAACAAATATACAAAGTAATTGGTTGAGAATAAAATGGGGAGCAGGAGTAGAAAGATTAATTTAAATTGGAGAAGGATGAAGCGGTGGACAGGCAACCCCCAGCCCCTAGCAGCACCCACCACCCTGCGTGTTTCCTTGTCCACCAGTACCTGCTAAACCACCAGGACTTGTGGGTGAATGTTGTGGTCCAATCTTGATACCATTTGCCTGAAAATATTTCAAATGCATTTATTAATAACTATTTAAAAAATGTTATAATATTATAGCTGTGTCATAACCTGTGTAACTTTGATTTTACCTCATTGTTTATGTCAAATACACCTTCTTGAATTTTTTCATAAATTACTTTTGCTGTATTGATAAATGCTTCCTCTACATTGGTTGCTGTCTTTGCACTGGTTTCCATAAAAACTAGCCCATGTTCTCTTGCAAAGGTCTCACCTTCTTCTCTCTTTACTTCCCTTCTATTATCCAGATCACTTTTATTACCAATTAACATGATCACCATGTTAGAATTTGAGTGTTGTCTTGCATCTTCTAACCAAGTTGTCAAATGATTAAATGTTTCCCTACGTGTGATATCATATACTAATAAAGCTCCTGCTGCTCCACGGTAATATGATCTTGTAATAGAACGGAATGCCTCTTGACCTGCCTATGAATTCAATATAATTACATCAAACATCTGTTATCTTTTAAAAGTTTATACAAAAATTAACAAGCAAGCGTGTAAAAGATAAATAATTACAGTATCCCAAATTTGAAGCTTGATTTGCTTTCCATCAATTGTTATCATACGAGCACCAAACTCTACACCTATTGTTAGATCATGAACAGGCTGGAATCTTTTATCCGTAAATTGGAGAAGAAGACAAGATTTGCCAACCCCTATTTAAAGAATAGTTACTTTTGTAACAATTAATTATCAATATATAATTTTACAATAAATAAATATACAGTATACATTTCAAATGAAACATTAACTTGATATTAACAAACAAAAGATCAAGAATTAATTGCAACAATATATGCTATCAAACAAAAAACAATAATGTTACAGTAATATTTATATAAAAAATTCATAAGAGCAATGGTTAACAATTTAATTAATATTAATTATCGCTTATTCTATACAAAATAATAAACAATAAGGCGATAAACTTGCTGTGAAATCTATCTTAAGCGTAAATAAAAGAATACGACATCTTCCAAGTTGACAAAAATATGATATAAAGAAAACTGTACACAATTAAGACATTAAGAAACATTTAATTAATAATACAAAACGCTACTGAGAAATATGCGCATTACAAAGTTTAGAATTACTTTAAAGTTTATGAATCAAAAATATTATCATGTAAAGAAACGAAAACAATGGGTTCTGTCACGGTCGACGTAGTGCAGAATTTGCGAATCATTTATTTGCTTCTTGAGGAGTATCATGTAGTTACCTGTGTCCCCAATGATGATGTATTTGAACAGGTATGCGTACGACATTTTTCAAAATTACGTAGCGAACAAAGGTGCCTATAAAAGTTGAGAATATATTAGAAAACAGAACTTCACTTTTTTGACTTTCTTATCTCTTCTGCTTTAGCATGACGTCACTAAATCGCTTCGGTAGCACTCGGGATTTCTCGTATTATTCGTAAGAAGTTCGGATTTCCGATATCGCGCTGCCGTCGCTGCCATCGACGTATTTTGTAAGGGTTGGCTGTGATCCAAAACTTTCAATTTAATGTTAAAATATTGTAATGTACTTATACTTAATTACTAAATAGTAATAAATATATTTAACTGTATTAAATCATAAAATAAACCTATTTTCATTCGAAAATCATGTTATAACTTTCTTAAAGATTCATTATTTAACGATTACAAAGTCAATTAAAGAGTATTAATGATGTCGGTATACAAAGAGTATTACCTATGCTTCGGGGTCCCTAACACCCCAAGCATCGGCCATTGCGCCATTTATATAAAAGCGCCGCAAACTATTCGTTAACTTACCGACAGCCGAAGAGTCGATTACATACAAATCTAATCTCATCTGAGGGTGTCTGGTACCCCATAAATCCAGTCTTCTACATTTGCAATCACTGGACTAAGTCACTTTGTTTTCGAGGAGTTATGGTTTTGGGATCCCAAACACCCCCAAATTTTTTTTTATTAAGAGTAAAAAAAGCTTCGAACCTACATAGGTCCATAAGCCTTATATGCGGTGTGCATATATTTACATTCATAAAGTACATAATCTCATATCCGCATAACAACATCTAGATTCTCACAATCGTGTCTCGCCTTATATTCTATTTTACAATGGTTGTCTTTCTAATCTTAAATCTATTTTACTATGTTAGGACCTTGAAGAAACGGTTCAATTTTCTTTATATTTCGAAGACCTTTATTTAATTTTTCTATCATTTTCTTCCTAGTCGTCATATATTTCGGATAGTCCCATAGTACGTGGTTTGGAGTTTCCTGTTCAAAACCGCACCTGCAATTATTGGAACTTATTATTCCTACTCTTGCAAGGGAGGCTGCCAAATTGTAATGGTTCGTTCTGGCTGTTGTAAAGAATAAAGAATATAAGATCTGGACAATGTTATCGGTTAACAAAGCAGTTGACCAATGAAATCTTTGTCCAAGAAATTGGTTGTCCAATGAGGAAATGGCAATGACTTTGGTGGTAAGTAAAAGTAGTAAACAGTACGGTACGAATCGAGCTATCGTCGACGTCGAAACTGTCAAACATGGCGAGAATGTCGATCTTGAGTGCTGGTCAAAAATGTGAATAGAAGGTTCGCGTTGCGGTGAGATTGGTGAATCTCAGATATTCTCGTCGTCGGCAGAGGCCGGCGAGAGATGCGATCTGGAGTTAGACTGTCAGGCCGAAAGTGAATGTGCCGAGTGAACGGCCCCGGCAATTTTGCGGCCGGGATTAATCTAAGGGCATGCCAATTCGGGAACTATGGGTGCTCAACAGACTAAGGAGAGAATTGTTCCTGCCGGCTCTACTGCGCGACAGACGCGCAAACAGCCAAGGAACCTTAAAGAGTCCCGTCTTGTTGGTTCCAATATATTTACAGAACACAGCGGTAATTTCCTTCTCTTATTTTCCTACTCTTTCGCTTTTTATCTTCTATTTCTTTCTTACTTCCGCCCCTTTTTTCAATCCTCTCCCTCACACTTTCCTTCCCTCTCTTGCAATCATATAATTTGTTTGCACTGAAACAGATTTCAAATATAAATGTTTATGAAAAAAATAGGCTGCAAGAAATGACATGGAAAAAACACTATATTAAAAGCAATACTTTGGTTATATAATTTCTGCATTTATGTACTTGCATGTATATGTGTTTATAGAACTTCTTTATTAAACTAATGAATGATAATTAACACTCAGTTATACTATTGTTAATAAATCAGTTGAAGAAATAATACAAAATTGTAAGATCAAATATGTTAGTTTAAGATGTTGAACTGTTAAATACATCTATAAGTTTAATAATATATAATATGGATCAATTTTTGTACCTTGGATATATGAATGTTAGATTTTTTCTCCAACTTATGGTCATGTGTGTACAATAGTATTATGATGTTGCGCAGAAGCTCTTTTACAAAGCAGACCACTACCTCACATTCCGGCATTACCTGATGGTGATCCTCCTAGTGGCTCTGCCATCCAACCAATTTCACAGCAAGTGAATATTCAGCAACATGCTGGTGTTTCATCTACAGGGCTTTTGGAAGCTGCAAACAGGTTAATTTTCATTGTATTTATCCTGTCTGTAGCCACTATGTTCATAAGTTTAACTGTATTATATTTTCATTGATTAATCATTTTCAAATCATCAGTTTCTTAATGTTATATGATACACGGTTTTGTACTTTTACATAGTTTATAAGTCATTGATAATACTTTCTAACTTATTATTTAAAGTCTTACAATAAAAAGTTCATAAATATATTTCAAAACTGAACATATAAAAATTCATTCAAGCTACAATTTGAATTATTCATATAGATGGACAAGTAAGGAAAACTTATTAGCACAGGAGGAAGATGATCCGCAACTGTTTGTTGCTCTATATGATTTTCAAGCAGGTGGAGAAAACCAACTTAGTCTTAAAAAGGGTAAATGCTTATAATATCTATTATATTATATAAAAGAATTATGTTATATGTTATAAATAATTTGGATTTAGGGGAGCAAGTTCGTATCCTAAGTTATAATAAAAGTGGAGAATGGTGTGAAGCTCATTCAAGTACTGGTCAAGTGGGGTGGGTTCCTTCAAATTATGTCACCCCTGTAAATTCCTTGGAAAAGCATTCATGGTATCATGGAAGGATATCCAGGAATGCTGCTGAGTATCTCTTAAGTTCTGGTATAAATGGAAGCTTTCTGGTTCGTGAGTCAGAAAGCAGCCCAGGGCAACGCAGTATTTCTCTGAGATATGAGGGTAGAGTCTATCATTACAGGATCAATGAAGATAGTGAAGGAAAGGTACAGTATACACATATACTGTATATTAGCAGTAAGATAATGTAACATAATTATATAACGAAAAAATTTAATATTTTAGATGTTTGTCACAACAGAAAGCAAATTTAATACTCTGGCAGAATTAGTACATCATCATTCAATGCTTGCTGATGGCTTAATCACACAGCTACTTTATCCTGCACCAAAGCATAACAAACCGACTGTTTTTCCGCTTAGTCCGGGTATGTTATAAAAATTTATTATGTAACGCTCAATAATTTTTAAAGCTGTATTAAGGTAGTAAAATGTGTAATAATTATAAATGCAGAACCAGATGAGTGGGAGATTAATAGGACAGATATAGTCATGAGGCATAAATTAGGTGGAGGACAATATGGGGACGTTTATGAAGCGGTATGGAAGAGATATAACATGACCGTCGCTGTAAAAACGTTGAAGGTCAGTTTTATATCGCGATACAAATGATAATTGCTTATTATTTTATATTTGTGAAATTTACACATTTTACAGGAAGATACAATGGCTCTAAAAGACTTTCTGGAGGAGGCCGCAATCATGAAGGAGATGAAACACAGGAATCTGGTTCAGTTATTAGGTGTATGTACTCGGGAACCACCATTTTACATCATTACAGAGTTCATGAGCAAAGGGAATCTGCTGGACTATTTGCGGAATGAGAGCAAGCATCAAATCAATGCCGTCGTTTTAATGCATATGGCCACGCAGATTGCTAGCGGGATGAGTTATCTGGAAAGTAGAAATTTTATTCACAGGTATGAATTGACAAAATTGATGATCCTTTTTTTTATTGCTGATACTGTATTCCATTATAAATAGCTACGAAAACTAAACAAATTTTATTTATGAGTTATTTTGACAGTGTACCTTTAATATTATTTCATATTATTTTACTTGTGAGTATTTTAATTTTGTTAGGTGCTGTCCTGTGATGTAAAATCATGATACGTTATAATTATTACAAAACATTTGCGTATTCATTTCAGAAGATCAAGGAGTTAAAATTTTACTGAGGGTAACTTAAATATTTTTTTCCAAGAAAGAAATAATAAAGTCTAATAAGTATGTAAGATGTAATATGCCCATATTTTTACATAATACATTTCATAAGGAATTAATTTTTTCTATGTCGTGAATTATAGTGTAGTTTCCTTAATTGTGCCAAAACGCAATCGCACACTCAAAATATTTTTCTTGTAAGTAGCTGTTTTTAGGGAGCGATTCGTAGCGTCGCAAGTATCACTGAAGAAATACAATGATACGCATTAGTTAGGAAAAATGTTTTAAATTTCATCGTCCTCTCCTCTTAAGAAACGAGCTCGCGTTAACATCGCGACTTTCGAAACAGAGATCTAGCGGCTCGAAACTGCCTAGTCGGTGAAAATCATCTGGTGAAGGTTGCTGACTTCGGCTTGGCCCGGTTGATGAGAGATGACACCTACACGGCTCACGCTGGAGCGAAGTTCCCTATAAAATGGACTGCTCCGGAAGGGTTAGCTTACAACAAATTCTCTACGAAGGTACTGTAACATTTTTATTAGTTATTTTATCATATACATTGTACTTAATTGTTTATATCATCTTTGTAGTCCGATGTTTGGGCATTTGGAATTTTACTTTGGGAGATAGCGACCTATGGTATGTCTCCATATCCTGGCGTCGACTTAACGGATGTGTATCACATGCTGGAGAAGGGCTACCGAATGGAATGTCCACCTGGATGTCCACCAAAGGTGTACGAACTGATGCGTCAATGCTGGCAGTGGGCTGCTGCTGACCGGCCTACCTTCAAAGAGATTCATCATTCTCTTGAAAATATGTTCCAAGAATCCAGTATTACCGAGGGTAAAATAAACATTAATTATTTTCTAATTAATCTATCAAACTTTATTTTCAATGTAATTCGTCATTATAGAAGTGGAAAAACAACTGCAAGGAGGAGGTGATATCCCTTTGCTTTCATATAAGAAATCCCAGACTGGTAGTACTGGAAACATCCATGGGCTTGTTCTAGTCTCCGAGCCATTACCCTCTTCAGGTATACATGTAGGGAATATGTAGAATATTTATTATTATTTTGTAATAACTTTTTCAGTCATTATGCGAATGAGTGAATTGTCATTTTATTTTATGTTTTTATTCATAATAATTTGATTCTTGTAAGGGAAGATAATATTCACTTGTTATAGAAACTACTAGCTCGGTAACAAAGCTAAGTACATTTACGGGTGGTCTCTCGAGTAAAAATAACAGCAGTATCGTCCAAATGAGGCGTTCTACGAATAAAAAAGGAAAACAAGCTCCGGCACCTCCAAAGAGAACGAGGTACGTCTTTTTATTTTCGGTGCAGCGAAACCTCGATTACTATATCTATAGTTTTTTTCTAAATTTACAGAGAATAGTAATTAAATAGTTTGGTATTCTATTTGAAATATTTTTTGTTTGGTATATCATTAAAATAGATATTATTTTTAATCGAATTTTTTTCCTACAATCGAGGTTTCAATTAGTTAGAGCACCGATAAATGTTGCTCATAGAGTAATAAGATAACATAACAATTGGGTAACAGCCTGCTGTCGTCGTGCAGTTCGTTTCGCGATTCTGCCTACCAAGAGCAAGATACCCAAAATACTGAAACAAACACCATGACTCTCGACGATGCCACGGATCTAAATGGTATTGATAAGATTCTCGAAGGTATTTTCATTCTACATTAATCGAGCGTACTGATACGTGCACGTACTGCTTCAGTTTCCTTACCGTAAGCTCTGTACATGGCTTTTCATGCTCGATTCTTTTCTGCATCTGAGCCTTTCTTTTTATACTTATTTGAAAGATTCAAAATTATACAATAATCATAAATATTATGAATACGAAATTTATTTTGATATATTAATTTCTGTTATTTTCATGTTAAGTTGTGTTTATTAATTGAATGAATACCTTCATAATATACTAACTTAACAAAATTCAATGTTATTTTGTTTTCTTCAATTTAATATCGTAGCGTAAACGAAGCTCTAGCTTTAATTTTCAAAATATATTGTTTGTATTTCGTTATTCGAGCTTACGGAATTTGTTCGCTCTCAGCGAAGGGACTCTAAGCAGAAAGAGAATATGTACCGGTACGGTTTGTTGTTAAATGGGAACTCAGGTATTGCGCGAGATCTCGCGACGATGGCTCAAGGAACGATTGCTGCAGGAGGCTGCGAAGTCGAGGAGGACGGAGAGGGTTCTCAAGGTACGGCGGAACCAAATTTTATCCCACAACCATCGACGTCTCCGGAGCCCATACCTGGTCTAGCCTGTTCTCAGAAACAAATTAAACCACGACCTTATCCATCAAAGGAACCATTACCGCAAAAGGTAATTTAAACGAAAAAACAAAGAAAAATCAATATATTCCTTTTAATATTGAAACATTAAAATTTAATTTATTTTAGCTAGTACAAGTGGGAGCATTAGAAGTGCAGAATGTAAAAAGAGCTATTAATCGTTATGGTACATTACCAAAAGGTGCTAGAATCGGAGCGTATCTAGAATCTTTGCGTCAAAGTGGTATGCCATCGAATCAAGAATCTTCAACGGTGGTTTCTTCTATGGCACCTAGTTCAATAGAACAACACGAGACTTCTATCGATAATTCGCAACACAGATCACTATCTCCTCGTCAAAGCAATCTACGAAATCAACCTCAAATGACCCGCAGTAATTCTTCCAGCGGTGTCGTTAATACTTACCAACCTCCGAATTCCCCTCGTGGCCGTGTAGTAACCGTAAGAAAGAACAATCAGTCCGAAGGTGTTGGTCTAAGAACTTTTCGGGTTTCGAGTAACTCAAACTTCAGAACCGCGAGTCCATCAAGATCCGTTCAACCGTCGTTAGCTGATTTAGAATTTCCTCCTCCACCCGCAGACTTGCCTCCTCCCCCAGATGAAACTTTCTCTGGTCAGGAGCAAGCTGAACTTCCTCTTCCCGTTTCATGTACCGAAATATCTCAGATCAGAAATTCTCCTCTTTCTATAAGAAAAGCAAAGAATACGGATTGGCGTACGAAGGAAGAAGATAGCGAGCAACAGGAAGATAGAAACGACGTTAGTAATATAGAGCCTTCTGTCAAAGAAGCTTGTTCGAGGTTTGGAGTTAATTTAAGGCGCAGAGAAACTCAAGATAATTCTTGTAGAAATTCTGATAACAAAAGAACGGGGTTTAAGTCCAGAATGGAGATGATCGAGCCTGCCGCACCACCTGAGGAAGCACCACCTCCTCCACCACCACCTCCGCCACCAATTTCTACGAACACACCCCCCGATAGTTTTGAACGTAAACCTGGCATGAAAGAAATGTTGGAATTAAAATTGATCAATGAAATTAAACAAAGCGCTGAAACGAAGCATGGCGCGAGCACGAAGAAGCCCGGTGCGACAAGTAACACTCCATCCGCGCCTCTCGATCCAGCATCCCAGTTACTTTCGGAACTTTGCGCTAGTTTTAATATGGAGTCTGGACAGAGGTACTTGAAGTTAAACAATTATACATTTTATATTATATTTTATCGTATACACATGTCATATTATAATTAATTTTTTGTATTTTATTGTGCGTTGTATATACATTTTTTTGACTGTAATAGACACGCCCAAAACGAGTACGCTGTGTCAACTTTAAAAACCAATGACATAACTCAAGAGCAACAACAGCAGCAACAACAAAGTCATAACACTCACAAGGATTCGTCGGTATCCTCTCCAGTGACCGAATCACTACTCTCCAGTGGAAATGTTGGCTTCAAGTTGAAGAGAGTAGACAAACGGAATAATCCGCAGAAAGAAGAAGCAACCGATGGACAAATAATTGATTTCAAGGCGAGACTTCGAAAAGTTGAGAATGCAGAAAAGGAGAAGTCTTTAGAAGAGAAAAGTACCGTTACTGAGCAATCCTCAGAATCGGAAGAGCAACAAGATGACAAGCGTAGAAGTACCGGTAGTATCAGTAGCTTGAAGAAACTTTGGGAAAATAAAGAATCTTGTGACAGTCAGCCTCACAGTCCGAAACTTAACGTCAGAGGAAGTAGTGGCAAACAAGAGATGCTTGACCAGACTGAAGACTCACCAGAGGATCATAGCGGAGCCTCGACCCGTAGTCAGAGGTGGATAATATCAATCTTTATACTATTCCCTATATTTCGTTATTTAAAACGTTCATCATTTTTACACTATGATATATTAATGATTGCTAATTATAGATTCATGTTTATAGTTCCGGTAGCAAAAGTGATGCCAGACTGTGGCCACCACCTGAACCAGAAAAACCGGCAGTTCCTGCCAAACCATTAAAACCACTGTGCTCGTCGACAAAGCACTTTGGTTCATCGATTTATGCAACGCCAAACTGTACGAAATCCCAGCACGCTGAGGATGACCTAAACAAACAGAATACAGATTCAAAGACAGCGAAACAGGCAGTATTGGAGCTTTCGACATTGATCGAGAGCAGCGTATTAAATTTGAAAAGTAGTTCAACAATAGTAATGGCCAGTTGGCTTCAGCTGTCAGACAAGGTAGGGCTATTACATGGAATGTGCACGAATCTTGCAGATAGCGGTATAGCACCACACGCGCGGTTTCAATTTCGCGAACTTCTTGTAAGATTAGAGCTTCAGGCACGGCAGCTTCGTGCAGCTGGTACTCGAAACGTTGCAGAGAATACAAGGCTTCTTACTGACCTGCAAAACACGATAAAGGATGTTGTTAATGCTGTGCAAAGATAAACTAGAAAGATCATTTTCTTCATCTTTACCCCTTGTTCTCGTCCTCATTTTCATCTGACAATTTATCATACTCGTCTGTATAATCGGTCGGATATATTTTAAACTTCCCTTTTTATTTCTTCGATAGAATTAGCCTTTTAAATTTCGGTTCTGCGTACTAAGTAACTTTATGGTTCTTCCCCCGTTTCATTTGAGATTTTGTTTTATGTTTGTTTTCGTGATGAATTTCTTTATTAATTCTGCTGCTACCTTCTCTGACGATGACTCTGTTAAGAGTCTAAATTTCGCTTATGGAGAATACGTGAAACCAAGAGTGTTGAAAAATTAGGCCTCAAACCGAACACGGCCTCAATTAATATCGGTTTGATGGGAAAATAATAATGAAGTCTAAAATTAAGATACTAAATTAAAGAATAAAAAATATATTTCGATTTTCATTAATATATTTCTTATCATAGACTGCGATTAGCTATTTTCGTTCGGATTTAGGGATATTGTTGTACTAAAAGTATTATTCTTTTGATATGGAGAAAAAAAGACCATATAGCGAGTAATTCACTTATATTTTTTATCAATTGAGTTTTACAAAGGAAAAAGAAAAAGAACTATTAAGTCTCAAAAACAAGATGAGTCTAGAAGTATGATAACTAACTAAGGATTAAATATACTGGTTCCTTAAATTTTTTGAACAATAGTTTTTAAACTGGTAGAGAAGGGGACGAGTAATCGCAATTTATCAAAACAAAAAATTCTATATATATATACATGTATACATATACTGCAAAAAATAGTTTTTGTACACTAAACATTTGGTTTCTTTTAAATTAATTATTGTTACTTTTACGTCGATCCACTATGTATCCTGTATAAGTAAAGTTCTACGTGAATTATACTCGTCCGCTATACGATAAATGTGGTGATTATAGTTGTCGAGTAAAATGTTTCGGTGTTCTTTCATCGAACTTTCTTGCGCCGTGCTTCGTAATATTGTACGCAGTCTTAGGCTAGATTATACATCGTAAGTGCGAAACTTTTAAGCGAGTACGCCATTTTAACGCGTGAGAGAATGTAACAATTTTTGTATTTGTATAGAATAAGTCGAATAACAGGTATGCTTAATGGTACAGTAAAACTTTGATCGTGAAAACTAATCGGAATAATACTCTCAAATTGATCAATTTTCTGATTAATCAATTATAATCATTTTATTTATACAGCAGCAATTTAATTTATTGTCGTCTTCATACTTTATTTAGAAAATCATGCACATCATTTTTAATAGTATTAATGATTTCAATATTTATCATAATTTGATTACTTAGAATATATATCAGTAAAGTATATTCCAAGAATGTTAAAATTTATCAATATTAATTTAGAATGCTGATTATAATATGAATAATTAGTATCCGATTAATCAAAAGTTTGATCATGTATTTCAATAATCAAAAACCAGATTTATATATGGTTTAAGAATATCGAGGTTTTACTGTATTATTCATGTAAATCAGCGGGTGTAATTAATCAAATTCTGAAGCGTTTTGTTTTGTCCACGTAATCGTGTGGATGTTCTTCCACGAAACGCTAATGGAAAATACAGGACTCCGGATACTTCTTGACGAAATAAACAAACGAAAAGAGAGATAGAAATTATTGATCGTAAAATTATTGTTAATGTGAATTAGTAATTTATTTTGCTTTTTATTTATCAATCATGTATTATAGTATAATTGCATTTTAATTCATCAGTCATGAATGAACTGAGGTATACATTAAGATCCAAAGAATGGACGGAAAATAAATAATCGAATTTATATTGTATTTGTAATTGTAAAGAATTTGTTTTTAGACTATTTCTTAATTTATTAAACTTTAATTAAACATAATGTTTAATTTGAAAATTTTCAATTATAATACTAGTTTAAGAGTATTATTTTTGTCTTTTTATTAAGTAGTCTTCCGTGGAAAGTTTCCGGAGTTCTACATCTTTTTTCTTTTTTTTTTTTCTTATTCAATGACTTAAAACCATTAAATATGCAACGAGAATGAAAATGTCACTTGAGAATCATGAGTCAAGCAATCTTTCCTTGTAACACTGCCTATGTTATGGCTACTAGAGAACATCGATTGAGAACACACTAGTTACGCGAACCGGAATTTCTCTCTTTTCGGTCCGATCACCTAATTTCATTTTACATCGTTTGTACCTGTGATACACCGATCGACTTATCTTTTATCTTCAAAGAAAAAAGAGAGAAAAAGAGGGAGCGGATGGGAGAAGAACGACACAAGCGATCGTACGAACGGATTTTTGCGAGAAGCCCTAGATGTACAGATTTTTGACTGGAATTTTTTATGAATTCCTACTTTGTTAAGTCAAGTATTCAACGATAAAACATTGTCTGTAAATACGTAATCATTTTCAAGGAATTATATATAACATTCTGGTTTCAATTTCATTTACATATAATGTTTTAAGGGATTTTTTAGCCTAATTATATATAATTCTTTTTAACTATTTCAGATTCTTATTATAACAAGCTCATACATTATAAAGACTGTGTTTTATCTACTATAAGTAGACAATTCTAATAATCTATATTGCATGTTATGTTTAAATATAAAATTTTGTTTTATTTTAGAGTTAGTATAAAATAGAATACAGATAATGTATATAGAGAAATGTTATATACAATTCCTTTAAAATTTGGGTAATTATAGATAATATTTTTTAAACTTTATTAAGCTGTATTATGAACTAAAGATTGACAAATGTTTCATTCAAAAACTTGTATATGTAGAACTTCTCTCAATCTCATTTATCAGTGAATGTTTAAGTTGATGAACCGTTAAAGGATATAAAATCGATGTTTTATACGATATGTATCATAGTAACGTTTATGTCTAAGTATTTATATCTATATTTATTTTTAGTTTTTTCTCGTGTAAAGTTACTCCTAAATGATCGACCAACGTACTGATTCACTAATACGAAAATTTTAATATCGCTTTATACATTGATATAAGACCGACGATAGAAATAAAAAGGAATATTGAATCAAAAAGATTTGTAAATATTTTACAAAACAAATCTATTATTCTATTCCTTTAACTTGCATTTTCTAATACTTCTTGTACTCGGAAACAGTCGCTTACGATCTTCCATTTATCTCCCATTGCTGCAATCAAGAAACTTTGATTAAATGGTTTTGATGATCTATCATCATATTTTACGTGTCCTCCAACTTTGACTAAAAATGTTAGTTGATCTGCCATCTCAGGACCTAATAACATATTTTACAAATCTTATTTAGCAGATAGTAGAACCAAGTATATTTAAATTTAATTGCAATACTTAAGACTCCTTATTATATTTACCCGTTACTGGTTGAGCATCTAAGGCAAAAACATTATGATCAGAGGGTGGTAAATCTGTCCAAAATTTCTGTATATTATCTTTGCCTTCAATACCATTTCCATTCCATATTAAAGTTGCAGTGTCCAAATACAATCTTGATATTAACTAAAAGTAGATAAAAAATTATGCACATTTATCGTTTTTCAAGTTTAAAATGATTTAAAATTACTTACATATCTTCGTTTATCTAAACTTTCATAATAAAGTTTTGTAAATTCCTCGGCTGTACGGCAAGCTTCATCAATCTTTGTTTTCAAATCCTATAAATAAACAATTACACTAACAAATTTTTAGCCGTGATAACACAAAATATTGTTTAACATACTTGCTCCATCTTATTGAAACAACTTCCAGAGAATTTAAAATACGCGTTCTTTCAAATTAACTATGTATTTATGTAATACAAAGCATAAATATAACCTTTATAACATAGATAAACCGTTCGTGACAATTTTTTTTCTACAACTTGCTAATTTCTAAATTGCCAAATTAACTAAGAAATACTGCTACTTTTTATATTCTCAAAAATAAAATAAGGAAAATATGGCATTTTATTACTGAAAAAAAATACTACTGTTATTATTATGAAACTAAATACTTTATTTATATACACTAGTAAAATTCTTGCAACTGTTACACATAAAGTATTATCATCATTTCTGTAATAATACAAAAGCGAGTAACATAATGTTCAATATTTCTTTCTTTTTTCAAAATCAGAATGTATAAACATTCATATTTATCTATTTATGTTTTAAAAACATAAAAATTTACATGGAATAGTGACTACAGATACACATAGCCATGTTAGGGGGCCCAGAAACCCCAACATAATCCGTAGGGCGCAGTTTATTTTTCTGATTAATTAAGGCGGCGTCGACAATTTCTTCTTAATGAACATTTTCTTCATTATCGACCTCGACGCCGGCCGCCATAAACAAAGAAACGCTAGCGTCATCAATAAAAAACGGCTGGAACTGCATTCTACAGCGTTGCATCGACGAGAGATAAAATATTTACATAAATATAATTATAGTTTCAGATATTATCAGATATTTCTTAGCAGAATCAATGCAGATCAAAGTGTTCTTAAAATAATATTCCTCTCTATTTATTACATAATTATAGTAATATAAAAGATAATACAAGACGAGTGTTGCTAAAAAAGTACATTATTCGATTTTTTCGCTGATATTTATTATATGCACGTTTGCGTTACGATTAACGTTAATTTTTCCAAGCATTTCGAAACTTCTACCAATGGCTGTGATTGGTCGTCCCATGTTGGCGTCCTCTCATTTCGACCAATCAGACACGTTGTGTGAGCGAGTGCGTCGATTTGTGACGCGGTGCAACATTTCTCTTCGAAACTTCGTCCGTTATGCACGTGGCTGCAACAGGTAAGATTAAATTATCTTCAAACATTAAATTAAATTGCCGATCGGGTGTTAAAAGTACAAAAAACAGAAAGAATATCTGGAGAGAAGTCTAGATTCCTGATTTTTCACATCAATTCGAGGTTTTCTTTAAAAATGTGTGAGTTGAAATTTGTTGATCTTGCTGTGAATTCAAAATAGAATTGAAACAGCAGAATATGAATTATTTTCCCGTTATATCAGTAATTTCTTGAACTTTATTGCATTTTTTCATGTTTTTGTTATATTTTTTCCATAATTAATTGTTATAAATTGATATAATTGATCTTCCCGTGGTTGACTATTCTGCCGATATAAATGTGCATTAAAATATTATTTCCCTCATTTATTTTGCTCTTATATCGATAATTTCTTAAGTACCATTGATATCTTGTGTTATTTTCTACTTTATTTTTTGTATTTTGGTGTTTTAAATTGAGAAAAGTAATCTTGATTTTATTTCAATATGGCGTCGATAATCTTCAATACTTTTTGGCGGGGAATTCAAATGTTTCACTTATTCTAACCAGTGTTTAAGCTTCCGTATTTGTTGATTATTGATGATCTCTGTTTAAAATTAACTTTTATACAATGAATAACACGTATAGTAATATAATAGGCATGGAAATTTGATTAACATTAATGATTTAAAAAAAAATTATTAAAGAATTTCTTTTACGTATGAGTAGTAATATTAATTAGTTGAATACACATGATGTATCATTGAAGCACATGTTTGCAAAAACATGTTCTTTCATTTTACAAAATTATATTTAGAATTATATGAATCCTTGTCAATGTAAATGTAGTGCTATTGCTTTAATAATTACAGAATGGTTAATACAGCATCTCTCAATATCAACCATCAGAGATCATGAACAGAGTGTTTCCATCCAACTACCATTCAACATCTGCTTATTAGTTTGGTGAGTAAAAGAATAAAAAACTCTACTTCTTTTTTATAATTAAATATACTTTGATTAGAGTCTGAAATACATAACATAATTAGAATGCAAGTAGTTTTTACATAACAACTACATATGTATATCAACATTTTTTACTATTATGTTTAATAGTATCAGTATTTATGAACAAATATCAATTATTTTATTACACTGTTCAAAATTAGAGTCTCTCATTTAAAATAGAATGATTTTTGAATATTTTATTGTTCTCGTTGAATGTAGTTTTATTAATATAAAAAAAAAATATCGTCCCAGTATAACAGTTTTTTACATAATAATTTGGTTGAAGAATAAACATACTAATTCTGTTAGTTTTTTACATTTCATTATTATTTCATTATTAGTTAATTTTGATTTGTTCTATATCTTCCTGTATGATTTGTATCATTTTTAATCAAACCATGGTTTATTTTGCTTGATCTGTGCCTTATCTCCTTTTTTTTATGCATTATTATCCCTAATCAACAGATCTGTTTGCTTCTACTTTCATTTTTACAATTATATTGTTATTGAAAGTTTTTATTGGTATTTCAGTCACTGTTACTGAAGTTGTTACTGAATTGATAAATGAAATTTTCATTAATATTATTCAAATACCTCCTTTTTCTTGAACCGTGATTATATCTATGTAGTATTATCAAGCCAATTTATTCTATTGCTTGTCATAGCATTTTTCTGTACAATTCAGTGCAATATCTTATGCTTTTCTGCTGTGTGTTACATTTATTTTGTGTGTCACTAATTCTTCTATACTTGATTGTGAATTACACCTACCGAACATTCTGTCAAACAACTAGCGAAAATGAGCTTTTAAGTTACGTCGGTAATTCAGAACCTTGGCCCCGCGAATATCATACCGGCAAACTAGCTGATTAGGGTTCTGTTTCTTACCATGGACGCAATACATTCTAGAGGGCGTAACAACTGTGTATGTAGTTCCAGTCGTTTTTTATAGATGACGTTAGTATTCCTTTATTTATAGAGTATGTATTTGAAGTCGTAGAATAATTTGACGGCCTCGTAAAAGCCCGAAAGTTTCTCATTTTGCCAAAAAATCAAATTTTCTGTTCTGTTAGTTCCTAAGTTCACCTTTATCCAACTGTGTTGCGTCCATTTCGCCCCATTTGCAAAATTTCCATTGTGAAGATAAATAATTTCATTGTGAAAAACATATTTCATAGATTGACAAAAACCTTCGGGGTCACGTTTAACGATGCAATAAAATTTTTAATATTTCTGAGAATACTTGGCATAATTAAAATAAATGATTATTCGCGATTCAAGCGCGTAAACGCAGAACACCGTAAAAATATTTAAAGATATTTCATACCGAACGCGTTGCTTGACGACCACTTGAAATTTTATTGTTCTAGTCCTGTCGGATTTTACGATCCCAAATTTTACGATAACCAGTCTTTTCCCAGGAGCTGAGCTCCGAAAACGATCCTAAAGAATATTCCATTTAACGCCATATCCGTTCTCCGTAGAAAAATTACCTGTATCCCGTACAAATATTCAAACCCATAAAGACACTTTTGATGGTCGAATTAAAAGAAACAACGAGCATCAAAGGGTATCGCGTTAAAATTCATTCAACGTTCTGAAAAATGTCGAAGCGAAGACTGATTTTTCTAAAAGCGTGGTAGGAGATGAAGGAAGCGGAAAGAAAGCTGTCGAAATGTCTGGTGATCATTCTTCGTTTCAAAACGGCAAATACGAGTCCCTCTGTTGTCCCGGGTGGTTCCTACGGGGCTATAAGCCGCTGGTCCAGCCTCTTCTTTCCGCGGCTCAAGAATGGATGATGGAACGGTGGAACGCCGTCGAAAACGGTGAATAAACGAGCACCGGCGTGATTTGTGGGCTGCTTATTCCGCGCGATCGTCGCATTTATTTCGACGAGCTGCCATGTCGTCAGCCATATCTCGATGAAGTACAACAGGAATGTTTGAGAAGGTAAAGAAGCAGGTGTTTAACACTCTGCCAGTGACGTTCAGATTTGTTCATCCTCATCGCTGTAGACTTTGTTTTGCTTACATCAGAGCGATATCTGAGCTACTGAATATTCGGTTTCATTGTAAGGAAAGAGGTCTAGCTTTGATTTCATTTTATTTAAAATTATTAGCAAAAAGAGGATGGTCTCATAAAAATTGAATTTAATTCATTCGAGAGGTAAATAATGTATCAATGAAAAAAGAGAGTTTGATGATTCTTCAAGGGTATAGTATTTTTACCCTACCATCAATCTCCATGAAGCTCTACAAAAATGCTTTACCCAAGCCCACCTTCTCTGTATTTTCCGTTTCATCGATTCTTTTCTCAAACAATATCCATATCTCTATTTACGGTCCATCATCGTGTATCATGCTAAGAAATAAAAACCACGACGTATAACTTCCCTTCAGGGTATTATTCCTTCGCTTCTGTTGATTGCCGTCTAACCGCTTATCCAAGTATGCGAATATTCCACGGGTAAAACGTTCGGTTTCATCGAAACATCTTCCAACAATGCTTTCAGTTCTGTCTTCAAAACTTTACCGAACAAACGTATCAACGGTGGAGCTTAAAAAAAACGAAAGGATTAAGCAGAGCTTTCATCCTCCGTCCTGTCGTTACGTCTACACGCGTATCGAGTTCTTCTTTTCTTTCATCCGTTCGCGTTTTTCTCGATTCGTTAGCAGACAATCGTGATTCGTAAGACAGCCTCCCGTTTTCGTTTCTATTTAACTGCATTCGCAGAGATTGAAAATGCTTCGAAGGTGAAAAAGAAATTCTATAGAAACGAGCTACTCTCGATAGAACAGGGTAGCCTTTCTCTTTATCTGTTGCACGAGTTCGCTTTCAATTAACCGATACAGGGATATAATTAATGACCGTTCGATTATCAGTAGCCTTTTTCTCGTCACGGTCTCTTGTACCGCGAACGATAACAGGCCAGGCTGTATGCAAATTAACGAAAGCTTGGAGATCCGCTTTGTGGAAAATACGCATCGCGCTAACACGCGGTCACGATGATTTAATTGCTATTACCATAATAGTGAATAATTTTCTCGGCCAGCGGTAATTATTAATTACCTCCGACCACATGGTATCGTGGATATCAATCACCATAATTTCACCTGTAAGTGCGTGATCATTTTTAACACCGCTGAGTTCAGGATTCGGATAGTAATTTTGTCGACGAAAGTTCGGACGAAACTACCCGCGTTACGATCGAGTCTATGTGAAATTAGCCTTAATCACGATGGAAATATCAAGAGAAACGACCTGCTGGTCTGGTAATTAACATGGAAGCCAGCGGTTAGATCGATAAGAGGAATACCGAACGATGGTAGACGAACGCGCGCCTTAATTATCGCGTCAGAGCAACGATGTGCGTTCAATAGCAAAATTACATCGAACCGGTCCAGGATACCGGGCTATAATAAGCTGCTCTTTAAAACCAACCGACCCTGCTTGCATTGCTCGTTCAAAAGCTCGACCGCCACGGAACCGTGCTTACAGGATTTCCGCGATTCAACGTTCCTTATTTGGACCCCCGCAATGAGAAAACAGGCTCAGGAAACAAATATTCCTCGGGCTGCTTTCAAATTACACCAACGAGAGAAAGGATTTCCTCTTCCAGCAACGTAATTATTTTTCTAAACAAGATCTCTACATTGTTTGTTCAACTAAAAGTTCATTATGATCATTCAAGTATTAAGGGCGTAAATAAGACCTCCAAGAGTTAATTGGCTTAACGTTTAGAAAGGAACGAAGAAATTTTCCAAAAATAAAAAGGAAAAGATTGTTTCATGCTGGTTTCACGGAAAGCAGGTTTCATATTTATAACATCCTTTCTTTCCTCCCCTCGGTCGGTTTTTATTTGGTCGACTACCGCAGCACGTTGTTCGCTAAACATTTTTGCAAAGTTTGTAAGGAGCGCTGATGTAAATATTTAATCAACCCTCGACGATCGCGAAGTAGAACACACGCTTCAACAGGAACGACTCTCGCCAACTTTAATACGCGTAATGCACCCCCGACGTTTCAGCGAATAAATTACGTTTATTGAATGAAATGTTGCGATGGCGGACAGCGCGTTAACACCTTCGTTTCGTCGGCAATAAATAAGATTCTGTAATAACGAATAGATTTCTTGACGACTTGGAAGTTTCATCAGGATTTACATTTATAGGCAAGGATTCAGACGGTTGGGCTTATAATTTTCTCAAATTTCTTGGCTTATTTTAAGGATGGCAGAAAATGTTCCGATGTTTTACTGGTATCACCGTTCACCCTCATTCCGTATTCGAGGATTTGAGACCGCCTTCTGTTTCTCGGCGGAAGCCCGCAATTTATTCCTAAGAGCCTATAAAAATTTCAGACACATTGCTCTCGATGCTTCGTACAAGGTACTCGAATCGTCTTACGCGTTTGAAACAAGTACGCTGGCCTTTAATGGTGTTTCTATTACCTCGTACAAGTGATTCCCTTTTTACGGTAAAGAGCACTCCCTTAAGACTGTACCGATTTTCAGTGCGCATCTGTTAAATTCATTTCCATAATCATACCTTCTCACACTATTTGTAACGAACCATAATCACTGTTTATTTGCAACCAGCCTGCTACTAAGTGTTGTGTTCCTTCGCAAATAGGATCAGCTTGTTTCACTTGAATAAAGTAAATAGAGAGCTCGCTTGTATCAAACTTTGTAAATCCTCTAATTTAGGTATTCACTTCCTTCCACTGTATGAAACTTCGTCCCCTCGTACCTACTTACATAATTATGTTCTAACACGTGAAGCGGGTCTGCTTGATTTTTGAAACAAAGTTTTACATAGAAGTTGCTTTAACATCTTTTTTTAATTATGTCGCAAGGTTGAAAATCCCAACCCAACTTGTGGTAGTAACACATTCCTCCGACCATCTTTATCAGAGCCTACTAAATTACTTATGTAGCACTTTGACGATAATTATCAAGTCAGCAACCCATTAGCCGAAGTGCGCTTCGACGAAGCTTCGACGTCGTTGAAGTCCTCTTTTTTCTTTTTTTTTTTGAATATGGAATTAAGCGGATATACCCGATACCTTGTTCCCTTGTCGTCTCGTTTCACGCCAAAGCTTCCTTCAATGAGCTCAATTTGCCGATATCGAGGCTGAAAGCCTCAAAAAAGGTGCACGATCGACGATCAGCGCGCTTTGACACACGTTCCACGAACGTATTTTTTTCCACGCGTTTCACGCGGATACAGATGGCGATACATAATTTTCGGATCGCGTCAAACGGTGGTCCGGCAGATTTTCAAGCACTCCTCGCAGGTATGCGGTATTTTATTAAACCTATATCACGCGTCACAGTCCAATTTCCACTGCAGTCTTCTTTTTTTTAGTTCACTCTCTGTCGAAATGCAAAAAAAAAAAAATGTAGCGCGAGAATAGTGATCGAAAATTGTTCCATCACTGAGAGTTGGTAGAGTTGCATGGATGAAGGGATTCTTTTGGATTAAAAGTACCACTTACTACTTCGTTTGAAATAATTCATTTTTCTTCTTTTTTTAAAAAATAGGTTGTTGTATTGTTTTTACAGCGAACTTATTATTAGTACATAGGTGTTATTAAAGGTGGTCACGTGTTGTTGCCCTGTACACGCTTATTAGAAGATTAATAACAAGTGCAGCCCTTAGCCACTTATTTTTCCCCTTTCGTTAAAATCCATTTTTACATCCCTTTGATCTACGTCAGAACACGCGATAAACGTCTGCAGACACGTGACTTACGCGAATGCGTATCAACGCGAAGAAAACAGAGTGGCTTCGGTTACCTGGCTGATGTATTAATTCGAGCGAAACACTCTTCCGTCGTATTTTGCATAGAAAAACATTTACATTCGCGGATATCGTATATATGGACACGCGCCCGCGGAAAATTTGAAATTTAAATTATGCGCGCGCTATCGTAACGCGTGACGCGAAGCAACGCCCTTACCGTGTCGCGATCTTTATTGAAAATGCATCTTTTAACTGATTCGCGACTCGATTCATGAATCCTTTCGTTTATTATTCCTACGATTCTATAATTAAACGCGGTCGCCAATTAATTTCATATACTCTGGTTGGTGAAGAAAGAAATGAAACGTTTTACCATTTTCAACGCGATTCCTTCTTGTAGATTTATTATTGATCGGAAAGTCAGATTTATTTTTATTCGTGTCAATTCCCACAGTATTTCCAGCAGCATCAATCTACCGGTGTTTCAACGACGCATCGTAACCTGTATTTTTGGCTTGTCTATAGCGGACCGATATATTGCTATTCGACGCTCAAAGGGTTATTTCATTCGCGTGGTTTCGCCCCTCGTAACCGTTCCCAGAAATTTATTTTACAGCCCTCCGCTGTAAAGTCTCTACTAACGCAATGAAAACGGAAAAGCGCGCTTCAAAGGGGGAAACGAAACGTTGAAAGTAGGCGCTTCATTGAACCATCCGCAATTAATTATGAAACAATACGATCGTTGCTGATAAATCAAACAAATGTTGTCCGTCGTGTTACATAGCTTCTTATAAAACCAGTTTTTCCTGTGTCATAATTCTCCGTCGAAAATTTTCATTATGAAACGTCTAATTATCAAAGCGTTACCTGCAAAGTGACGATACGAGGCCATAAATTCCTTGGCTCATAATTAAGCAACTCTGACCACGATGCTAAGAGCACACCAAGACAGCCGCTTAAATCAAAGAGACCGGCATGAATGGTGTTAATCGACATCGTCGTTAGTGGAGCCACGGAAGCGTTGCCGGCAAGATCGTCGCTGCTTATTTGGGGAGGAAATAAGCAGCTAACGCGTTGCATTTCCAGCTGCTATGCAAAGTCATTTCGACGGAGGATCGACGCGTATTTCGCGTTTTGTAGCGGTATGCAGGCGCGATAAGCTCGCTGGGTTTCGTGACTGTTCATCCCAGCTAATCCGGCTCCGACCGGACGAGAAATGGTGTCCCTTGAAAAGCGCTGCGAATAACGCGTCCGTGACCAATTCACGCTCAGGGAATCAGGGTGCTGATGAAAAAGGCAACGACACCTGTCCAAGTGTTCCGTGAAATCGTGACACCGTGACCAAACGGATGGCTACGGCTGTCAGGTGAAAAAAGCGAGCCGGAGAAAATATTAAATTATTGCATACACAGAAAGCTATGTTGGATTTCACGAAGAAATATTCATCCAGATTTCGTTCAGCTTCGTGTTGTAACTCGTTACATTCAAAACGGGAAGTATCTTAGACTCACGAACCTCTGTTCTAAACACCCTAATTTTTTCCTCGAATAGTCTTTAAAGAAAACGACCGTGCTCCTTTTACCGTCGTAGAAATAGCCAGTAAAGTTCCCATGGAAGCAGGTCTCGTGCGTTAAATATTTATGAGAAGTACCGTTACCTTCGATGTGTTTTTTCATTTTATTTTATTTTTCTTTTTCTTTTTTTTTTTTGGTGCCCCGTTTTGTTTTTCCCCTGTCTTTTCACTCGAGCGTACATACACACGCTAGCGGAAACTTTACAACGGCCTAGGTATTTGTCGGTGGCCGTCCAGCGCAGCGTCCGACCCGAGGGGTCATTTGTTATAAAAATGGCCCCGCATTGTAAACGGAGGAAGGACGCGAGAGTATGTCCTTGCCAGCATTTTCCCGTCCACGGTTCCAGCTATTTTCCAAAACTTTCCAAAAACCGTCATTCTCCTACGTTGGACGATTTCCTGTTAACGTACGCTCACCGGAAGTTGTTGCGAAACAATTAACGGTGTCGCTTCATAGAAAGGGTGAAACAGAAAAGAAGAAATTTCGTCTTTCAATTGGCTACTTTATATCGTTGATAGAAAGGAATTAGTTGAATTTGATGTATTCGTTCGTAACAATAGAGGGGGCTAAACACTCCCCAGGGAAGAATTAGAGCAGCCACGCGAGCGAAGCTTGGTGCATGATTTTAAATCAGCGCTTTGTTTCGCGGGACAAAGTGAAACAAGCCGGTAATTTGCCCCACCTCCGTTCTATTTATCGACGTTACGAAACACTTTAATGGTGGTTGCTGATTTTATTGCATTACTTCTGCCGCGCATACTTCTCGTTGATATTGCAGCGAGAAAGAAAACCAAAGTAAGGGTACAAAGTGAAATCACTTCGAGTTTCTCGATGAAGAAAGATTTTTGTAAGTACCTCTTTATCTTCGTCGAATTTTTCTTATATCATCAGCGGAGAATTGGTTGAAAATTCATTAAACAACTTCGTTAATAATTGCAAATAGCTTTCCTTTGTTCGATGCATATTCATCGAGCTCAAAAAAGGACTATTATTCGTGTTTTCGAAAATCAACAGAATCGAACGGCGACGAGTTGTTAACAATACTTCATTGTTGTTACTAGCGTGAAATGGTTACAGTATGAAATTACTTTCGAACTGGCCATCGAACATGAAACGCATTATTAAACACACAGAGGAGGGAAAAATTGTTAAATTCTTAAGCGGTGATAAAAGTTTCTCGTTCGAACTTGCGAAGCTTCTCTCCGAAGATTTACTTTTTACTTTAGTAATGAAGTTCTCGAACATTATATTGATTCTTCAACAAAAATAATTAAACAAAGTAACCCTTAAGTTTGATGTTTTGCTGTTGTGACATCTTCATCGCAGACGCATTAAGTTTGTAGCCACGTAAGCAATCGCTTACAATGTTGGATCCGTCAGACACTCCACAGGTTGATACTACTGGCAGAGCAATATTAGTTTACTCTACTCGCAGAGTGACTGTGCTCGCTGACACATTGACCGATTTACGTTCCACAGAAGGATGTGGATTTCCTTAGTGTTTTCGCAATGACGTTTATTTCCTTTCAATAATGTCATATGAACGTTCAACCCCAATATCGCATAAAAAATAAATTATCAATCTATTTTGATCCTCTAATTGTTGAACCTCAAAATAACAAGTAGGTGTATATTTTCCAGTCTAATAGGTTAAGCAGTCTTCTCAGCCTGTAATTATCATTTAAACTGTTCGCAAGCTTATCGAGAATCGAATCTGAAACGGCATCCCCAAGGACCCGGATCAGCCGTGTCCTTAAAGCCGGTGCAATTCACGTAACCGAGTGCAATAGTCCTGCAGCGAATTCAGATGCATGTCGCGTAGTCGCAGAAGGAGAAAAAAGCTTCAAGTTCGAGCGTCTCCAGGAAGCCCGAGGTTAGGCGCCTCTCTCGTATCAGTGGCACATATACAGAAGGGGTAGGCGTGGCACCCTGTGCTGGCCCGTTGGGTGCTTGCGCGTGCACACACCGAGCGACAGACACACGCGTGTTGTAGAAAGAGACGCGAGTGCGATGAGGAACACTGTCTACACTAAATAAAGATAGATGTTATGCGATGGAAAAAGCTCAAGTGCACGGTTGCAAGAGAGATGGAATATTGGTTAGTAGAAGGAACGAACAGGGTAGAAATATGATAAGGAACATTATCAGAGGGACAGAGAAATGTGATATTGATAAAAAAATAGGTGAAAAAGAGATCGTAATCTAGAGCAAGAGAGGTACTGTGAACATTAGAAAAACGAAGAGGGGAGGAAAAGATTTTGTACTCGTGAGAGGAAAAGAGAGGGAACGATTTCGAATGTAGGAGAGGGGGTATAGTTCAACGAGCGCGCGCGAGAGTGGGGGGCGAAGGAGAGCGAGACGGGATAGTGGTTTCAGTCACCGCCCGATCCTCGGCGCGTACGGTTTTCGGGTGGATATTATTCGCGTCTTTCTCGTGAGAATTTGCAATTAACGAGGTCGTTTAAACAGTGACCCACACCATGGCTATCGGTTGTTCACTACCAGAATTTTGATAGTACCTAGTTAAGCTTCGGAGCACACGGGTGCAGTGAAATTAACGGAACTTGTCTCAAATTTCATCGATGATCTTGTTAAGTGTCTGCGGATGGATACAATTTTAAGACAGTTTTATTGAAATGACGTGAAAATCGAGGACGTTTTTACGCTTTAATTAAACACGGATAGGACGTACAGTGTTGGTGAGGTGCGGGGTATATTGGTACGGTGACAGTTATGGAATAACCGAGAATTTCACGTACGCCATTGTGTGCGCGGGTATCGATGTATCGATCGAGGCGATCACGTGGGCGATCGATCTTGACGAGTGACGCTACGGTGTAACGAATCTTCACCTGGGGTCTGTCAAGCCAGAGGATATCGTTAGTGCGTAGAACGACAGTCGTGTGTGGGACATTTCTCCGCTGAGAAAAGAGAGGGCGACGGATTTACACCCTTCTGCGGATTTCCTGATTTTCAACGACGAGATGCAGGAATTGGAGCAGTGGTGTCAATCGTTCGGAAAACTTTAGGTGAATACAATTTCTGCTCATACTTTATTTTCTGGTTATGGTATTACATTTTTGTGCGGATATAATAGTCATTAAAATGAAGAATACCAGTAGACGTTAATATTCCTCGCGATTACAAATAATGAAATAAACTGTTGCACCAGCGGAAATGGGGAGTATTTTCCCTCTGTATACCGGTTCCATCCTCGCATCATACCGTTTATTAGATTTCCACGAGCAATTTCATAACGTGACTTACGTTGTTATCCCTTAGTTAGAAAGTAATTGCTATCGAGGAGAGCTTGCGAATTCACCGCAACGAGCTTCGAATATTGCAATTGCCGTAATGGTGTACGTGTATTTTAATGTAATACAGTCCTCTTCATCCTGTAACGAGGACTCTTTATAAAAGTACGGTCGTTATTATTGCTCGTGGAACGTAACCGCGTATCGTAATGCTATATTTGTTCCTTGACTCCATTTCTTCTCAAGACGCCTAGGATACGTCATCATATAATGCGTATAGGTCGTAGGATGCACACGGTGCGCCGCCAATTGAATTGAATAATTAGTAGGGAATATACAATTCCAGAAGATATATACCAGAAGACGCACGCGGTGTGTAGTCAATTATATTTCTTAATTAATACAAGACGCATAAGGTGCGTCTATGGTTACATTACATATGTGTAAAACGAAACACATAAGGTATGTGTCGTTGGTTTCGAATGTATTAACCCCTGACCGTAAAAGCTACGCGAAGGAAGTGAGAAAATAGGAAAGGGACACAAAAGCGAGAAAACAAGGGTGCCAAGCGTATCTGAAAGTGACGACCGGTCGACGAAGGAGCGCTATTTCGCTAATGGAAAGTCGCCTCCACAAATCGGTGATACAGCCGTTTTCATTTCTTTGTGTTTTAAGATCGTTCAGGGAGCTTTTCAATTCGGGTTAGCTTGCGCACATTCGGCCGGGATCGATATCGAACGAGGCATGGAAAATTGAAATTGTTACCGATAGACACGTTATCGGGAAGGATATTGGCGGCGTAAGGAATTTTCCTTGTCACTCCGACCGAACGACTTTTCCTTGATTTGCTGAGAAAACCGTGAAACAAAGCCAGTTCGATATCGAAACGTCGGGAAAACAATCCGAACGACGATACACGCGTAGTTTGTAACACGAATTTGCGTTGAAAACACATCCCCAGAGTTATAAGCGATCTTTAGCTTTTCACGTGCTACCAAAATAAAGGATTATAGCCCCGTCCTGTTACTGTTCCGTTTACAAAAGGTCTTCAACCGGCTTTTCTATGGCTTTCAGACGCGCTTTGAAGCTAAATATATTATTATAGTCGTCCACTTTTCATAAGATCATTACTTGATTCACGTTTTATCTTCAATAAGCACGTGTTTCATGCCGAGATAAGAGGGAATTTTATTTCGTTTCAAGCCTCGAGTTGGACGTGAAAGGTCTAATTAGCGAATCAAATGCGAGCAGATCAAAGTCGAGTGGCTCGGTGTGTATACGTGTTACCAATAAAGTAAGTTCGACTAAAAGCCACTTGACCCCTTTCTCTCCGTCCATGAAACAACGACTGGCTCGGTAAACTTTGCACAGAAAAAAGAAAACACTTTTCTCCATGTAAACACTCTTCGGAATTCGAAAGTCACAGCGACCACGCGAACCTCTTGAAGTGTTTGCGACCGTGGAACATCGTCGCGCGTCTCTGTAGTTTGCTTGTATCGTTTGTAAACATCGAACTCCAGTCTTACGGTTCGATTTAAGGATTGTTTCAACGAACGAGGAAAATCCCGTGAAAGAACGAATTTCAGATACTTTCTAGACGTTGCTAGTAGAATTTCGTGAAATAAAAATAACACGCTTGGAATTAAGTGGAAAGAATTTTAAAGAAAATTTAGAAAACGAATTATTTTATTCGTGAAATTTCATTACAACGTCTAAAAATGTATGTAGGAAAGTTCTGTTTTTGAAAAAATCGATTTTGGAAACTCGCTCGAATGAATCTCGTTATAAACTTTCAACACTTTTGTTCTTTCGCATTGTTTTCCATAACGAAGCATTTATTGTTTCAAAAAATTCATTTTATTAAATTAAAAATTGTTTGTTTTTATACACGAACCTATGTTGTTCGTAAACGAGATTCGTTAATTAAAAACATAATCAAACACAGAGTTTTTCAGCATTGATATTCTGGTAACGATAATCTTGTACAGAAACAGTTTCATTTCGTATTTTCAGTTTATTTGACCGTATAATATTTTCATTTTAATCATCAGAAACATTTGATTTGTTCATGGTTTTTATGAAATTTCAATCTCTTTGTTAAAGACCGCTTTGAAAACGGGACAAATTTTGTGATAATCAAAAATATCCTCTGGCGATGCAACACGGCTTTAGTTAATTAATCGTGTGATCCGTGTGACGGGTGTCTCCGGTTCGTGTATATCGAGAATCCCGTACAATTAGGCAGTTACAGTAACATCGTTCATAGCATGACGTTGTGAGTTTACATCGTGGTGGATACGCGGGTTTCATGCAGACAAAGACACGTTTGAGCGAACGCTGATTAACGCCCTGTGCTCAAACAAGGTGTCTATATCGTAGCATCGATAGTCGTTAAATTGCGATACCACATAGTAGATGGTGCATGCTTTTCACTAAGGGTGCTAGGGAATGTTAGGGTATCAGTGGTTTGGGTCGTCCAATGGTCGGAGTCGCTGTAACAGTCCGAAAAATCATTTAGTCAGTAGATTGCGAGAAGTCGAAAGTATCCCTTACAAAACCTGATATCCGAACCTAAGTCACGCGTCAGCTGAGGATTGTGCTAGCAAACGAATTGATTTATGGGCGAGTCCCATGAAGAGGGATTCCGTGTTGTCTGACGATAACAAAGCATACGAGATCTCGTCTTTCATCATCCTCGATGGACAAGGAATCTACCCCGGCACGTACTGGAATTAAGCTGTATCGGGGAACGTAATAAAAACTTTCCCCGATGCTCGTTATTCGTGAAAAACTTTCCCGTTACGTTGAAACATTTCTGTTCGTGTACCTCTCTTTTTTCTTCCTCCTCCCTCTCAGTTGACCCAACGAAAAAGCGGGCGAGTTTTCGCCGGAAGTTTCTCCGATGACTTTTGCCTGACTAATTAGATTAAAAGTAAAGTAAGTCGGCGCGAAAGGCGCGCAAACGAATGGCTGGAAAACAGTATCTTGACCAAGAAACCAGCCTTCCTTCGTTTTTCAACTTTTCACTAGATGTTTCTTCGACCTTTGACTTTCAGCCCCGAAGCAACGACGCTTCGGTGATTTATGCCCGCTTTGGAATTTCGCGAAACTTTTCAAACGAATGATTACGCGCCCTTCACGGATACACAAGACCTTCGTTATCGCGTGTAAAACGCCGTGAATGCGTTCGATAAACTAGGAAAATGAAAGAAATATGCAAATTTCTCTGCCACTTAATATCCTTGAAGTACCGTTTAACTCATTAATATTTAAAGTATAGTTTTATTGAAAATCTTTTGTAGAAAACAAGAAACTAGTCGACAAAGTCGAGTGGGCATTGAATAGAACTGTTCATTTGGTTGTTATAAATCATTTAAGATTCGTTGGGTCAGATTAAAACATCGAAATTACCCCTCTGCTTCTAGTGGCCGGTCCTCGAGCCGTGGGTTGTCACACTTCTTCGAAAGTTTCCTCGATAATCAGATCAAAAGCTCGTTAACTATTGAAAACTCTTGACACGCCGATAACGTCTCGCGTTTCGATCATCCCCCCATCTCCGTCCTCTTCTGCTTTCCATTTCTTCTTTTTTTTCGAACTCTCTTTCGCTCACTTAGGGCCGTGATTTCAACTTTTCCCTCAGGACCGCTGGTAATTAAGGGTAACCAAACTCGCAAGTTTCTGGCGGCTCTTTTGTCGAGAATAATGCACCCTGGGGACAGGGAGTACTTCTAAATTGATCCACAGACGACGTATTCGTTCAATGAAAATCGCGTTCTGCTATTTAATTTACGAAATAAGCCGAATCTTACCGTGATTTATTATTCGCATTTCCCTAACGTTCTCCAGAAATTGGGTTTGCAGAGGGTTAATAGTTTCATGCTAGTTAGGCGTTTGAGTGTAAAGGACTAATAAGTTTGTGGAGTCGAGAGACTAAGTCCTTCTAAATTTAAAAGTATACCTCCACTTAAATTCAGCAGTTCAATTGTAGACGTATCGTTTGTAACAAGCTAATTAATAGGAGTGCAGAGAAGAGTCTAATTAGAATCTGCAATTTCTGCAAATAAGAATTCTGCAAGGAAATCGCATAAAAACGTTTGCTTTTTATTAGATTGTTATTGTTAAAGTGAAGTATAATAAAAATGCAATAGGCAGTGAAAAGGTGCGTTTAGAGGAAATTAGAAAAATAAAAAAGGGAAACAGAAACAAAGGATAATTCACGTTGTGCAATTCGTATCAAGGCAATAATTCGTATCAGTTGAATTATGCATGACCCCGTAACCCGATAGATTATGCATCGCGGCGCTGCCGCGTAAAACTCGCAAGAATATAATTTTACCGAGTGTCCTCGGCCATTATCGAACATTAATTACCCGCCGCTGTAATTTTATCGTATACGTGTCAGTAATACGACCACCCACGCGCCTATTATTGTTCCATTAACGATCCGTGGCTGGCACAACGCGCGGCTGATTTTAATACGGTAAACATAGATACTTTGGAATATTTAACATCGTCTCGCGATCGCGTTTACGCTCGTCCCTCGTTCTTTCTACCGCTTCGATGGAATTTCATAAAGGTACACTGTCTGGTACCCATCTCCATGGAATTCTCATAAGGATGACTTCTCATTGCGTGCGGGATTTTATACTATTTCTTCTTCTTATTACGTTCCTTGCATTTCTTTTTTTCCTTTGGTTAGTTCGTGGAAAATTTAGCTGTAAAGTTTCGTTAATAGGGCAACAGCGAATACTTTGTTCGTACAAAATGATCGTGTTAACGTCTCGTTCAAATAACTTGGCAGAGATTTGATTTTCTTTGAAACTTTTGCCTCATCAAATCACTGGCCCATTAATTCACCGGCGAAGACAGTTTATCCGTGATAAAATTATTCCCCGCGATTCTTCTTCGTGGAAACAACGTAATATTTCGTTGCTCAGCGGTGGCTGAGTTTGCTGCAGAGGAACCAGACCAAAACGCTGCGGGAAAGCCAGTCGTCCGGGTCATGCTCGGGATTTATCGCCACGTTACTTCTTACCAACGAGCCGCACATTTTGGGCGCGTGTGCGCTATCGTTTCTCCGCTTCTTATAAGGCCGCCAGATACCCCGTTGTCCGGTATTTATAAGTGGTTCCTGAAGAATACGAAAAGAACGTATCTTTGAAAAGCGTACCTTTTCATAGCGCAGGTCGCAAAGCGATTAATTTTCCAAATTGAAATGGGAATAAATGAAACGGGGCAGCGTAGTAATATTAATTCGGGAATTTTTGGAAATTCTGGTAATGGAAGGCCGCGGGTCGAACCATTTGTCCAGACGTAATCGCGTAAAACTTTGAGGAAACATCGCGCCCGGTGATATTCATACTTCATGCGGGATTACACGCCACCGTCCATTAAGCTTTAAAAATGAAAGCACCGTACGTCCGAAGTTTGGAAGTTCGTAAATATTCTAGCCGAGGCTTTTGGTATTTGCGGTCGCCATCAGAAAATTTCCTATAGAGCACCGAAGCGGCCAGTCAACCGATGTAAGTTTCCCGGAAACTTGATGGAAAACCGCGGCATTATTCATGAGTTTGAGGAAATTATCGAATCCTGACGGATTACGGTTGCGATGGAAGAAACTTTTCACTCTTAACTTCTTCATTATTATCAGAGGTCGTTACATACGCGAGATCTTTTACACTAATTTACCGGAGGTAGCTTCGAGGAAGGACGAATTGCGCGGACCCTTTCAAAAGAATCGAGTTGAAAAAAGGGCGAGGGAAACGGGTTAAATTCAGAGGAACCAGCCCGTAGAGACAGTTCAGAGGCGAGGCAAACAGCGAGGCTGATAATCTCGGCTCGGCTGCGGCTTGAAGCTCGTTTCGTGGTCCGATAATAATTCGTTTCACGTACTTAGTTTTCGTGGCTGCAAATGGTAGTCCGGATTACTACTCGAGCCCAGCCACATGCTTCTCGGGAATACCCGCACATGTGGCGGTGGAGCTTTAAGCTTCTCTTCGCTACTTAGACCTTCGTTTTACAGTTTCCGTCACCGTCTTTTGCTCCTCGGCCAGCGCACCCTCGAGTACTCTGCCAGCTAGCGTTTACAGCCTAGGAGACTTTTGCTTCTTTAACCATCCTCCAGATTTTTCTTTCTACTCAGCCTTTTCTTCCTTAGTTTTCATCCGCTCCAGACGAACCGACTAAAGAGTTTAGTCTTTCGAATTCCTTTTTTTTTTATTTTCTCATAGAGCACGACAAAGATTACGACTAGATTCTGGGTTAGACTTTCCTTAGATTCTTCCTAAGACTTGAATTTCTTCTAAGGTTCTCTCGATTCCTCCTACACTTACTTTTAACGACGAGAAGCTTACGTTGCATCCAAGTGTACCATAGCATATCGATTGCCTTTATATTCTCATCCCTTTTATTGGACGTATATGTTTATTTGCAACTGTCTCTATGAAGACGATATTGCGGTTGGTTGCTGAGGAGAAGCTTCCTTTCAAACTTCCAAACACAAACGATAGGCAAAATTTCCCTATCACGGCATACTTTCTTCTATTGATTTTTCCTTCCTCTCTATGCTTATGCTTTCCAAAGAAGATAGACGGAATTTTATGAATATTGCTTCTTACGGATTTTTGTCTTCTACGAAATCGAATTTTCTACTCTTAATAAAAAGAAAAGAAATGAGAAATGTATCGGGAGGAAAACAGGGACGAGAAGAACAAAGGTTTAGGAAGATGGACGTAAAATCTAATGGCGAACGGTGAGAAATGAAAAATGCCTCCTGGGCTTGCGAACGAATAATCTTGGCGAATGTTTTGTATGTCGCGCGAGTGATTCCAGGATGTTTCGGTGTTGGTAAAGTTGCATTTCAAGGAGAGAGTAGTGATTGTCAGGTTCGTTTTACGAGATGGAACCTAGATTTTGATCGTTCGAGCGAATGGTTCATTGATTTTATTCGGTATCGTTGCGTGCGATGACGGTACCCGCATTAGAGGAAGCTTCATTTATTTAAATTATTTAATCATTTATAATTTCACTGGAATTTCCAGTTACTCGTCCGTACGGTTAGTATATATAAAATCATTCGGTAACTTTGCGCATTACTCGGTCCGATTGATCAAAAGCAGCGCAGAACACGGTTCATTTACGATCTCCTTAGGTCCTATTCCCCCGGTGATGTCCTTATTACCATGGCACCGTCGAAGTTACGGCCAGTTAGTTAAAGCTGAAACTCCATTACGTAGTCGAATTGCGTTCGAATGGTGGATAGTTTGAGGTGGATAAAATACGATGAAGGAGAGGATGTTTTTGCAGCTCGTCGTTCAAACGAACAAGGTATCGTCAACGTTGAATTCTCATTTCCTTTCGCTTCCCGATAATAATTCGGGAGGAGGCATTCCTGGGAAACGGTCTCGCACAAATATTGACCGTCTCTTCAGCTACGCTAAGAAGAACGAATTCCCTCTTCCACCGTTGAACAATACTTACTTGCCTTTCTGGATGTCTCGCGACTTGTTATCTGCCACGGTATTAACAAAAGGAACATTGAAACCTCCTTTCTCGTTTCTGTTTCTCGAGGCAAATCCCTCGTCTATCGTGTTAATGCCTCGCGGAAAACTTGCCTTTCATTTCCTTGAAAAGGCGATCACGTTGCTTCGTTTCCACCGTGTCAACTTCGATTTCGTTTCGTTCACTTCACGCGATCTCTTCGGGGAATCGATCGTTAATTCTCTCGCTATGATCGATCGTTTCTGATACTTGTTTTTGAAGATAGCCAAATTAGGAAGCTGGAAATTGGAAAATGTAGTAATTTATAACGGTATTTGGAACAAGGAAAAGTTCCGAGCCATGGATCTCTGATAAGACTCATCAAAGTGTTAATTGCGAAGGTCCTTCCTCGATGCGACGACGGGGTTATGGCAATAGAGATACAAATAATTTCTTGCAACATCGTCCATCGAACAGGTCGGGTTTCTCTATTGTCTCAAAAGAGACGGCTGATATCGTGATACATGGAGGCGAAGCTTAGTTGGTGGACTGGTTGGGATATCTGAATGTGTTACGAGGCTACGTGACTCAACTAACATTAGTCTTATCAGGGGGACGTTCTACGGCAGGAGGACTGAAGTTGTTCAAACCTAAATCGTGTCGGGCCAACTGGAGATCAGGAGTTGACGTGAGCAGCGAAGTTTGAAATCGGCTTGCATTAATATAACGAAGATAATACCAGTGCCCGGAGACGGGATTTCCTGGCTTCGCAGAAAATCGTGAGCTCACGCTCGAACGGAGTTATCGAATCGTCTCGAAGATATACGCGCTAAGAACAGACCGAATTCGAGACACTAGTAGAAATGTATCGAAATAATTCAGACGTTAAATATTCCGTCGGCAACCAACAGAAAGCTTTTTCCTTTCCCGCGATTCTTACTTCGAGCTTATGATTGATCTTATCAAGTATTCCTTTCCCTCGACTTTGATAAAAGCACTGATTTTACGTTGAATGAACTTCAAACGCGAGGTACTCGAGTCTTTGTTGCTCAAAGGAAAGATTTTTCAGGTGCTACTGATTCTGAGCAGGCGGCAATAAAATCCAATCATTTAAACAATTGTTTGGAAAATGTAATCTTTTCCGAGTAGGAATTCGCCGCAACAAAGTTGTTCAAATGGAATCGCTAGAACGAATTGCGTTCGATCAGTCATTCGGAAACTTTCTCGACACGCCTCGAAACGGCCAAGTAATTTCATGATAGTTTCATCGAGTTTTCCCTTGGGAAATGCATCGAGAGTCGTGATAAAAAAGAGGTCGGAAGACTCGATTCAGAGTAACCGATTCGCAGTCGAAGGATAATGGGGTGTAGTTTTAAATTGTCGGTTCTAAACTAAACTTGTGTTCATTAGTTTCTTGCCTCGTGTTTCGTTTGTTAAACGAAGTCTTCGGGAAAAAGAATTTTCAAATAATTCGTTTCCTTCTCACGGATATCAATTTAAGGAAGTTATTAGCAATTAATGTTGCATCGATTCGAAGAAGTTAATGGTTCGAAAAGCCTCGTAACTTTCAATTCTCTTTCCGGGACAACATAATTTCACGAAACGAACGTTACAAACACATTTAGGACCATTTAACCAGCATCGATATCGAATTTGTTCCCCATGAAACAGCAAATAACAACCACTCCGGGAGCGAACTAATTAAAATTCAACGAATGAAATTCGGCAAACCAGAGAAGATCGAGTCATAAGCAAATTGCTTTCGTAGCAAACGGTCTCGTTAACGACGTCCCCGCTCGAATTCCATTCGTTTCACTTCCGTTCAGGATACACCGATTTCATTCCCGTATACCCGGCTTTTCTGTTTTTCTGTTTGTAACGAGGGGAAAAGTTGATGGAAAACAAACGTTCATGGAGTAGGAAATTTGTAACGTGTCTCGCAAACGATTCCCTTTGTTTGATGACGATTTTACGTTCGATCGGCTACGGATATTGTATCTGATCGTAAACAGAATCGTTCTACCAAAATTGTTGGTTATTATGCTCCCAAAGGAGTTATGGGTAGTCAACATTTGATTTGAAAGCATCGTAAAATAATCCAAAGAATATTCAAACTGTTTTATTATAAAATTTCGTAGCAATGGTATTAAATCTATTTAATTTCATCTTTGGATTATACAAAATTTAAACCGTTCTGTTGCACATAGAATTTCGTTGGTTAACGGATGTCGTAGACACAAGTATCATAGCGTAGATCTCGAGGAAATACTGTGGACCGTTGGAAGTCATTTCTAATGGAAATAGGATAGCTGGTATCCAAGTTACGCTATTGACAGTCGGTTTACACCGATTCCTGTTCTCTGTCTGCCATGGTTAGCCGAGTAGAGTATGCATACTGGACGTTCAAACACTGTTACTGACAGCTTCCTCTACCGTCATATCCATAATTAGATATTAATTCCGGCGTTGAATGACCCCTGTAGGTTCGATGTTAACTGTTTCGATAACTATGCCCCCTGTGTACATCTATCGGTTAATAGACTGAATTCGGTGAAACGTGTTTGACATCTTCGAAATGAAAATTTTATTATCCCTAAATAATTGACGTTGCCATTTCCGATCATTTTTAACCAGAATTAAAAAGAAATTAATTTCCGTTGACGCGATTGTTAAATTTCGAGCACTGGTCTTTCAAATTCTGAATTTCTACTCGAAGCTTGTTTCAACGCGTCGAGAGCGATGCTCCTTTCAGTTGGAGCGTGAAAATCGATAAGATCGAATGGAAGTTGAAGATCCAGAAGTAGGATTCTGTCCTAGGACTACCGGTCGCATTAATAACGCGTTTCCGGTTGGACGAACGGGGGTATCGTGAACTCGCGAGGCTCGTCGCTTTTCCATTATCCGGATAGCCGGGTATCCGCAGATCGGAAGTCGACGCGGACCATCCTCGGCATCGACTCGAGAACAGCAGCAGCGTAATTGGAAAGTTGCCCGCCTCGTTGTTTGATGAAAGAGCGAACGTCTTTCTAGTCCTTTGATCGACGCTTCGGGAAGCGCCCGAGTTGAAAGAGGTTTTATCCGCTTGCCTGTTTTTTCCTCCCACGTTCCTTTTTCCGATCGGTTTCATCGCGCTTCTGATTATAGTCGCGTTTCTCAGCCAGCTGGAATATGATTCGACGCTTCGAGATTGACGCGACAGATTCGCGAGGGAGACCTTTTAATCTTTTAAGTGAAATTCTTACGTGAAATCTCCGTCCCTTTGCTTAACCGCTCCTTTTAATTTCCCTTTGTTGGCCACCGAAGGCGGTGTTTGGGGTTGAAATTAAAAATTTGCCGAACGGAGCATTAAAGGATTTTTCTTTACTTTTCACGGACTGAGGTGGATCATTAAAGGAGGGAAAATTATTTTTTTGTCGTGGATTTAATTGGATGCCGAAGGGAATGGATATTATAATTAGTAAATCAGAAGTCCTATTATCTTGGTACTCATCGATTTTAATGTCCCAATTTATAACCTTAGAAAGTAACACTTGATTCGTCGTTACATTCACTCGCAATTAATTTAATTACAACCGTCCTACTTAATAAAACATGTAATCTCGTTAATAAGGTATACAAACAACCTGATTTTCCCGGAAGATCTTCATTTTTTTCATGAAAATAGATTTCATCAGTTGTAATTAATTAATGGCGAGTGGTGTTCTGATTATATAATTCCTCGGCCAAAGTGGCTCGGCGAATATTGTTCGTTTTCACGTTTATCGCAACAAAAGAATACCTATCTCGAATCAAACACGCACGTCGGCGATGTAATAACGAAAACAAGGCTCGTTGATGTAACGTTTCCTTTGCGAGAAGCGACGGCGCACGAAAGCAAAGCGTTTATTTCTCTCAGAGGGATGCGTGCACCGTTTGAAAGCTCGCGAATTACAAGCATCCCTGTTCTCTGATAGGGTATCATTCCGTTCCTCGTATTTTTCACGCTCGACTGCGCGATTAAGCTCGCAACAACGAACAATGAAGCGGTTGCTGTCGGATCTGTGCGGTTGGCGTCGGTTTGCTTGTTGCGAATTATGCGCTGCCAACCTGGACCCATCCTTGGACGGAATCCAAACTCGGCTACCGTCACGGTTCGATATGCCGTGTACGCTTCCTTCGTCGAGCTGCGATTTTGCAAGGGCGAGATACCGTGACGATTCGCAACTAAACGAAAAGAAACTCGAACAAGCAGCTTCGGACGAGACAGAAATTGGCAGCGATAGATTCTTTCTCTGGAAACTTTATTCGAGTATTCCTTCGGGTAAAGAAAATTCAAAGATTACACGTTATGATCCTGCTTTGGGGATGAAAAAAAAATAGGATCGTTAGTTGGATAAATATACATAGAGAGAGATTTCATGAAACACTGTCGCTCTAGTCAGCACAGACGAATTTCATTGTCGATTTCAAAGCGGGTTTACGCGAGCGTAGAATCAATAGAGCGAAGAGAGATGTATCGGATCAAACTGTACGCGTTACCCTTTGAACTGTCGACAAACACACGGCAACCGCGATTGGCGTCGTTAAAAGAGCTTGAGAAAATAACTGCGGGTCACGATTGTTTCACCCGGACGCATCTCTTCATTTCGAGAGATTAGTTTTTTCCATACAAACTCTTTGATAAATAAAAGAACCTCCGATCACCGTGGGTCTGGACGTTTGTACAATTAATGGCGACACCGCTGGGGTTGTCCGAAAATGTTCGTATCGATATTCAAACGGCGGCTTTAAATTATTAATTGAAAGCAACAGCTATCCTCGAACGATAAAACGGATCGGTGGAATTCGTGGAAGGTAAACGAACGGTTACGACTTGAAATAATTCGCGGCTCGATCGACGACAGGAGCGAATGAATTTTAATTAAGGCATGCGGAAAGCATGATAGCGAGTTCGCGTCCTGTGGAAATTGAACGAGCAGAAACGTCAAGATAAAAGAGTCGGTCGGTGGGATAGAAAAAACGAAAAACAAAAAAAAATGGTAGATAAGATATCTGCGGAAATTTCACTCGCCTACAGCGGTCTTTCCTTGCTCGCCGTTCGATTTTCCCGCTTTTTATCGAGTCCGCGAAATTTGTTTGCGGTAATGCATTCTCGATCGCTGGATTCGCAATCCTGGACGCGTATATATATTCTTGGCGAGTGACAAACCGCAAAAATTCGAAATCAGCTGGAACCTAGCGAGGAAAGATCAGGAAAACCTTCGTAATTCATTCATTTGTATAAATATTCCACTCTCGATTTTCCTACAATTCCGTCAGGAAATCTTTGAATCGTTTTCGAATTCCTATGGATTTGAATAGCATAAACAGCTGTTGAATAATATTCTATAGAGTTCTCCATTTTCAGGGAAATTTATGCAGGCTTCTATTTAACACCTTCGAGACCTCTTGTATTTATTGTTTAAAATTGAAACAAATTCAAATTAAAATCTGTTCAATTTTCAATAATAGAAAGTTCTTTCATTTTCGCGTGCGTAAACGCTTTTGAAAGTGAAAAAGAAGCAATCGTCGTACATAGTAATTCATTCTGGTGGGTGTTAATCCGGGAGAATCGTATCGTTTAACGAACAGAAATGTCGACCATCGGAACGAAATGACAGAGTAATGAAGGCAGACAATCATGGAAGCTGCTCTGTGATTAACAGCACCGACCAATGGTTTCATCGAACGGTGTTCAATTCGCGAAATAATTTTTTTCCCGGCTCCCAATTATTCAATGCGATCGCTTTGAAATCTCCCTCGTTGAAATCGCTGTAATCGACGTGGATCAAATGAAAGATTTCCATCCTCGATTAAACGTAAAATTTGCTCGACTGCAGTTCCACGGTGCATGAGAGATTCTCGCTTCGCGGAACTAATCGATCTTCCTTCTCGATGTCAAGTTTCCTATGTAAAAATTGGAATATTTATTAACGAAAAATACTTGAGAAACGAACAAAGTCTGTTTCTATTCGATTGGAAAAATGCAAAAATTTTCCTCCTCGAATCCAACGACGGTCAATTAAATAACAAATATCACAGTTGGAAGGTTTCTAGGTCGAACCGTATGTCTTCAAAATGTATAATCTCGTAAAATCGAAAGATTTGGTCACGATGGGAACGCGAACGATCGTCGACATATGTCGGGAACGAGCAAGAGGATTCAAATTCGCTAGCGAAATTTTATAGGTGTATAAGCGTCATAAATTAGAGAATTGTCCAATAAAAGCGTGCTCGTTGGACGGGGAGGTAACGCGGGCCAAGGGAGGAAAGGTCTTTTGTATAGAAAACGATAGATCAAGCACCGGGGACGCGTACCGGTGCGATATAACTTTTTCGTTGAAAGAAATTCTGAATTTCTTTTCGCCATATATTTCGATGAATCTCGGTGATGGCCGATCGCGAGAAAAAAGGATAAAATTTGGCCAACCTTTTGCCCGGAGTTATGGGTAACGTACGCGATTGCCCCCCCGAATTTATGGAGCATCGGCCGGTTGAAATAAAAATTGCTCGTCGACGGGGAACGAGGCTCGAGGCTCGTTCGTTCTTGGACGTTTAATCGCGAAAGGAGAAGTAGGAAGAGGCGATAAGTCGTCGTAGACACGGCAATTGCCTCTTAGATTGTTGCACCAGAGACAGTCATTACGTTAACAGCATCATAAACAGCGATTCAACGACGATACACTGTACCATTGTGTTTCCGCTATCCTGTGCTTTAATAGAGTTCCAAGACGTATAGACCTTGAACAGCCCTGAAATACAGCATCCCATTTTTTTCTATCATTTGGTGAACGGGAAATTAGGCTTTTACGCGATTCGATTTATAAATTGCTTTAAGAATAGTCGTACTCGACGCGTCTAAAATAGTAACATTGTTCCAACTATTATACCATTTTACTGCGAGTTACCGTCATCGGTTCCCGAAAATTATACCTTTCTTAGGACTCGGGCAGAAAGTTCTAAAGACTTTCCGATAGTTGGTCCTTCCAGCTGCTCGAGAAGTTTCACGTAATTAGGCTGAGAACGGAAAATCGTAGCTCGATGGGAATGTTTATTGCTCATGCACGTGGACGGAATCGAACGTCATTAGGAGGCCTGCTGGTACTCTCCAATGTTATTTCCATAATCGAAGAATAATGGAAAATCGGGCAAGCAGAAACGACCAACAAACTGTAACCGGCTTAACGAAATTATGAAGACGAACGATCGTGTTTTCGTTGCGTTAGCGAAGACATTTCTTCAATTCTTCTATCAATTTTTATTTCATACGTTGAATTGTTTCATTTTCAGATTAATTTAATTATCATTTCTGCTTATCTCGAAAACACTTCGAAATATTCTCGGTTCTATACCAAGTGGATGTAAAACGGTAATAGGTTCGCAGGCACTTGTGCCTTAAACTCGAGAAAATCATCGGTAACAGTCGAACAATCTCTTATCTTAAGCAAAGAAAGTAACGACGCGTGGAAATGACACGTTATAACGATAAAACTAGACATTCCACGCTCAGTTTCCTCGCGATCCTTCTGCTTGAAGCACGGAACGACGATCACAGAAAATGTTCCACCAGGTACCATTTTCAAATTCGTGTTTGCCTAACGATCTCAAGGTTTGTCAGCGTTTTGACGTTATGGAAAGTCGTTAAGATCATCTATTCGAAGTTTCTGCACTTTCGAAGATGAATCAGGGCTACGTGAAAAAGGATCTTTGATCGTAGAATTTAAGAGTGAAACGTGATATTTATCTATAGGGACTTTGAAGCACTTTCCTTCGCCTCCAGGCTTTTCCTAGAACTTTAGCACTCAGGATTTTTGAAAATGGGAATTTAGAAATTTTCCTCTTCGTCCATTCTCTTCTTGCGCTAATTAGAACTAATTAGAAATTAGGATCACAGCTGTGTTATCGAACGTTCAGCTTTGCAAGTGCAGTTCGGTTCTCACTTCATCAACTATCCGTTGCAAAACAATTCGTGGCTGCAACAGTGCATCGGATCTTGCCTGAATTTCTCACCGCGGCCGCGTAATTTGCAACTCGGTTGGTAATTAATTGTCTCCTGAAATAACAATAAGATAACTGAATCGAAGTGGGGTGGTGTTATTCCGTCGCTGAACAATATTGTAACGGATACGGTTATGACGTAGACTTCTTGCGCGTGTAATTAGCAAGTGCATATTGAATCGTCGGTGTCGTGGAATTTCATGGTTCAATTACGGTTCGAGATTATATTAAATTCGTAAAAAGTAATCAAAGATGGCAGGAATAAATCGTTCACCGTGCGCAATCTCGAGAATTGATAATTTGTCCGCTTTTGAACAGCAGAGACAGTGAAAGATTTGCAACAACTTAGCCAATTTATCTCCCGGTAATTTCATCATCTTTTACTGTCACCAGTTTGTCAGCGAGGACAATGCAGCATAGAAGAAGACTAGCAAAATTTCTCCGACAGTATCGGTGAAAACGGGAAGCAATTTGATTCATACAATATACAGCTGGTACTCCGACGGTACACGCAATCGTGTTCGGATAGTAGGTACATCGTTTTGGCGTGTTGGCCAGGGCTTGGGAAAATATATTGCACTTTCGGGACGAGGTCAGCTGCGACTGTAATTTTGGTACAACATTTATCTCGTGATAACACCGCGGTTGAGATCTTTATTGAGTCGGATCGAAATATATCGAGTTTAAACGATCCCGCGTACCAAAGCAACCCGTTGTATACAAACCGTGCATCCGGTTCGATCTTGTATCCGGCCGTGGAATAATTGGAATCGTTCTGCACAATGGTGGTACGCGACCGGGTGAAAAAGCAGCAGCTTTCCCTGATAAAAACATTATTCGGAATCTCTCGGCGACTTTGATGGAACGATAGATCTGAAAAGATCATTGTTTATAAAAATTTGCCCTTACAATATCCTTACCTATTTTCTTCTGCGTTCTATACTGAAACAGATCGTACGGCAGTAACCTTAGACCACGGTAGCAGCTTTACTTTCGATAGCTTTTAGCGAGCGATGCAGTTGTTTGAAGTTCGTAGAGAAAAGACGAAATTCCACTTTGGGAGGAACGTCGCCGGGGATGTGATCGATTCGCGAGCTTTTAAGATCGCGACACAATGAGAAACACGATGCCACGGAAGTAGGACGGTTTTAATCGGTAGATAGAAATCTGGGAAACCGCTTCTCCGTATTACGCTCGGTAAGCTCCCATTGTCTACGAAAGACATTTCCGCTTGGCCCTAGATGCATCCTCCAACCTCACCGGCCAACATTGCTTTTCTCTTAAGCGTTCATTCTTATTCCCTTATCGAGTATCGTTCGATCTGCCAAGGGAATTCCAGAAAAAATTCATTAAATCCTTGACTTCCTGTAAAAAAAACATCGAAAGGTACACGTTTGAAATGAAAAAAAAGGACGCTGGACGTATTTTCGATAGAAACGAAACAATCGGATATAAAAATTTGCTCTGCGCGTTGTGGAAAAATTTAAACGCGTCAAAAAGCAGTACAATCCTGCCGGATGACAAAATTTTATGAATCCGTGAATCGTAATCTCATTCGAGAGATATGACGAATGATCAAATTATTAGATCGGACGAGACAAATCGCGTGTTTCGTATTTTCCGCATTGCAATAGTTTCGCTACACTCGATAATAAACCTCGCGCGTATCCAGGAAATTTCCAAACTCTCCGCGATATTTCTAATTATTTGTCGAACTTCTGGCGTGTCAGCAGTTCGATAATTTATCAACTTCCGTCGGTGGAACGATGATTGAAAACGTTTATTCGATCCGCGTGACGGTCTTCCATTCGTCGACGTTTCACCGTTCTGTGGTTCCAAGATAAATGAAAGATACCTCGGAGTTCGGGAACACGGATGAGTTTAACGAAAAGACATTTCAATTTTGCTAAAAGCTTTTATCGATTCCGGGGTCGACGGTTCGTCGTGCGTTTAATACGTTCGTGATCGATTAAATAGAACGACACGGTATAATTTATGCGCGGCTTGCGGTCTATTGTGCGTTTCACCGCGTCGAGCAATGGATACACGCGACAGAGTTTCTATTGGTAGATTTGATTTTATCGGATCGAACCTGATAATGATAGACTGATATTCGTTGGTATATTCATGAGTTTTGGGAACGGGGCGAAAAAGGGTGTCGTACATTTGCCACGTTATCATGCAAACAGACCCGCTTCGTACTACGATCAAATTTATTACTCTTGTTCCATCGAATCGTGCACGTTTCTTCGCAAACTTTTTAGGATAACACTCAAAATTTATCTGCACTCTACACGATTCTTCTGTCAAATGAAATTAATCCAAGAAAGACCAAGTCTATCGAACCACCCTGAATCGCCGTGAAATTTCTCGTTGTTCAACCACGAACAGAAACAGGGCAGGGTGATAGTCGTACCGACTAGCATATTATCGGTTCCCGGGAATTGCTTCGAGCAGACCGTTGTATCCGGGGGCTGACTTTGACCGAGCTGCTGGAAACGCGTTGATCGAACCCGTTGAAACGAGTAACCGGTAGCAATTGAAGCAGGTACGATGGGGTTAGCGCGGAGACGTTGGCCCCGTAGAACCCCATAACAGTAACTGTACCGTGGAAAGGTACGTTGCTGGAAAGGTGGATATAACCGAGGTACGTTCATTCGTTGCCGGTCTTTCGCCATCCGTTTTGTCGGACGACGTTCAATTTTCGTGAATCGCGCGGCTACACCCGCCCCGGCTCGGATCTCCGGTCTACCGCACGCCCGAAAACGTTTTCCGCTCGCTCGACGTTCGGAAACGGACACAGTTTATGAAACGTACTTGCTCGGTTCGCGACGCGTTACTCCTTTGACGTTTTCACGTAACGTATGGGCTTTCGTGCAGAGGTCGGTACGGTTTACGCTCGAACCAACTTCCTAAGGGTAATCCAGAATGAAAGTAACGAGTTTTCATTTACGCGACGCGATACAGAGGTAAAAAAACTTGAGTGGTTCGGACAATTAAATAAAAATTCGAATTTCAGGTGAATAGAAGTGAATGGTTTGAAATAAACTACTATTGGCCTCTTTACTTAAAGACTTTCATAGAAATTTGCTATTCTGAAATTATTCACCGTGTAGTCGTTAGATTATGTACAGTTTCATCCCTTGTTATCTGTCGGGTACACGCGAGCACGGAGAATAAGGAAAAGGATGTGGGGTTTGCGAAAGCCATCTTTTATTCGTCGTGCAGCTCTTGTGAAGTCGTATGCTGGGTCCTTATGTACGCTTTTAGACCATTTTGGCTACCGCTGTTATTATAGTCGATACTTACTTGAACCACCAAAGCGTTCCCTCTCCGTCCAACCCTCCGCTTTCATAATCTACTTCCCTTGTAAAGTTGCGAAATACCCCAGAGGGAGGTGTTGCAAGCTCGAAACCCGGTGGTTCCTGTGCAAACCTTCATTTTCTCAAGGAAGGACTTAGACGTTAGATCAACCGATGTTTCGTGAGACACACCTTTGTGTTTAACTACGTTTCGCCTTTGTATTTGCATAAAACAGTAACTAAGACCTTTCGCCACTGCTGTTCAGCTAAATCCTTCGATACGAGACTGCGTTCCACGAATTTCAAGCTCATTTATCGTTTAAGCTTCAGGAGTTTACTGAATTCCCGATTCCTTCTCGCACGTTCAGTTAACCCTATTATCTCACCATATCAATTTGAAGCATCAAGTTTAAACGAGCCTAGATTTCTTTGCGTTTGGAAATGAACTGTTTCGTACGAAACGCAATCCAAAGTTTAAGGTATCTCGAGCGTTCAAGTTGAATAACAGGGAAAATTCCTTTGGGAATTGATTTGATTCCCGCGTTCGTGTTCCGAGGAAAGAAACACATCCCCCCAGACACTCGCAGGATTTAATTCCATCGAACGTGTTTCAGCGAACACATGCTCGTCGGTTTGGAAGTTTGTCCGCTTATGAATTCTCAGAAACCGAGGAGAAAGTCGAGGGGTGGTTGACGCGTTGAATGACGAAAGCTTCGTTCGTGGGTCCCACGAGTGTCGTTTCCCACCCTTCGGAAAACGGTCCACCCTTTTACGGGTAATCCCACGAGACTCCGGCGACTGTTTTTCATTTGAAATCCTGCGACAGATAAAATACGTATTTATAGCCGATATCGAGAGCCGGCGCATGGCGACTCGTATTTATGGAACAACCTGCTTGCATCCAGAGCGTAGCGCTCGTAAATCGATAACGCTTTACGTGATGTTAGTTTGATTATTCGAATGGGAAAAGCTACCGCGATGCTGGGATGGTTTCTGTAGGTGTTCGAATGGAAGATCGCAAGAATTGGATTACAGGAAGATCAGATTAGAGTAATGGATGCACCGGTACGTCCTCCTTTATTGAATCGAGACTTGACAGCTTCGAAAATTCACAACTTCAACTTCACCACCTGACAATTTTCAATTTTACAACTTCACAGTTTTTTCATTTTAACTTTGAAACTTTATCGCTCCATTCCTCGACTTCAACTTTCATTAATCGAAACATTTCCTTCCTAGAAAGATACTTCGTTACTGTTACCATTATTATTTTCTATATTTTATATACAACGAAACCTCATTGCTAATCGAATTCTGATAATTTAATCTTTTCTCCGAACAAATGGATGATGGATACGACATAATCCACGTATCATCAAAACGGGATGAAAAGGGCGTTCGGTTCGTAGCGAAAATTAATGAATGTTCAATCACTCCTTTTTCCCTTTCAAATTTTCCCTCCATATATTATAAGCTCATGAATCATTCGACTAAAATTCTGTTACAAATTGGAAAGATATTCTGATCAAATATTCGAGTTCGTTATAACGGTCCCATGTCAGAGTAGATTAAATGAATTAATACATTCGGAAAGGTGATGATGCGTTTTCATTATAGATCGATGTGTTTCACGATATTCCTCTTCTTTCGTCGCATCAACGTACAAACCAGTTGGTAGATTACAATCAGACACAAAAGAAGGAGTCCTGCGATCTAACTGGAATCCCTATTCCCTTTTGCATTAGCTGTAATAGGATCGCGGAGACGAGCGATAAAAATTTTCCAATTAAAACGCGTCAGGCCAGGAACGATGCTCTTCTAAGAGGATTAAACGGATCCCGATGCACCGGTGAACTTCTTCGGATACGAAAAGAGAGACAGACTCGGGGTGTTTGAAACGAGGGAAAAAGTAGAGGAAAAAACAAGGTGCACTTATTCGATTCCGAGGGTGGACCAAGTTCTCGTGGGAAGCTAAACTGTTTGCACGAGAAGAGTTCCCTTTCTCCTCGTTCAATCGGTGCCATTTAGCCGAGCAAGAGCAATGATTACTCTTGTCATTACTCGAGGGCTGAAAGCAACCGAGATTCGATTAGCCTTTCGTCTCTCGAGAGATTGAACTCTCGCAAACTCCAGGGTGCAACAATCGGAAATGTATCTAGGAAATATTTTATCTAGTTTCAATAATGAAAATGGTTAAAGATTTTACGATGTGACGTGGGTGCGTAATGATCGCGACACTCGGTAACAAATAATAACATTTATTAATGACTACATTCTCCCCCTGTGGCTGGGGGGTTTAGAATACAGCCACGGTATCCCCTGCCTGTCGTAAGAGGCGACTAAAAGGGGGCGCAAGCGAAAGGAGTGAATGTTAAAAGTATCGCGAAACAAGTAATAAGACTACATTCGTTGTATCTTCCGTCGTATCTTTCTTGTCCCAGGAAAAATTCTGAAAGAGGGAAAGTAACCCTCCAACTTCAAGGACTAGCTTCAAGAGAACGTCCCTTCGTTACCCTTGACAGTTAGCTGTCCTTCCAACCGAACCGAGGTTCTGGCAATCGTTACTTTTATTGCCTACCCTCGAGTTCGGTCGCGCACCCATACAATTTCTAAAAATAATACAAAGCCCCGAAGAACCTTTTTTTTCCAAGACGACACGACAGTTCACCGCAAGATGTTTTTGATAAAAACACGTCGTATCGAGGGTTTCTTCCGGTTCGCCGGAAATCCGGCCAAGGAACCCCGCGAATTTCCATTAACGAGCACCGTCGACGCGGGCGTTTCCAAAATGTCAGAATCGCTCACGCTTGTCAGACGTAATCGCAGTCTCGTCGGTGCCGAACAAAGGAGCACTTAATCTTACATCGGGTCGGGATCGAATTGATTTTCCGTGGGCTGCGAACGCGAACTCTTAACGGGCGTACATTAATTTTCGAGCTTCCATTCAGCTGTCCGTCAACCGGCACTCGCGTTGCATCGCATCGTAATATTTGCCCGTTCCGGTTACGTATCGCGAGTATATTTTCCATTGAAAATTCCCAGGAATGATTTTCGAATTCGTGAAATTGACAGAAAAAGCGAGCGACGATCTACGAGTAGCACTTGCGAACCGATTAAAGAGAGAAAAATCTCCCGATTTTATATAGCTATACGTTTCGTTTTTTTCATACAGGAATTTGATTCAATCGTGAAGGCTCGTTTGGAATTCAATCGAAACGCCTGTGGCTCGATATCTTGCCACGGTACGCGAAATATTGCAGGATTTCGTGAAAATTGAACGTTTTCTGCGTTATATGTACATGCAGTCTGTTTAATTGATTATGCGTATACCTGATATAATCGTGCCGATAGACCGTTAATTAATATTTAATGAGGGATTTTGATATTTCATGCGGCGACTGGATGCACGCGAGCGATTAACATCAATTGCATTGCAATGAGCGAGGAAATGAAAAGAAAAAAGATATTTAACATTCTCAATCAATCGTTAAACAGTATTGAAATCGTATCTGAAGGTGCGTTTTCGCAAGGAAAGTCGTATAAAACTGTCATGAAAATGCGAGACCCCATTTATAGCAATTTGCAAGACTATTTACGCGCGGCGGTGATACGTGCCGTCTATAAAAACGCAATATCCCGGCCAATGCAGAGCTGGAAAGATCTTGGGAGATTTACGAGTCTCGGAAGTACCCTGATGTTTGATTTGACACCCTTTGCTGTAAGTTTGCTCGTTCGAAAGGCGAACTCACGTACACGCACATACGTCGCGCGTTCTTTATTTATGATCCGCGATTTTATAGTCGAATCGTTTCCCTCAGACCGAGCGTATCCGTCGTTTATTTTTTATTTCGTGAATCTGATCGCGGCTGTTCGTATTTACGGTGTCTACGTGGCTTCCGGTTCCGACATCCTATAGAACCCTTGAACAACGTGGAAGTTGTCTTACAAAATATTGACTATCTATGCCTGGAATTATATTCAGTAAAAATGACAATTTTCTGCACGATACCGAATTTCATGCGAATTCTAACCAGGTCGTTTGGGACAAATTACTGATTGAAACACTTTTGCAAATCCGATTACAGTATTTGATTAATCCATTGTGAACCGGTTACATCGGTTTACAGATTGGTTAGCCGATCGAATACCAATTGAAAATTAACGGGCAATCACTATGCGTCCGATTGCTTTGGAGAATCGGTCGATTTTCAGGAAATCGAATACCGTCTCGTTTTTCCTCTTAGCCACAAATCATTCGAGGTTTCGAAGTGAACAAGCTTTCGTCGAATCGACACGGCCAGGTTTTCGGGAACAAAATAGAAAAAAAGAAGGATGTCCAGAAGGATTGTGTCGTCGACGAACCGCGTCACCTGCGTTCGCTCTGCTTAATTATTTAAACTTTTGCCGCGGCTGGAAATTGGTTTTAATTAATTCTAACTTTCGTTACGTGTCCCTGCGTCGTCGGGCTCGAATTTAATAAACTGAATTTGACGGTACATTTTGTGGATTTCGGGAGGGAAAAAAAAAGGCAGCTGGAACCGAGCGAACAGCGGGTCAACGTGGCCGCGCATTTTGATTAACTTCCCTTCGCGTGCCATCGAATCGACCATCGCGAAATTTCAAACTATTACCTCTGTTTGACGGTGATATTTTTCTCTAATCTTTCATTTTTCTTTTATTTAACTGATTGACTGTCATGGAAGTCGTTTGAAAATGATCAGAATTTGAAATGAAATTATTATTCCGATTCAAACTTTCCAACATTCGTTCTCTCGTTGTAAGGAAAAAAGAAAAGCGTTCGTATAGTTTTGACGCGTAATCTGGATAAGAAAATTCCCTAGGATTTTCGTAAAGTTTTCCTGTCTTTGATTCCACTCGGAGCGGCATTGAAAATACCGCGAAAGGGGTTACATGAAAGTGTTCGCGCGAATCGTTTGACTGTCATCGCTCTTTTTCCTTTCGTTTTTCCTCATAATAGAGTTTCGCCGGTCCTCCAGAATTCTCACAAGCGGCAGCAATTAAAATCTTTAAGCCCTTTGATCGTCGAGCGTGACTGCGTTTCGAAGCGGGGCCGGTTTCCACGCGAATTTACCCTTCAGCTCGAACCGCTTTCGAAACTGTATAAATGAAAATTTTCCTCCAAGTATGTTCCCATTTTATCGAGGATCTTTTTAACGTCTTTCATTCTTTCTTCCTCTGCCAGGCCTCTTGGAAGTCGAGCATTATTCGTGTTAATTAAGTAGTTTAACTTACGAGTACCGTGCACCTTTCAGCTTGGCGAAACTTGAAAGAATTTCGGAACACTAACACCAGGAAATTTATTTAATCACCGCATTCAAACTTATAATTGTGTGAAATTTAGAAAACGAAATTAATATGAAATACGTGATTCCATTAAAATCGTGGCTCTCTCCATGGTCCGTCATCCGAGGATTAAAGCAAAGGATTGCAAAATCTACGTTTATCTAACAGAAAAAGTCGTACTATTTTTTTTTTTTTCATTCAAAGGCAATCGAATAACCCTTCATATATCATTCACGAGAGATTCTTTCGCACCCTTAAAAGCAAAGTTTATACACCGGTTCAATATTTACCGTCACGAAGCAGCCTGGATCCAACGGCAAAAGAGGAACCTCCCTCCCGCTTTCGACTTTACGCGACCGTCATCCGTGTTTCCCGGGGGTTAACGAGCGTTGTTTGTCGAATAATATTAAACCATCGCAGCCGATGCAACCGAGTAACGTAAACATTCGTTCAAATATTTGCTCGTAGCTTGGTGGAAACAATTTTTTTGAAACATTTTCATCCGCTGTTGCACAATCATACTATCTATCCACGGGTATGCTCTCCTGTTGCAACAAGAACTTTACAGACGTACGTAAAATTGCTTGAAAAATGATTGCTGTATTATATTTACTTTTTAAAATATGAATATCATTACTCCGAGTAATTTCGCTATACGTGAAATTAAAAAGGGTTAATTGACAAAGTGTGTTCAGTGTCTTTAAAAAAAAAGAGAAAAAAAAGGAGTATTTCCATCATCCTCCGAGCAAACAGGAAAAATCATTATCGGCTCTCGAATAACAGGAACGCAAACTCTTCGGTAACGTAGGTCGTTCGTCGTTTGAACGACGATGTAGCTGGAAAACGGGATCCTCTTACGGTTCTTAATAACGAGAATCGAGCCGTTGTTAATTGCGCGTTCCGATCGAGAAATCGAACGGTGTCGCGTTTCGTTTCTATTTCGCGCCTCGATATCGACTCGATCGGGTGTAATTGCCGGTAAATCGACGCGGTGTCGCGTTAACGAAACGGATCGTTGTTTCACGAAAACAATTAATCTTCCTTTATCGGGATTCAATCGTCGACTTTTGCGCGCTTCCCTCGCGAACGATCGTCGAAATGACAAACAACTACTTCTGTTCGAGAGCCGAGTGCTTTCGATTCTTTTGCCACGATTCGATGCACGAGTATCGATAATGGTTCGTCGAAGCTGTGCCGCGAGAAGAGACTGCCTCGTTTGCGTTACACCTACGATCGCTTGTTTATTATTAGCAGAGCTAAATAAAGAGATTTTCTTTTTTTTTCGGCTATGATTGAGCATCGCTACTAGACCGTCGGTATTATTTCTGGACATACTACTTGCCGCGGTATAACGTTCCCTGAACTTGCAAGTGTCGCATGCCGATTTCTATACACTTTTAGTAGAATGTTTTATGATCTCGCATCAATTGCAATCGTAGAATAAAACTGAAAGAAAGTTGCGTACTTGAAAGTTTAACTACTCCATCGTGGAACGAATAAAGAGGCAGCTTGCTCGTAGCGTGGAACTTTTAATTACAGTTCAGATTACTGGAAGAACGCCTTTTATACGCTCTCCGACAAAGTATCAGCGTGTAAGGTTGAAAATCACCGAAGTAATTCTTGGACTCTTTACCGCGAGAGACGTAGAAAAGTAGAAGGTTCCTTGAAGTCTCGCGAAATCGAGCCGCGAGCGCCTGGCCACTTCATTATGAAACATTAATCGTCCACTCGAAACGGCCGTTTCCACGGCCGGAAGGCACTCGAGGCTCGTTTGCCTTTCGCAATCTTGCATTCGCGAAAGGAACTCGGCTATTTGCAAACGCGATCACGCGGTCAATTTATTAGCGCGATATCGAGCCGAGGGTGTTCCTCGACCATTGGAGATACGCGCGAGCCACGTCGTCTGTAACATTCGTCTTCCCTTGACAAGGCAGCAAATTGCTTTAGAGAGCATCAAATTAATACTGTCGGACAGGCACAGCTGTTACCGAGTAACCGTCTAAGAAAGTGTATCTCCCTTGGTTACATTGATTTCTGACACGAATACCCAATTTCAAGTATTTCCCAATTCTAATATTAATATATTATCGATAGTTCGCGGAAGCTTGTTGGATCACGATGAAAATCGAAAAGGATGAATGAAACATAGTCGCGAGTACTCGCGAACTTTACGTCGCGTCGCTAGTATTCGTAAATCAGCCAGCAGCATATCTTATCGATCGATTAAGTTCGACGCAAAAGGCCGATAAGAGTGGAAGCATGGAAAGTTTAAGACTCGTCCTGGTATCCGAACAACCATCGCGTTCCTCGCATAACCCATAAGATTTCCCACGAGCCTCGTTGTTCATTCGTACACCGCGGGTGACTATCTCACGGTGTTCACCAGACATCGCAACTTTGATATTCGAAACAATATCCGTCGGTGTTGCGGAAGACTCGTTTTGTTTCTCAGCGCGAAACGTTCGCGTTCCTTCATTTTATCGTGACACTTGCAATAAGAAAATGCAAATGAGACCTTTGCTCTACCGATCCTCTATGGAGCGTACTTTCTATGCAGATGTACCGTGCGAAGGAAAACTGTAAAAGGGTACCTCGATATTTGAAAATATTTTCAAGTTTGATTTCGACTGTTCCAAATACGTTTTCACGAGAGTACATCGGCGCGGAATGGTTTAAACCACTGCTTGGATCGGTAATTGGAGGAATTTCATTGCGTCGCTCACGTACGGAGCAACGAATCGTTACCCTTAATTACGCTATTCGATTACGAGAGTGTAGCCAGTCGAATTTCCGTATACGAGACACGTTCGACGAACAGCCGTCAACGTGATATACGCTACGTCGTCGCGCGATTGAGATTCAATGTGCTGCCGACTATAATCGGGTATACGTTGAACGGAGGGAATGCAGGCTGACAGGGAAGGAGGAATATTTGTCCGCCTTAAGCAACAGCATCAAGTTTCAACTTGGATGCTGTGCCAGGTGTCGTTTAATTTCAAACCAGACTCAAATTGTTCGGCAAATACGAACATCAATGCGTCGAGTTGCTAAGCAATTCATCTTCTTCCTCTTCAAAGACGCTTTTCATTGTCTTCAGAATTTATTGAAAGCTTTTGTCTTTCAAGTATGCCGACTATTCTTCTTTTTATTACATTCGCTCAGACCGCTATGGCAAGGTTTAGTTTCTTCCAGCAAACAATCGCTCAAGGTGCTAAGATAACACTGTCAGGGGCGTATACATAGTTCTCGGCGTGGTTCATTGCTTGGCAATAAGGAAAAGAACTGTTGAAAAGAAATTCCTTTCCGAAAGTTCAATACCGACGCAACGGAACTCTCGAGGAACAACACGATAGACCGCGCAGTAGTTCTCTGGCTCCGTCAAATTCACTAAACCAAGCCGAGGGAACTTTGTTCCTCCGGTAAACTTCCCCTATCATGCTCTTCTATAGACACCAGGAATACGTCCGTAGAGTCGGCGACGCACGGCTCAGAATTGCATGCGTCTCTCACAAGGGGAACTACCCAAGTGTTACACTCACTTATTAATGAAACTTTGCCAGCTTGTAGAGCTCGTCGAGCTGAACACGCCTATACCCCCTTTTGGGGACAGACAGCTAATTGTTTAAAAGATATTAACAATTACAGTTAGTTACTCCTTACATTCTGAAGTATGACAAACTCACACATACAACTCGCAATCTAGAGATCCACGGTTCAAATCCTTGGTTCCCAACATTTGTTTTTTTTTTAATCATAATTTGTCTCTTTTTGAATAACTATTACATAAAAATTATCATAAAAAAAAAATTTCTTGGGAACCAAGGATTTGAACCGAGGACCTTCAGATTGCGAGTCATCTGTTTAACCACGGAGCGGATCCATGGTCCTCGGTTCCCATTTTTTTTTTAATGATAATTTTTCAACAGCTCGACGAGCTCTACATACTGGCAAAGTTTCATTAATAAGTGAGTGTAACACTTGGGTAGTTCTGCGTATCAGTCCTCGATTAAAAGTCACAGTTAAGACGATTCAGACGACGCGAAGAGGGAAACGGCTTTAGAATCTCGTTTCTTTAATTTCAACCTCATTTTTATGGCACGCTCCGCTTTATATCGTCGCGCAGCCAGGCTGCGTATTTTCGTCGCGCATATCAGTGGAAACTAGGAAAACCGAATGAGCCAGCTTTTGTGCGACAGCGAAGCTCCTCTACTTGTCCATAGAAAGAAGAAACTATGCCCGCGTATCTGTTGTTGCAGCGATAGAAAATGAAATATACGAGCTGGAGCGTGCGATGTTTTCATTGAAGAAGGCCCGCGCGTCGTATCACAGAGGTGGATTTGAAAGCGAATTCGTCTATCGGATGCTCCTTTGAATCTTTGAACGATCCTTTTCCCTTTTCGCCGTCAACGTGTGATTTCTTCTCCTTCTGCTATGGGCTAGAACCAATTTGGCATTCGAAGTAGCGATAAATTGACTTGGGCAAACATCAAAGATCCTTAGTACCAGATCGTAGCAAGAGAAGATACGAGGTAGGAATTTCACCGACGAAACCCGTGAACATCCTCTGAAAGAAGTTAACTGACATGAAAATTACAGCAACGTAGAGAAATAACACAGCTACGTTAGTTTTCGCAAGCAAGATTTGTCGTGCGTGTTTTTCGCTAGCCATGGTTCACGGGGCTTTTTCTCCCCGAGGAGAATCTTCGTTGGCTTCTTCGTTGTCACGGAGTAAGACGAAAGTTAGCGGGTCGTCGCGATGGCTTAACGCGTTCCACGGTGATGAAGTGTTTCTTTGCAGTTTTAGCCGGTTAAACTGCGAAACTCGCGTGCTCTGCGTCGTCCGCGGCTTTCCAGAGTTTCCAGCCTCGACTCCACGGATGGGTTTCAACGGAATTACTTTGGCCCATCTTAGCGGCTTCCGGTGGAGAACTTTGCTCCGCTGGCTTTCGTTTCGCTCCCTTTTAACGACCAATTTTCTTTTTCTAAACGAACACACGTTTCTATATTTCATCATCAAACATATCGTGTCTATTATTTTCTAACGCGATCGTTTACTATCGTTTCCCTCTGTATTTCACCACAAGAATTTCTCAACACTGGATACTTTTTCGACTGGAAGCCACTTGAAGCTGCCTCTGTGTCGACTTTCTTTTTCCTCGTACGTCGGACTCGAAGCTCCTTTTTTCCAGCCGCCAGTTCAAACGGGCAAAAGAAGGAAATTTAGCGGACTAACGACACTCGGGAGCATTGTACGATCTGTTCGCCATTGTAAAAAGGATTGACCGCTCATGACCAACTTCTAGCCGTTGTCGCTTCGACCGAGTGACGAGAAAAAGGAGGAGAAAATTGAAAAGAGTCCAAAAAGGCTGATAGAATGGTGTTACTTGGACGCCAATAATGCCTCTGTCGCCGTTACTTCTCAACAGATTTATCATTCGACTCGATGGCTAGCTTGCAATTGTCTTCTTTGAAATCTCATCTTCTTTCAAATTTCATTTTTCAATTCAAGCTTTCGTTTCATTCGTTTACTTAAAAATTGCATTCAATCGACAACGTGTCTCGTGGTTTCTTGAAAAAAAAAAAAAGAACTTCTTCGAGATCTCTTTGATGGGTGGATCGATGGTGCCGAATGCATGGGACGCGAGGCGACGCGACGCTACCAGCCGGAGACGCCGACACACGGTATTTGCGTTGGACGAAACACACGCTAATGGCTTTAACTTGCTCGAAGCGCTGGCACCGAGTTGGAAATTCTCCAGGCAACTCTCCTCGGTGCTCTTCCTCCTGGCCTCTATTCTCTTCGGGTACAAGCCGGACTACTGGGACGCGTCGCATGTTCCCGGGCTTCCGTTGCTCGATTTAACGGAAACTGATTACGAGAGCGAGCCCGGCGACGATAAAACGAACAGAACATCACGAACCAGTGGAAAGATCCTCGAGCCAGCAATTTATGGGCTGCATTGCACTTGTTGTAGAATTCCCTGTTTAGACAAAAATTTCAACTCTCTATTTTCTCAGATCCCCAACTAATTTTCAGACCTTTTCCTCTTACTATCACGTGGCTAGAGCTTTTTTACTTGCGAATACAAGTGGGATACGTAAAAGTTAGTATCGGTTCGAAAATTGCTTGCTCCTGGAAGATTGTAGGGACGAAAGAAACTTTTTCTCCTATTAACGTTTAGGTGGTTTGTGTTAGGTGGTGAGTTGAAAGACTGAATGTTGGGTATGAACACGTGTCTTGCCACCCTCTATAGGGGTAGGAGTTTCCTTTAGGGAGGGTGGAATGGTCTTCTGAGGGTAGAAATTTCAGGGTTCAAAGTTCGAGGTTTAAGGTGAGGGGGAAGTAAGGTGAAACTGTATAAGACACGAAGGAAAGCCAAACATCTTAAAGAAATTAATTAAAAAGAAAATGCGAATAGGAAGAATTTCTTTATTCGAAATTTCATTGTTCTTCGTGTACAAACGTAAATACCATGTGTTCGAATCGATCTGAACATTTGTGCTCGTCAGAATTAATTCCACGAATGTTTGGACAATTACACTATCGCCACGATAACATCATTAATGCAAGTGATAATACTGTCAGCAACGTTAATAGGAATGATTTCCTTGTACCGGCTTCGAAACACGAGCCGCAAAATAAACTACACGGTGAAATCTCGCTGGCGCAGAATTAATTATCATTACAGACGGATGTGCACTTATTTTCCGGTCGAATAGCCAGAAACGTCGGCCACTGTACCGTTTAATCGCGTAATTACAAGGCACTCGCTTGCAGTTGTGTGAATTTCCACCAGAGACTTCTCTGGGAAACTCGTTTCTCCTCGATCGTTCCCCTGGTTCTCTAACTAATTTAAATAAGCGAAACGAAAAATGAGATGGAGAAGTTTGAAATGATAATTTGCAAATTATTCGCGTGCCATGTTTCGTCGGTCGATTGGAAAATAACATTTCCCGACAAATATTTGTCTTAGAAATGTCTGGCACGATCTGATTTCGATCGAGATCGCGAATTAACCAGGTTGTAGAGGAACAAAACGAGCGAGTAACAACGGATACGCGGTGCACGTGGAAACGTCAAACACAATTAGAGGTATCCGATGTAAACACGAGCCAAGGAACTCCCTTGCGGCGGCAAATGATGCGGAGAACCTCAAAATCGACTGATTTTACCCAGCTTCACGGTGGCTCGAGCAATTACCGAACGTTTCCACGTAACAACACGGTCTTATTCCACGAACACACGGTGCAAGTCTGCTAATTGCAAAACAAGCAACCCCTCTCGAGACACTTTCTACCATGTTGCTGCTTTCCGCTGGATTTCCGTTTGATCTTTCGCGAATAAACTTTCTTTGTATTCTGATCCTTGAACCATATCAAATTCACTGGTAAAATTATATTTTATTCGAAATTATTCGAGTCATCGCTTTGTACCATCTCTATTAATTGCTTCGTCAAATTATTTTTCAATTTCCATTTTTCTTTCATTCCTTAAAAAATCAATCGTATCCACTAAGTATACCTGACATCATTATTTCACAAAATGTTAACACGGCTCTGACAAAGGAAACAGCAATTTCATCAGAAAAGCTTTGCACGTTCGCGTCACCCTTCACGAGTCCCACGAGTCGAGGGAATCAATCCATGGCCGCACGTTGTGCAAACAGCTAGAAAATCGGAAATAGAACGAAGAGGATGGTCGACGGTGTAACGGAGATAGAGGGGGTAGAAAAAAAAAAGAATGAGAAAATTCGTGAACGAGGACTGTGGTTGTACACGATGGTTGTTGCGTGATTAGCCGCTTTGCTCGTCAACAACGAACGATCCATCGAAAAGGCAGAAAGTTTTCCAGATAGACGACACGGGGTGTACACGCGTGGATTGTCGTGTTCGATTCATCAGATTGATTGGTGCACTTGGAACCACGATGGAAACCACCGGTTTACGCTTCAACCCCGAACAGTTGATCGGAGAATTTGTAATGTCGATAGCCAGCGTTTTCGTGTCGTTCGTACTTGTACGCACGGTCATCTTCGTGTAAACCAGGCTTTGGCCACTCCGTGTCACCAGGGCTATTTTATCGCTTGTTAGGCCAAACTTTTAACTCCTACGATTGAATCAGGCTTTTCAGGACGCTACGGCAAATACGCTTGCATTAAATATTGAAATTTTCCTCAGAGTTCTGTTCTAGATTTTAGGGAAATCTTCGCTCTGCGCACGACTTTGATGGGTACAGAATAATGTCGCGTTCTCGGGTCTAGTTATTTTCCCGGTGATCCAGGGTGAGGTGGCTTTAGCCTGGGATTATGAGCGACCCGATCGCAGCTGCGAATATCGGCTGTTTCCTCGTGAACTAGGCTCTGACACTGATTCGCAATAACGTTTCGATAGATTGGATAGCGATCCTTGTCAAGGAAGTTTCTCCTTTATTCTATATGCATTTAATAATATTTTGTAGTACGCTGTATATTAAGATAAGACTTTGATCATCCGATTCGCGTTTGGACATTGAATGAAGTATCGGAAATGCAAAGAGTCATTTGAGATTTAAGAAGATTAAAGGAGAAATATTGACTGATGGATTAAATCTGTGTTTAATCTGATTTCGGAACTTTAGTTTATTTTATTTAACACTCTTTTTTATAAAAATTTAAGCTTAAACTTTGATAATTAACTCTTGAATAGCGTAAAATTTAGAAAATTCAAAATTATATCAAAACGCGGTGGCTCTCTCCATGGTCCGCCCCGCCGTCAGAGGATTAACAAGTTTGCTATCGTCGTCGCGTAATTTTTCATCCATCCGTAACCCTGTGTCACTCACTCATACATTAATTTAAAGTCTTAATTCACCGTCTAAATCAGAGACGTTAAGAAAAGTCGAGGAAGACAAAGTACGACGCGAGATTCGAGCAAGGATACCTCGAAGTTCGAAGCGAAGCAAAGTAAGTGTAATTTATAGTTCCACATCGGGTAGTGGCAATGAATCGCAGCTGATATCCGAGCCAGTCGACCGATTTCGAAACTCTGTTCGTTCGCAAGCAGGGCAAGATCAAAGTTAACTCTCTGGTTCGGTGGACCGCAAGGCGATAAAACGTACATCGTTGAAAATGGAGTAGGATATCGGCGAATGTATGTAGCTCACGTGTTAGAACACGTAACGTTAGCGTTCACCTTGCCAGACAAGACAGGAATGGGTCATCTCGAAACAGGATACGGAACACCGAAGGGAGATCTCGAATTTCAACCATCCACCGGAATGATTATACTCACGGGTCGTAGGTGAGAGAGACAATTGCATGGCCTCCGTGACGCTATCGGTATCCTGCCACGTATGTGCATTTACGTGTGTGCTCAGTGTAACTCGATGTATAAGCCGATCAGAAATTGTAACCCGTCAAGTATCGCTGTATCAAGCGGGAACCGTGTTAGCCCGTACAATACCAGGAATTTCGAATTCAAGATTCTCAACTGAAACGAGGCCAAGGATCAAGAACTTGAACGTAATCGGAGATTAACTTTCAGATTTTCCACTTCATTTGAATTCTTAAAATGGATTTTGGTAAAATAATAGTTTTTATTTTCGACGCGATATTCAAGTAAGAAGTAAAGGTTCAAATAACAATTATCTACATAATGTAGTTTTCTTCTGTTTCAGATCGAGGAGGTATAGTAACGTCGCCACATCGATCGGTCCCTCCCGATGCTCCATTCATCCCCTGCAAAGCCGAAGGTCGGACAGGCAGGGGTCACAGAAGAATCGGGGTAAGTCCAAGTTCCCTTTCCGTCGATTATTTTTCCACGAGAAATCGCCAGTCGGTTAGCAGTGCGAAAGTTACTCCGAGCTAGCCGATGTTTTCTTCGAATCGAGGAGAAACGCGTTCGAGTTGGCGGAAACTTTTTGGCGCGATTCCACCTCGTTCTCGGTTTCGACGGCCGCTCGCAATTCCGACGACGATCTTTCGCTAGCGTTAAACGTGAAGGATTTGTCGTGAACGGTAACGAGCGCGGCCTATTTTCCCGTCGAACGAACGTTCTGTGCAGAAGGAGTTCGATGTATTATTTCGTGGATGATAGTCCAGCCAGATGTATGGACACGGTACACAGGGGAACGTTTTCTAAAACTGTGTTTTCTGGCACAATGGACCGTGAAATTGTTGGCAACGCTCTTAATAAATCTCGTCATAAAACGAAGCTATCCGTGATATTTCATCCCTGTTAAATCGCGACCAGCACCACCATTACTTTGTACTTACTGCTCTTGAAGGATCACCGAGTAACGGGGCTTCCTCGTCTGCTGATTGATCGAAAAAGCGATCTAGCTTTTTATCGCCATGTTAGAAGGGGCACTGCAGTTGCAATTAAGTACACGTAAAAGTTCTAATTAATTGCTTCAATTGTCAATTATTATAGGTAAATTTCCCGTCTATCAATAATTATTGACCTCCATTGAGGAGAATTCTTCATCTAAAATAACAAACGATGATGCAGGTTCGATTCGTAACACGGCTATTAATTTTCTATCGAAATTATCTATTTACCAGTGACGCAACGATATCGACGGGCAATGCAAAGCGATCGTAATCTTTCCTGTTTGGCGTCGATTGAATTTATTCGGGGCGCGATACGGGACGCGGTATCGAGGCCGATAAAATTCATTGGTTCGTATTTAACGAACAGCGATATCGCGGGACGTCGGTGATTTCGTTAAGTATGCGCATATGTCAAGTAACGTCGATTACATTATCTAGCTGGGTAGCATTGATTACGCGTATACGTTTCCCCTAATTATGCACTTTGCCCGTTGACGAGGAAACCGCAGCAGGCGCAGGTTACGCGAGACCTGAAACGAATTGCGCCCGCTAGCTAATAACACGAGTATTCGGGACGCGAGTTGACTTATTTTACCGCAATTTATCCGTGTGCCAGCCGTGTAACCCGTTTACGTTTGTTGTTTCGGTAAATATCGGTGTGTAATTGCGACGAAAGATCGCGATAACGGCATTACGACACGCGTTCGTTCGGGAAACGCGTTCGGATTTATGACAATGCCGTTTGTTTATGGCACGTGTGGAATATTTAAGCCGGATCTATGCACGAATCGTTTTAACACTGCCTATGCCTATTTATTTCGTTTGTTTCGCCACTCGACCGTCGTGCCGTTGAAAAATCGAGATGTTCGCAAATTGAAATACGGAATTCCAAGTTTATTAGAGCGTACAATGATAAAAGTTTAATTCCGTTTAATTGAGAACACGGCCAACTACGATGAATTTCATTCAACCGTTGTTCCATTTTTTAACCTCGTTAATTCGCATTATTCCCTTCTTTCCCGTTTATGATTCCCGACGATTGATCTTACTCGTTTACCGTAGATAGATGTACTTTCGTAATTTTTCACTTCGAATCTCTCTCGTGCGGTGGGCGAGTAAAAAACTGCTCGGTTTATCAAAGCTCAAACGGCTATCCTACATCATGCTACTGAAAATATCTTTGCTTAATATAAATAACGTAGTACTCGCGTTACAGGAAAATTTTTATAACGCAATTTTCGAAAGCGAATTCTTTTTGAACTCGAATCTTCTAATTTGCAGGCAAGCATTCATTTGAACGCAAAGAGTTAAAAAACAAATATTCACCAAAATATTGAACCCTTTGAAAGGTCAATAATTAATCCTACGTATTTCAAACAAAAATCCTGTTAACGTTGTTTACGGAGCGCTTTAAAAGCTCCAGGCAGAGAGATTAAAGGATAGAAAGACGAAGGATGGAGAAACGAAAAAAGCATTGAATATTCGTAACCATTTGAATTCGTGCGGTTATTGTTCGAGTCTGGTGGCGCGTGTTACCGCGTCCTAACAATCGGTTACGCGGTCACCATGACTTCGGCAGAGCTTTTTGAAATCCGATCGGCTTTATAAACGGCAGGCAGGTTAGGCTCGCGCGTAAATGCAGTTGCGAATGCAGCACACGGCCGCGAACGCAGGCTGCAGCTTGCCACGTAACCGGGTATGGTTTACTTGGAAAGCACGCAGCTGTTTGACGTTGAGAGAGGGTCGCTGCTGGATTAACAGGGCGCTAGATACACGCGTTCTAGTTTCCGACGCGTCGCTGGTGCGGACACGCCTGAAAACCATCGACATACACAGATTTTCCATCTGCCGGTTCATTTGACAGTGAACTCGGCTGTATTTAACAGTCATCGGAAGTAGCTCGCGTTGATCGTTCGTTCGCTGATAATCATTGCTGATCATTAGGCTGTAAGTGACTTATCGTATTCGTTTGATCGGTCAATGGGATCGTATGACCTAATTATACGATCCAGATGCAATCATTTGTGCTCGGTTCATCATTGTTATTTATTCGAGAAATAAATAAGCATGGGTTTGAAAATAACATTGAATCAGGCTGGCTTTTTATTTTTGGGAAATATCTACTTTTCTGTAGAGACAATATAGGGATTTTCGGAAAGTTTCTCTAACAGTTTCATCGCGGAAGAAAATGCACTTGGTTGTTCATCCATATTCTAGTTATTATCGTTGATTAATGTCGGGATTGATTCACTGATTAGCTATCATTATACTGTTCAATTAATTTAGCTGGGGGAAGGGGCGTTTGGTTGATTAGGAAGGATAGTCCAATGGCTGATAAGACATTAGGTGGAGAGGTAGCCCGGTATAATTGCGCGGTCGATCGAATCAATCAACGCGCGATTATATCCGCCTTGATCCGTTCAATGACTTTGGAATAACGAGCTTACGTATCAGTTGTTGCTTCTGATAAACTGGCTCATTTATGGAATCGGACAGGAGTTGAATCCCCTGTGTAGGATTACTCAAAAACAATCCCTGTTTTAATTCAGTATCTTTTTTCATCTTGCCGAGTTCTTCAGTGATATTTCAAGCTAACTCGTACACAAGAATAATCTTAAATCCTCCATGTTAAATTGCACGGAATTCAAGAGGATAATTGAAATAATTGATCGTTCAGCAGCAGGTAGTAAAATGTTCTGCTTTAATTAAGAGAACGTTTTAATTCGAAGAATATCTGCTCTCTTGCGTTGCTTCCCTTAAGAATAATACGAGGATTCTCTAATTTCCGTATAATTGGATGTTGAATGTCTTTTCGTAATTCTCGGCTCGCGTGACGTGCGACTTTTTGAACTTAAATCCTGCTCGATTTTAATTTTACAAGGGTACGACGGGGGGTGAGAATTGATATCCATCCGCTCGATGCCGCTCTTCGTTGGCAAATTTTCCTGCGAATCCTTTCAGCTCTTCAGTTCGTTTAACGTTTGCTTTGAAATTTTTTAATCAACTTTCGGCCTAATTGGATTACAATGGATAAAAGAGTCGTCTCTTGGAAAACATACATACATCCGACGCGTTTAACGCGAAATAACGATATCTCGCGTTTAATGCGTTTTACGTAATCTCGCGTAATCCGCGCGCGTTTCAATCTTGTTACCGTTATTCATTTTTCCGTCCCCTCGTTGTCACTTGCCAGCCGTTTAAGTTCGTATAATTGAGTCCCGAAATTGAACGAAATTATACTCGACATTCATATTTTCATTTTGTAGGCTTCATCCATTTCGATGTAATTTGATAACAATATTTATTAATAATTTCATTACCAGAAACATCCCCTTTTTTCCATTGAACATAGTCGCATCGTGAGGATTAAAAACAAATAAAATCCCTCCTCCTAAAAAAAAAGAAATGCAACGTGGATTTAGAGAAATTAATTTGGCCAATATCGAATGGAAGAAATTCGCGGAATCAGCCAATTAGAAGGTTAGCGAATTGGCAGCTTTCATCCTGTAAGAATCTCACAGCTAATCGGCTGGCAGAGAAGCGTTTCGCGTCTAATCGCGGCGGGTGTACACGCTCGAGGAAGTTGTAAGCGGGCAACATAGGTTGGTACGCGAAGCCTGACGCGCAACAGGGAGCACCGTGTACCAAGTATTGTTCGTTCGGCGACGAAACAATGGGCCTCTCGCTTCATTCATCCGCCTACAATTACATGAAATTAATGGAAATGAAAGTCAGGATCTCGGTGGAAGCGGGAAAGGTGTTCAGCGAGTGGAACGTCGACGTTTCATTGTTCGTTACGCGTACCCCTGTGATCTTGATTAATCGAAACTACTCCGCTCGACGACGGCCGAGCTCGCGCCTATTATTCGCGAACACACGTGCTGCCAATCTGCGCTCGTCAAATATTTGCCGGGAATATTCGATTAACGGGAATGGAACGAAAAACGATGCCTCTAGTACCTTTGTTGCCCCAATTTCTCGTCATCTCCGCCCTTTCGTTCTCCTCGTCGACATATTTAATAAAATACCCGCTGATGTAGGAGGTTCGTTTTTGGAAACGGTTAAGCGTCGCTGGAGTCGCGATGATTAATTATGAGTTTGATTAATTATTTTGCGAGGGACCATGATGAAGAAATTGCCTGAGTTTCTCAACAGTCCAAATAAAATTTCCCTTTGCTTTTAAAATGAATTTGGTACGAATAAGAAGAAATTTCTTGCTTGTTACCATCTTTTTTATCCTCTAGTAGCCAGGGAATAAAAGCCCGCACGTTTTCGTTTAATGACATCTCTCTCGCGGAGAAGCAAAAACCTTGCCGCAAAAATTTTTACTAATCGTCGCGCGCTGTATTCAAATTTGAAGCGTTTCAAATGCAGTCCGCGGCGACATTTGCAAGTTAAAGTTAGTCGGATTTAAATGTACAAAATAGGCCGTCGTATTTCATAAATTCAACAGCGAAGCGTCGCGGACGAGCCTCATCTTGCGCTCGTTTCCGCTCTGTCTGTTAGACAGTTTCCATGGAAATTCGTTGTAACATCGACCGATAAAAACAGAGATTGACCCGGTTTTTGTCACCGACACGGATCCCGCCATCGTCTCCATCCTTTTTCACGATTTTCCGCGGTGAACGAGCCTCACCACGAAAAAAATCAGCCCCTCCTAACGCGAGAAAGAAACGAAAAAGAGGTTCAAGTTTGTCACCGTTAGAGAAAAAAAAAAATCGCGGACAAAAGCGGACATCACCAAGCCTCTGCAACGTTTTACTCTAATTAAAACGTTACACACTATTCGTTCGTCTGGTGACCTGGTTGCTGTATTGTACGATTCCAAACAGTAGCGCTTTTGTAACGCGTTCGAACAAAATCGATGCTTTATCGTGGCATTTCCTGATGGCTGCTTGATTAAGTGTTTTGCAGCTAATTATTACGCCGTTACGTTGCAAATAGTTATTTACATTTAAATTGTCGCACATCGAACGGGCAGGATTGAAATATGAAGAAGCTTGACAATTTATTTATAATTCGAATGTTCACCTCTCGATTATTGCTGTTAAAACGTGTCGAAATGACGCGTTTAGCTGGAAATGGTCAGGTTTCATCTATCTAAATTATCGTTGGCGTACAGGAAGGCGATCCTGTCGGTAGATCCGTAGTATAATACGAGCTAGACGTTATCGGTATCGTAACTCGGTTGTATACATCGAATACCTGCTCGCCTACAGGATTGGATAGCGCCAATCCTGAATTGGTCGTGGTGGTGGGACAGTGGTTTGGTCATCTCCAGATTTGATCCCCGGTGTCCAACCTCCCTACGGGAACACGTCAAAGCTGTCGAACATCGGTCGACAAACACGTGGATTCGCCCCGTCCACGCATTGTGGTGACGTTAGAACGGATCAAAGCCAACGACGCGTTGACCTCCTGACATCATTCTTCCCATCTTCTTGAAATCTTTCCTTACCTCCCTTCCGTGGATTAAATTGAAATCGAAATTTTATTCGTTAAAAAATTGCATATCATCTAGATTATCATCGCCGATAGAGATCTTTTTCTAAGGAGTTTTCTAGCACTCAGAGTTTAAAGGGGAAGAGGTTTCCCTCCGATACGAAAGTAAGAAGAAATTTCGATTTGGTCATGAACGAGAATGGCAGGTCGTTTGCATGCAGCTGTCATCAAATTTGCGTTATTCTTTTGCGTCGCCAGGTCGAATAGGATCGTAAGAGGGAATCTGTATTATTGCCACGATCTCGCGGCAACCCGAATGGCAATTTCTAAACAAGACACTGCACCGAGGGATGTAGCAATTTCAAAGACGATTCCTGCCAAACGACAGGAAAATTTCTTTCGAAATACCGTTTTACGAGAACGATCTCATCGGTAAAGCCTCTTACTGTTATGTTTCTGAAACATTTAATATAAAATAAGAGCAGGAAAAACACTCAGTCTGAAGCGTTTGAATTTTCATAGTGCTTATTTTTCTTCGCTTTAGAAATCTCCATTCTCATTGCCAAAAAACTTGTTATTTTTAAGCGTACCCTTATCGAAAACCATTTCTCCAGCTTGGATCTAACGTTTCAGAGCGAACGATAATTTTATTCATCAATATTTACGTGTATGGTGTTTTCGAGGTACATACCAGCACAGGATATCAGAAAGATACGACTTAATTGAATTCGCCTCTTAAATTTTGGCTTTGTTCAGTTTCGGTGCAGTGTTTACGATCAGACACTTATGAAACGGTATCCTATCTACCATGTGTGTACGGTGGATGCAATAATGCATCCACGTATTAGATGACGTTCCGAATGGATCAGAGATAACTTGAACCGAATTCCTGATACATGGATCCATCGAGTGGTGGGGGAACGCGAGAAATGGGAGTCAGAAATTGCTTTTCTGGCAGTATCATGGCTCCATTTATTGGAAAAATTTTCGCTACGTGTGTCCCCGAACGAGCAACTCTCCTAGCTTTTGCCTCGAAACGTTCCCCGTTCGTTCGATATCGATTCATGGCGATTTTACTTCAATTAAAAAGCCATTCTCATTTCTCGCTTCGTTTGGGGAGCCTTTATCTTTGGTAACTCATCGATTTCCTTTCTTCTTCTTCGCTGGATTAAATTAAAATTTCCAGCAAGGGAATAGAGGAATTTGAGGAATGTAGTTGGCATGACTTGCAAGGCGTCGCGGAGGCGACAAAATTGAAAAGGGACCAAAGGGACACCCTGTTTTCGTAGAACATCGATGTCCTGGGAATCACAAATCATCCCTCTGACACTTCTACTCTTTACTTGTTCCCCTTTTTCTCTTGTGCTTCTACTGTTCGGATATCTGTTAATTGAAGTAACACGTTGACAGTGGTTTGTAGTAACGGTTCTACTTTTGCAAACGAATCAACAAGAAGATTAATTATGGTTTCTAAGCAGACGGTGCGGAGAATCGCGAAAACAAGCTCTTTAACGAGCGACGCGTTCAAAGTATTCTATTCAAAATCGTGTTTCGAGGCTCGAAAGAAGTTTCGCGACTTTAGGTAGTAACAAGAGAGACAATATCATTTGGTAAAGAACATCTAGCAGGTAACAGCTACTTAGGAAGTTTGTTCGTGCAACTTTTCAATCTGCTTATAATGCAATTACCAGGATACGTGGAACTTAAGTAGAAGAGGTCGACGATATCCGAGACGGTGTATGGAAACTCGTTTTCCATAGAATTGTATTAGAAATTGGGATCAGAAATTAACGAACACAATTATTTCATCGCAATGTAACAAAATTTCATTACTCGTTTAATATTTACATAAAATATGTACCATTCGAAATGTAATGAAATTGAATTACTCTTGACAAATACTGTATGTCAAGTGACAGTACTCCAGGTCAACAGACGTTTTACCGTTCGCAATGGACGGAGAGTTAAGTGTTCGTCACACAAATTGAAGCAGCATTTTGATTTTCCGAAAATTACGATCTAAATTTTCTCTCTTAAGACCGTTGTTAGCGAATATCTTTCCTCTCTTCTCAGTCGTTTGCATTCTGCTTCAGTGAATTTACTTAAACGCTTGCGAATTATTCCGAGAATTAATTATTTAGCTTATTATCTTGAACCTGGGTGTGGCAGAAGCTGCGAATTTCCTTCTGTTACGCTGGAGGAATTTATTCCGGCTATTTTCTTCTCTATTTTCGTATCAGTCACATCCAGTGATTCTGTTAGATTTCAGTTAAATAATTGTATTAATTTAGACAAAAGTTACGATGGATTTCAAACGTTTATCGTGGCATTCTTTCAATTCGTCCTGGTTCTGGGCGTTAGTCAAATAACACGTTCTTTTATTATTTTAACTGTACGTGTGAGGTAAATGTCAAAGCGTCAGTGTGAAAGCAATAATATTTTTTGATCAACAGAACAGAAGTTATGATTTTTGGCAGGCTTCCATTGTGTTGGTTTTTTTGAAATTCTTTTGTTTCGTAAACGTTGCGGTGTTGTCATAAACTGCAGCGGTAAAAATAATAAAAATATCAAGCCGAGGAAGATCTGTGAAGTCGTATAAAAAAAATTCAAATGGAACAATATTATTAAATCAATAAAGCTTTTTCGAAGCAAAATTTCTCAACCGATTTGATTTATGAATACGATCAGATAACCAATGAAATAGAATACAAATAAAAAATAAACACGAACAACATTATCCAGGAACAAAACGGCCGTTTTTTGAATATATCGTTCCCAATAGCGACAAAATAAATCGATTTATTCGCGATATCGGCAATGAATAACTTTGCCGGATGGCAGAATTCGCTTTACACGCAATTCCCAATGCAAAATTCGACGATGCGTATTTTCACAGTCACAGAAAAATGTCACAAAGAATAATTGCATCGATCTCTGTGTGTACATATCCCCAAACGTGCACTCGTAATTATCGCTTTAGCCACGTTATCTACCCGCGTTCGTCCTGTCAACCCACCCTATATTTCCGTTTAATAAGTATATGCATAACGATGAGCATGACAAAAAATTTCAGATAATGGATCTGACAGGGTGTTATATCGCGTACCCACCCCTCTGCTTACCAAACGATTATCATTATTAACGCTCTTTATTGGCCGACGAGTCCCGCGGGATCGTTTTTCTTCTCTCTCTTTTCCACGCTCTTTTGTGCCTGGAAAATTTGTTTCGGGATGAAAATGTTTGCCTGTTGGAAAATACGCGTTAATTTCGCCTCGTTTCAGGATACGTCTATCATAGAGATCTTTCTCTCCTAGCTGAACTATGTTTCCGAGAACGAATCGACGTGATTTATCAGCTGTTGAAAGTTGGAAACAACGTACCTAATGTCTCTTATCAATTCGTCATTTTTGCATGAAGTATGCCAACGCGTCTCGTACGATTTCGATTTTTCGCTCATCGGAAATTTAAATTCGGTGTATCGCGAATTTTCTCGTGTCAGGCGTCTTGGACGTCGCGATTAATCACGATAAGCTCGACCGTGATTGATCGCACTCGCGTGCGAGTAAGCGACAAGGAGGAAGCAATTATTTTCACGCGATGATAATCAATGATATAGTGTTCGATGGAAAGGATACGCGAAAGATTCTTTATATAAAAAAAAGTGCAAGTGCTTGAACGGTAGAATACATAGGGAGTAGGTGCTATAAATATCGATGGCCCCTTTGGTAAATCCTCGCGAAGGAGCTGATAACGAGCTGGTAGGTCTTCTCGGTCGAAGTAACGCGTTCCTCCAGCTCGTTGAGATTTTATCTTCCTCGCAGAGAGTCTACAGCATCTAGTCACGAAATTTACGATATATCTAGTTACCGTCTTTCGTTGAATCGCCAAGTACTATTGAAATGGTAATTTCAGCATGCCGGACGAAGAGTAGCTCGACGAACCGTCCTCGAGAGGTCGGTTTTATTTATTTAAGAACGGATAATAAGGTGAATTTCATTTTCAGACGACTTTAACTCGTTACCGTCGTTAATAACGAACGCATTAATATATATGAAATTTCTAGTGGTGGATAATTATAGCCTGCGGAGTAATCGTTTCATAATCTTTGCTATTAATTCCAGGAAGTTCAGATCACTTTCACAAGGTTCACCTCTAAGTTGTCAGGTCGTAAATGAGAGTTAGCGGTGATCGAAATTGAAAGGTGCATCGGAACTTTGTATATCGTGTTCAATCGAGATCCTTTGAAAATGTTGCTCCAGGAAGGAGAGATTAAATTTATCGTCAGAGTGTTGATCCTTAGCGTACTGTCAAATACAGAAATTTAAGTTCAGCAATCTTCTTTGATCAGGTATGCATAAGCAAGCAAGCAAAAGTCTCTCCTATGTTGATCGATTTTAATTTTTTAAATTATTTTAGCAACTAATACAATAAAACAATAAACGTTAGATATGATAAACGTAAAATATGATAGAAATATCGTTTTTAGTAGGGAAACATTGATGTATTCAACGCGAAGGGAGATAAAGTTGAAGCACAGCTACGTGCTATCTTTACGTAAGCGCTTAAATCTGGCTTACAGATAGGAAGCTTCATTGTGCAATCGTGTGTTGCCAACAAAATTGCAACGGCTGCACCATTAACCAATACGATCGCTGGTCAATTGCCCTTCTCTTGTTTTCCCTATCTATCTGTTCGACGATTATGTCGCTTTTGTGTCGATCCGCGAACGCCTTGCTCACCGTGTTGCCAGCGGTAACCCTAATTGAGATTTTATCGACAGGATAAGCGGGCTGGATTTTCGTCGGAGCGCGTTGCGATTCCAGCTATGTTAATTACGGTTCCCGCTAACTATGGTGTGCTAATGCGTGTTCCGCTGTTAATTTCGTTCCATCTAAGTCCGAATTCAGCAGCGAATAAATGGGATTGATTTTAGAAACGATAGAAAATGATAATTATAAAGTGAATTGTAAAAAATATTTAATTTGTCATTTTGATCAATTAATTCGTCGTCAAAAATCTAATTAATTTTTCGCGTGGCAATTTCCCAGCCATCTAATTGTCCGTGTATTTTACGATCTTGTCACATTGTAAAGTTTCACTGGCTCGAAAACTACTCCGTGTTAATAGCTCGTAAACTCGAGAAAACATAGCCATCATATAAGGTACTTACACGCATTGCACGTCGTGGCAAAGCAGAAGGAAAGGCAGCTGGCGCGCTAAAACTTTACGAGAACACAATGGTCCTAATTTTTTAATGAACTCGAAATTAAGGTTAGGAAGCGGTAAATTGCGAGGTGCGATAACGTTCATCCGTGGAGGGTAACCGGCGCCTCGTAGGACACACGCCAGCAACTATAATTGAGATTTTATCGGCCCGTGAAACGCTACGAACTTCCGGTGCAACACGTGCGAAAGTTTGCACGAGCGTGATGGCCAGCTCGGTTCGATGCTTCTTCAACGCTGAAACAACTGGCGTGGCTGCTTCTAAAATTAAATATAAATAAATATAAATTTTCTATTTCTAAGGGGAAAATTATTTTGTCACAGACTACCGGACGCCAGGATTTCCTCAGCAAACGAGATGACTGATGCGTCGAGCTTTTCCAGGCAACGACGAAAAATCGGTGAGTGTACAGATATTCTTCTTCGCGATTATTTCGATTGTAATATTTCTTCGAGAAAACGATTGAATAACGAAAGAGATTAATTCTCGAGGAAAAATCGCAGCGATCCTCCACTCGTGGCGGTTGCATCGTTCTTTCCAAGCGTGTATCTTCGCGCAGGGTGCACGTATTAGCAAGTTTTTCGACGATCCTACGATAAATCATCGTCGAGGTGAAAGGTACGCCGTGAAAAATGGATGTCGGACCCATGGTGGTCGCGATGATCAAAGAAACACCGAAAACATCTTTCGGAAACGAGCGAACTCTCGAGAGGGAAACGATGCATCGATGCAGCATGTTTCTTGTATGAAAATAGAAATGAAAGGTATTTTTCAAAAATTTTTAACAGAATAGAAACACTCTGAATCAGAAGAATCGCAAATGAACTATTGTAGTAAAAAGAATCAATCGGTGATCTAGTTATTAACAACGTGATTTTGTCAGATATGTTCAAAAAAGTTGAAAATTCTATTACATCGTTGTCTCTTATCCCGTTAACTCTTTGTGCTTTGATTTGTCACCAATTCGATCTACTTTTAGAGGGATGGATAGTCGCGTCCCAAAATCCAAAATAGGATTACGCGTGCTAGCACGATTCTGTGCACTCTTTGTGCTTTCATTTGTTAGCAATTTCATTTATTACCAGGGCGTTTGTCGTGTTCCAAAATTGAAAATGGGATTACACGTTACTGGTTCCATTCTGTTAAATCTTTATGCTTCGTTTCTTCTCTCGAATCTTCGTGAAAGTTTCAAATTAAATTTCAAGACTTTCGAAGAAAATTATTATAATTCCACGTGGATTCAAGCGGCAAAAGGTAAACAGAGAAAACGCGTAATAGAGGCACGTTTTCACGGAGAATTTCGACGAATATCCCCGAAAGCTACTTTACATTTTAGCGTCTCTCGCGAGTATTCCTCGCGGTAACCGCGAGCCTCGTTCGCATTAGCGTCGGCTAATCCATTAGGAGCGCGAGCTAGCGAGCTGATGGAGGCTGTGTCTTCCAAGTGGCTTTTCTTGTTCCACGCTCGATATTTTGCTCGCACGTCGACGAATGTGCTCGTTCCATCGCGTGTCGTCTGACTTTACGAGGAACGCCTTTAATCGGGAACGGTATAAGAGGATCGACGCCAAAGCCGGAATCAGGAGTCGAGTCGGAAAGGCGTTAAAAATTTGACGAGCTCTTCGAGTAAAAATTTCCATCCGGAAATCGAAAGATTAAAAACATTTACGCTGTTACAACAGTGAACGCCTATTTTACATAATACTTAGGAAAATATTTAAAGTGAAAGCTCGGAGTGTTGGGCAAACACGCTTCAACATCCGTAGGTTCGAAGAAGATTCAGAACGAATAATCCCCTTACGTCGCGAGGAAAGCCATTTCCAACTTGATTCAGGAACTTCAATATTTCTTATTCCTCGAACATCTCGCTTTATATCCAACCTTGCGGAACTTTTCAACAGAACGTTTCCGGAGGCTCGGGCTTCCCTTATTGATAAACTCGCCGAAAGTCGCATGGAAAACTTTTCGTCACGGATATCGTATCTATCGCGCATAATCGAGATCGCCTTCCCTTCGTTTTTCCTCTTTGATGCGACGAAATAATGTGTCGAATAGCTTCAGGGAAAATTCGGAAATTCCACGATATTTTTCGAGGTACCTAAGGTTATTAATTCGAATTTTTTGATCTAAATTGAAGGTGAAATGGAACGGTTCGCGATGGCGAAGCTTTCTGCTAACAAGTTTGTCAAGCGATCGGACGAATTAATCGGCTCGAAAGGCGTTCGCTATTTCCCAGCCGGCAATTACGCGCACGATCATGGGCGGAGCTGCTTGTTAAGGAAAGTGGGTACTCCCGAGCTATTCTCGCGTTGATAATGCAGCTTTTCGATTGAATTTCCCGCGATTATTCCTCGTTATTCCGAGCATTTCGCGCGACGCACGTCGCGGCTCCAATCTATGTCGATCGAACGCTCGTTCGTCACGAAGCCTCTGTTGCCGTTTCGTGATCTTATATCAAAATCGAAGGAAAAAGAACTTCTTCCTCCCTCTTTGATAATATTTATTTTGCTCAAATTACATTTTCATCGACCGATAAGGGAATAACCCCGACCCTTGGAACTTTTTATCCTTTCAGATAATTTCGTTGGGGTTTTTTCGTGGTCTTATAAAATGAATAAAACAACACGGTAGAAATTTTTGCCAAAATTAATAATTTGATCAATCATTATTGTTTGCAACGGAAAACGCAGAAGTCGTTTAAAAGATTGAACAATTTTCTAAAATGGTCACGCAAAATGTCACCTCCATTCGTCTTGAGGATGGAGGACGCGCGAACGTTGGCAAACTGTGTTGAAACAAAAATATCATTTGAGAAAAAGGCAAGCAGAAGGTGAAAAGCGGAACGTATGAATAGCAAGAACGAAAGAACTGGCTCGATTTCAGACACTGTAGTTATGCTCGGCCCCATTCTTTGGCAATGCTTTCCACTTCCCAGAAGGATACGCCTTTTTCGTGTTTGGTCATAGCTAGATTTCATTCGCTCGTACGTTCGCTACGTCTCGGGGTTGTAATTCGCTCGAGACCGTGCGCTCATTTTTTCCGCGATTAATATTCGAAGATCTTTCCAGGACGTTTTAATAATTTTCCCGACGATGTTGTATACTTTCCTCTTGATCGTACTCCCTGGTATTGATTTTTAACGCAAGTAGTTAACAACGACTAATTCTTTTTTTCTCTCTCCCTTGTTCACGCGTAAACAGAACGCGAAGCTCTCCGTTTGCTTTCCAAGCAAAGCGCGTTTCAACGAGAGTGCAGCGCGTTCTCGCGTTTCAGCGTACATTGTTTTGTCGCGGGGCGGAAAAAATCCCGTTGAAAAACGGTCGTTTCACGTCCACGGTTTATTAAAGCCGCGTCGAGTTTCAGCCTGGGTCGGAAAAAGCTCGATCCTCGTTGTCGAGGCGTGTAAGCGAGCATCGCCAGAAGATTCTGTTTACACCTGGCTGAAGCTGTAACACCGTCGCGTTCTCTCGAAATCGTACCGTTCTAAGGGAAATCTGCTCTCTTCAAGCTGAAAAGTACCCACTTTTGTCTCGTCGAGATTTCGAAATTTTTCCTCGACCAACGAAAGAAAACAACTTTCCTTCTGTCCTTTCGTTTCTCGTGTTATCTGACAGAATTTCCCCCACGGCACGCAACCCGATACCCTTCTACCTCTTTATCCACCGTGAACTTCTCCGGAAAAGCTCTCGCCAACGTCCAAGGCATTAACACATTTCAAAACAGTCTTCTTCTTTTTCACCTGTAAACTTTGGAGTTTACCCTTGATATAACTTGCCGGCACTTCTTCTGCTTCGTTCCGCTTTGAAAACTTCCACCTTCTCCTCCTTCTTCTGCTGATAATAATTCTTGGACCGAAGTTATATTACGGTACAAATCAATTTTACGAAGATCTGCCGGGGAACTTTGAATTATATTAATAACGGCACGTTGGAAAACTGATTTACGTTCTTCGAGTCCAATGAGATCGGTGTCGTGATCATTTTTTTTTCTTCCGGCTCTTCGAGAATTACAAAATTAATTTCTCGTTTTAAACTTGACGCCCGGCAATTAAATAGATTACAAGTTTTTTTTTAATGGGTGGCATCCTCCTGGTCGTCGGGAAGTTTTAATTATTTTTACGATCGAAGCTCTCGAATGTTCTTACGGTTCATTACCCCGGCAAATAAATTATTCGACGAACCGTGGGTGGGTTATGTACTGGTTGTTGTTAGCGAGCATCGCGTACCACGTGCCACGTACATATCTACGATTCTACGTCGACGTAAGCCGTTGCATACACCGTGCAGACACGGAAGTGCATTCGACAAGCGTGAACGTCGGGAAATGCATTGGATTAGGCGGCCGCCGCTTTTCATGCTAATTCCGTGATGCCAGCAGCCCCGTTTCGTGGAGAATCATCGTCTCTCTGTCGACAGAACCCTCGAGTATTGTAGACGGAAACGTGCTTGTCGATGTATCAAGTCTCTACGTAAATGGAAACGTCAGGGATGAGAACGTCGATGTTTATTCAAGTGTACAATTTTTTTTATCGAATACTTCAAGTTCCCACTAGAATTACTAACGAAAGTTTAAAGAAAACAATTGAATACAGGGTAAATTTAGAGCTTAAATTTGAAAAAAAAAAAAACGAGAAAAGGATGACACTGTAAGGAACCCCATACAGTCTTTAAAATTCTACTGTACAACGGTAGGATCTCGTGTTTCACCATACACTACGAAAGTTTTTATACTTCCTTACCAGAGGCCGAAGTTTTAAGCCACATCTTTGAAAGACGAGTAGGAAGCATGGAACCAAGGATGCACAAGTTTCTATCTTAATGGGTTGCAGGTTTGAGAACAGCTTTCGCTTGCTTTTCATCTCGTTCTTCATAATTCTTTTTCGACCCTGAAGCTTCTATAAATATGCAGTACACGAAAAAGGAAAACGAATTATCGCATCTGTATGCAAGAGATTCTATCACAGAGAATGATTAATTGCTTTCATCTTACATAACCTTCTTTCCATCCTGCTTAACCCTTTGACTCTTGACATTAATATCACTTGAAGATTTACTTTGCGTAGAATATAATGACCCCGAGAAAAGAAAATTCTTCAGAACTGCAAATTTATGTTTGCTTTGAACATAGAAACATAATTTTATTTTATGCCTCGAACTTTTCTATTCGTTCAATTTTTCAAAACTTCCTCGTTCGTATAAAAGAAATCCTTTCTCCACAAAAATTATCCACATAAACTTTCATACTCCAAAATGTCTCGTTGGAGAAGATTTAAACTTCTCATTTCGTTTTCTTCAAATACGTCTCTTCGCGATGCTGGTTTTTTAGCAGAAGTTTTTCCTTCTCCGTGAAAATTCATCGAATCGAGACGAACGGATTGAAAACGCGCTGGAATTTGTCGAGACAGTTGGAGGCACGCGTTCAACGCGTGTTGCGTGGGCGTAACACACGCGGAATCGGGATCGCGAGGATGTAACTGTGGTCGCTGTCGATCGCGAAACAATGCGTTTCACTGATATTTAGTTACGCGCTGTCAACGGCACCCGTTGCGCCGAACCGCGCGATAACGCTTCGCCGAAAGCAGATTAGAGAAAATTGGCTGTTGCGTCGTGCACGCTGTTCCAGACGCAATCGCTTTTTCGCGTACCTCGTTTTCGCTTCGTTGGAAATTTACATAAACGCGTTGCGCGATTATCTAATCGCTCGTTTTTCTCGACATTCGCTCTGCTTTTTCGTTCCTTTGAAACGTTCACCCTTTTGTGCGCTTATAAGCATAAAATTTGCTCTATGATTTTGGGAACCCTCTATCTCCTCTCCGTTGAAACAGAAGAAGCCGACCGATCTCTATGAATAAACGAACGATCCGGCATTGTTCGCCGCGTTTCTCTTGAATTTTTCATCAACGCGTACGCGTGGAAGCTCGCAAAGACCTGCTAATTGGTATCAGCTTAATTTGTAAAACCGTATTGCTCGGATCGTTGATTGAGATTACATGGATTATGCAGGATGCGACGCGTTTGGCCGCTTTGCCGAAGACACAAAGCTGATTGCGGCTATTATTTGGTCAAAGCGATCCTTGTTCTCGCCACATTGCCGGTGTTGGTTCGTTAATGAACCTCGCAACATCCGTGTTGTTTTTCAACCGAGATATTCGATGTTATAGTTGATGCTCGTTTACACCTAGAATGTGCATTCCTAGCTGGATCGTTTAGTTTTTTGAACCGCTCCAGATAGTAGCAGCATACCTGCTGGTAGCAAATTTCAGTGCAACGAAAGGGTTAATCAATTTTCAACGAGGAAGTATTCGAGTCTATGGACAGGAGGTTGGTATTTAGAGAAGTCTGACTTTGTTAGCCTTCAAACGGTAATCAGTTAACCAGTTGCCAGTAATTAGTCAAGATCAATGATTGATAATGATCAACATCGCAACGAAGTGCAGTTGCATTTAAACTAGGACAAAAGAAAAGGCAGCGAATTTGATATTTTTAACGCGAACACGATGCATTTATGCAGCGGAGGAAATGCACTCAGTTGTACATAGTTGAAACACATCCTATTAACCTCGTTATTAAGGGATGCACGCTTAAACCAGATCTAATCTGGATGGATGTTTATAATTCAAGGGAACAGGCTGCCGGGACGATCAGGTTGTAATAAATAACCCATTCCCGGTTTCCATGAATATTTAACGCACGGAGAGCAAGCGGATACGCAGGTGCAATATTTCTTGCGAGAAATAATGGTTATCAGGGAAATTAAGCTCGATTGGGATAAACCGAAAGCCATAGATCATTGCGGTTGACAGATAAAAAATGGTGCACAGTGCATCAGTTTTTATAGAAGACAGAAGTCTGGCCTTTTTTAAAAGGGTCCTCAGAAACGTCCGAAGAATGGAGATCTATTATTTGGAAATATTTCAATGACAAAACGAGTGTTCCTGTCAACGAATTAATCCTCGTGCGAGCAAGCAGCTGTTCGCGGAGAAACAAAGCTAAATTACCAGCATTATTCCACGTACGTCTCTGTTCCTGACCCGCCACTCTACCAGCAACCGGAAATGCACTCGACAGTGGTGCAGTGCGTGAAACGCATCCGATTAGCTGGCCCAGTTTCAAGCACAGTCGTCTCTTTGAGAATCGTATCGTGATTCGATCCATCGCCGATCCATGCCCATCTTCGTCTTCTTATCTCTCGTCTTGGAACGATCAATTTTCAACCACCTCATTAATACTTATCAACGCAATAGTAATTATTTAATTTCATTACGTTTGAGACGGTAACCACCGTGACATCTAACGTGTTAATGAAATTAAACTCCAACATTTAGAGTCCCACCCTTAGTAATTCAGGATATTACTTCAACCTTAGCGTAGGATGTAAATCTGCCTTAAAATTCAAGCTCGTTTAAATTCCATTAAAGTTGGACTCAGTGTTACCTTCATTTCCATCTGACAAATGTTTAAGCCCTTTACTTTTCGCCGTCTAAATACCGAAATGTTCCACAAAAATTCTCGGTCGCTAAACAATATTCCTCTCCCTTAGTTAAATTCGAGTTCAAGCAAAGTTGAAATTCAGCTATTCTGTCTTTTTGGAGAAAGATTTATATCCTCGAAAAACGTAGAAAGGTCTTGGTTCCCGGTGACTTGGTAGCACGAAAATTTGCGTGCATCCAGGGGGGCAGAATCGAGCCGGTGGCCCAGTAAATAATAAGGATTCGGTGTCTTTAGACATTCGGCAATTTGGGCTAATGCCAGCTTGCCTTTCATATCTGGAAAGCTCGTTGCGTGTTGAAGCATTCGCGCCATAAATCTGACGGGCAAAGCGTTGCCTAATATCTTCCTTAGAATTTCTAGGTTTGAGGGAACCGTGACGGGGCTCGAGAAATAATTATCTGTCGACTTTCACCGTACAATACTAGCTGATGTATCTCTACGATGAGATATCCTCCCTTATACGAGTTCCTTTTTCCCTTCTTCTTTTCTTTCGGCAACTCCGGTCAGTTTCGCTTTCTGTATCCGTCTCTCGGCTCCATCAATCTTCCCCTTAGCACGTTGATGATGATTAATTGTCATTAATCTGGATCCATTAGAGAAATGGTTTCTGAGGTTCTTCGAGATTCCAGCACGATTCCGCTGCATCACAGTCGAGGATATCAGTTTTTACGTTATCGGGAACAGCTTTCTTTAACTCCGAGTTCTGGAGGATAGGTACTTGATCCTGAAGGAATTTCGTAATTCTAGACCTCGAGTTAAAACCTTAAGTTAAGATCAACGCACAACTTCGCGAGATGCAAAGCAGCCAGCTAGGAATTCGAAAGAGGTTCCACGACTCGATTTGCCTTTCGTCTTCTTTTTTTTCCATTTCCGCAAGATTCTCCGATCGACGCTAATGAGATTTGCAGCCACGGCACGGTCGGAGGCAGCATCTAAATTGGCCGCTTCGATTATCTCGCGTTCGAGCTCCGATCCAATTAGGACGATCAATAGCGTAGCTGGTACATAATTATAAATAAGCTCGTTGGAGACGCTTCGGCTGTGCATGCGGGTATTTTCTTCACGGCAAGACGACTTCCTTTAACTAGACGGAATTTTCAGAAGCACGTCTGTTCGTTAGTTGAACATCCGGTTCTTGGGTGTCCCGTCTTTCGATCATCTCGAGCCTACTTCCGCTGGATCGAGCTAATAAGTTTCTCGCAACGAACGAATGGAAATTGCGAACCACTTTCAATCTACCGAAGCGCGGACCTGAAAGAGGATCCTTCAAAAAATCTTGCATTAATTTTTCACCGTGCGGAATTGGAACGATTAAGAAAATTATCGCAATATTTCGTTGTTTAGCCTTATACGAAACGAACAAGAGTGCGGATAATTTTTTAACGGTGAAATACTTCCAGCCCATTACCGACGCTCGTAAATAACGGCAGCGAGCTTCGAGCGTGTCTCGAACGACACGCAATTTTATAGGCGACACGATAAATAACAACCGCTTGTCGATTCCATTATACGGGTAATAAATTGCGACCCGCTGATACGTGATGATTTACGAAAACTCGAACAGCCCTTTCGCGTAACAATCTCTGTCCAACCTCGACGTTTGTCTCTGTAAACGATGAGCTAACGTCCGAGACGATTCATCTTACCACTGACAGACAGGTATTACCTTTGAAACTGTGACAAGAGAATATCGTAGAGAAGATAAAAGAATAACGATGCTCCCGTGAATTTATAGCCAATTCAATTGCAGCGATCGGTGGTGATCGTGCTCGTTAGTCGATTAATCGCGTAATTGTACGTAATCGAAGTTCGCAAGTTTCTTCATTTGAGCAAATTACAGTGAAGATTGTAGTCTCTCAAAAGTGAAACTCGAATAAAAGTCTGCGCCACGGTAGAAAATATTGAAGCGTGGATCCTCAAGAAATTGGACCGTGAAACATTCTACCTTTTCTTGAATGAAAACTACCCTCCCATTGAAAGCTGCAACTTCTCGCGATTTCGGTTAAATTCTGTGTTAAAGCGAAATTTCAACGACAGCTTGCACCTTTGAAAAACGAGTTAAGCTTCTCGATTCCCTCGAAACTCAGACTGGAAGTGCTTTTGTATTCGATCGAGTGAATACCAAGCCTGGTTGGAAAAAAGTGGTACGCGTCTATCTGCAATATGGGTCACGCGAGGCCCATAAATAGGCTTAAGCGGAAAGTACACAGTAGGCGAGGGAGGGTATTTCGTCTCTGTCGCTCGTCGTTTCTTCTCGACGTAGATCAAAGTTGCAGAGTGGCACTTTGTCGAGTGGATACACGTGCTGATCTGAAGGGCTTAAAGCGGCGTGCAGTGGCGGCTGCAAGCGCTCACGAGGCTTTTCATAAATGCTGAGGGTGCGAACTAAGCTCTTGGCAAAGGAACAGACGAGGCTAGATTATCCTTTCGTTGATGACGATTCTGTAAAATCATTTACAAACGCGGTTTTCGGATAACTCGTGTCGAATCGTTGATTTTTCAGCCCTCGTGAAAATCTTTGTTCTATTATCTACTTAAAATTATTTATTTGTTTAACTAACCTTCGATTAGGTAACGTTTCCTACGCTTCTTAAGTTCGCCATACCTTTCCTTCCTTCGCTCTTTTCGTTATCCAGTTGTACAAGTAACCAATTAAGAAGTTCAATTTGATTGTTCTTAATCCGTCACGTTTCCGCCTTTCCTCATGCTAATTTTCCTTTGCTTAACTTGAAATAAACTTAACAATAGGATTAAATCCTAGAAAGGATCTTTATTCTCTACACGGGTTAAGGAGTTCTGTTTAAGAATTCCGGAAACCGTTTCGAAAATCGAAGAAAGAGCCCGTCTGAAACCGAAATACGAAAAGTTTCTGAATGGAACGCGCGGAAAAGCGAGAGTAGAAGAATCGAATGAGACCGATGGAATTGCAGCGAGTGCGTTGCCCGTGACGTTGAATAATTCATATCGACACGGTACATGTAATAAATTGCCCTTTTAATGGTTCCGTTCGATTCATATTAAACGGGAAACCTCTACCTTTTTTTCTCATTCAACTTTCCGAATTCAATCTGTCGGGTGTACGTCGAACGAAGAGGCGTGTGCAGTTTGAAAATGAAAAGAAAAAAGGAAGGAAAGAAAAATACAGAAAACCGGAAGCCGTTTAACGGCTGAAGTAAAAAGAGGGTCTGTTAATGGTCATCGCTAAACGATCCATCTCGTGAAGTGTGATTGACTGTTGGAAAGTTCCATTGATCGAATGTTCCGCTAGAAACAGGGTGGAAAAATCTTTGAAATCTTAAAATCCTTTTAGAAAGCAAAACGACAAACGCAGCCACTGTCCGCGGTAAAAGGTTCTTCAAGTTTCTGTAAAAAGAAAAAAAGATAAAAAAAAAAAATGAAAAGGAATTGTACGCATCGACGCGTGGTCCTGTGACGAAAAGAATTTTAAGTAGACCGGAAGCCGTCTGAATTGTAGTAGCATTATAAAATGGGACGCGGCGCGGCGTTTTCCGTGGGCTAGGTGGGGAACTCGTTAACGTCGCTTGAGCTCGAATTAGAATGGCTCTCGAGCGTCCTGACACGTCGCGAGCGTATTTCACAAAGCGCTCGCCGAGCAAAGAGAGGACGATGAAGGAAAAAAGAGAACACGGACGAAGAATTCGCATTTTGGGGATGGAAATGGGGGTCGCTCGGCTTCATAAACCGCGGCCAGAGTAATCAGGAAAGATATGTGTGTAACAGCAGTGGACCACAGTCAGCTGTCTCGCACGGTAGACGAGAAGATTTCATCCAAAGGGTTAACGATTACATTCAGAGTATCCCGGTACCGTAGCCTTCTGATAATCGGATAATCAGCTTGTTCGAAATGGTTCTGCGAATTGAAACTATTTTGCTTAATTGCATCATCGTTCATTTCGCTGCTACGAATTCGTTCGAGTAATCCGAATATTCGTAAGTTTATCTAATTTTTTCAATTGCATTTTCAAGCTGATGATTTGGAAATTAAAAAATTTAATATTGGAGTTGATGCAAGATTTTCTATTTATCGTATTGCAACTCGAAACCACCAGTTTCGAGTGGATCCGCGAAAGTCGAACGATAAACAGCTCGACTCTAGTAACCACCAAAATTCTCTTACTAATTCCACAATAAATTCTAAGTTAAATCCTATTCAAGTCACGTACAATTGCCGTTACGTGTACAGAGAATTGTTTCATAAATAACGAAAGGTTTTAACGCAAATATCCGTTACCTTAAGGGAGAAGCTTGCGATTTTTCAACGAAAATCCACCTGTTCATTCGCGAAGATTCAAAAAACCTTTTCCTAAGAACGTTACTTAAAAGAGGATACTGCTCCGTTGGGATTCGAAAAAACTGCTACGGTGTCATAAAGTGATTTTAATATTTCATAGATAAAACGGGCTGGTCCCGTTCATCGAAGACGATGGTACGAAGAAATTTCTATGGGTTGGACCATAAACGAGCGTTGATCTTACATCGAGGGGAATATGGGCGACCAATGGCCGTTATCCACTTTATGGCACCCTTATTGATGATTCTTCTTTTTTCTTCTGTTCCTTGAACACACTTTTTACGAGCTTTCACCCATCTTCGGGTACGTAACTCTCGTGAAAAAAACGCGACGAGAGGTTGGACGTGTAAAAGTTTCTCCAATGTGAGAATTGATAATGATTCGTTTAGAACGCTCTTAAAATTCTACTTCCTTCTTTCGTTGAATACTTCTTCTATAATCTTTTAATTCTCAAGGAAGCCGAGATGGTTCTGAATCTGGTTCTCCAGCGAACCAGTGAAAATTCAAAGAATTTACTTCAAGTTTAATATTGGTCACTGAAATTAATTCATTAAAGGAACACAATTACATCAGTAGAAAGATCCAAGATCGTAATTTATGGATATTTTAAGTAACAGAGCCAGAATTATTTTTACATTTTCGTTCGTTACCCGATAAAATGTTACCCTTAAATCGTGAAATGCAAAATCGTATCTTCTTACAACGATAAACCTGGCCCTGTTTCTCGATTTCCCGTTTATGCTGCAATAATGGCATCACGCTCACGCTCTTCCGCCCCCGGCATCTATTTTGTCCTGAAATCCGATAATAAGATATCCCGGCTGAATTTGTCCTTGAATCGTGGAAAAAGGATTTGCCGATACGCGATATACACGGGCTGCTAGTCGATTCGCTGCAATAAGCTTCGAAATAAGATTTTATGGAGGCGAAGCGATCACGAGATCTTCAGCCTCGATGCCGGGATAACTTGTACGCAACACCACGTGTCCTCCTATCCTATCGAATGCTCCGTTCGTTCGAGATTTATGAATAAATCCTTTCTGGTATCCTAATACTTAATTTCAATAAGAGTAATTATCATTGACGCAACCTGTTAATTTCTTAGTCGAAATGAAAATTATTTACTTCTAATGATGCGAATAATTTGTCGACGGTTAATAACGTGTGTTATCTAGATTCTTGGAAAATGAGAGTTTCAAAAGTTTGTGCAATCTCGGACGTTGCACAGCACAAAGAGCGGCGTGCACTTTGTCGCACACTCTTGGGACCTATTGCCAGGCAACGCAATAAGCCAGAACGCTAGCTGGCTCTTTTGTAAAGGAAAAACTGATTTTCTGCCTCGGTAGCCTGCAAATGATAGCTTCGACAAAAGACAACGGATAGAGGAGCAAGATTCGATTCGAGAAATTGGTCAGCCAAGATAATTGGTCAATTTGCGACCAAACTGGCATCGATACAGTGATTGTTACAATAGTATTTGGAATTTTCGCGTTACCGCGATGGTAACGGAGGGTTCTTCGGTACCAATGGTAATGGAGATGCTCGCGAATTAATTTGCTTTCAAGGAAGAAAGTGGAACGCGATGCATCACGGGTGTAACGGTTCGCAATTCCGTTTCTCTTTCTGTTACGGTATCGAATGCAAAACCGTGGTCAGTCGTTTATTTCATGTAATGGTAATTATTGTCTATCACGCGTACACGTAGTAGAACAACAACAATAGTTGAACCGCGTGGTTACCGTTTCCATAGTACACGTGGAATAGTATTAATTACAGTGCGCGCGATTGTAATGTACTGGCAGCTGTTCCGAATCGGTCTGTCGGCCTCGTACACGCCCTATAATTGCTGTTGACCAACCACCAGAATTTTCTCTTGAAATGGTACGAGGTACCAACATCGGTAAATGTACAGGAAGGATTTAGGTAGAGACATTGCGCTCGTACGAGAGTGCTACCTTTAATGAACTTCGCTATACCGAGTATGTCTGACTTATTTCGAGGATAATCACTGAAAATTGCTCTAAAATCTGTTTACCGTTATGTCGTTCATCAGAAACGAAAAATTTTCGATTTTCTAAGAAGAAAATTATTATAAAATAATAGAAAATTTGTCTGATGTTCGGTTCTTCGTGAAAGGGAAGCGATGTCTGACTTATCGTTGATAAAATCACTGAAAAGTAGCGAAACATTTGTGTTTTTCGTGGAAAGGAACTCTTATCCACTTTGGTGGACCCATGGATGGATATACGGGGTACTGATTGTGAAGTCGGGAATAAATGGGTGCAGGTATGCGCATATACACAAGAGGAAATAGTAACTAAGGACATTTGTGTTCAACTCTGATCTACTGTACTGCAGGGAATTGGACCGTTCGAAAAATCGATGCACCGGTTCCAAGAAGTTGGTAGAAGTTCGTTCTACTGGTTGCTTGGATAGTTAGACCTTTTTGTAGAATGCTGTTTTTGATCTGAACTTTCATTTGAAATTTAATTATCTTTAAAAAAATCAATAGATCTTTAAATTTGAACTATGTAAAATGTAACGATTTGTCTAACTCAGTAATTATACTGCTTGAAAGGAAACAAAAAGAAAGGAAAAAAAGAATAGAAATATTTTAGGAAACTTTTAGTGGCCGCTGTTCGCCTATTGTGGCCGACGTGCACGCACGAAATTGCTCTGTCGAAAGTTCTTTGTTCCGACGTCATTTTGCGCAAACCACGGGAGCACTTGTTCCTCCGCGACAATTATCGCACGCGAAACTCGTAATTGCGCGAGTCCGCTCGAAACTAGAAGTCTCGGTGAATCTCTGTGCACGTTCTTCGGCGAGTCGTTAATTGAAAGGGTCGAGTGGCCTGGTAAACTGGAAAATTTCGCGGGAAACAGGCCGATCGACGAGCGGCTGCACTTGATACTTTAGAACTGCACGCTTCACGCTTTTCCGTGACCAATTACGCGGAATGAACAAGGGCCACCCTGGCTGAGAGAGAGTGAGTCCAAAAATGGAGAGATTATTTTATTTGAAGTACCTACGGTATGCGCTTGATAATTCCTTCCATTTGGGTCTTTAAAAGGAGCCACTTCTAGGCAACAGGGAATTATCGAAATATGTACATTTGAATGCTTCTTTTTCAATTTTATTTCATTCATCTCCATCAGAAAGCTTTTCGATCGTTTTGCATAGCTGTTTGAGATAATAGGATTCGTCTGTTTGCGCATATCATTGTATAACATTTATTGATATTTTTATACGATACAGGGGATTATTTTTAGATGCCGTTAATCAGATTGACGCGAAGCTCGCGTGATAGTTTTAAAATCGTCGAAGCGATCGATCAATTTAATATTCTATAATATATAACGCGAGTAATTCCTGCTCGATTTACGACGAGATATTCCAGGTGTTTCGTATAAAAGCCCGTTGTTTCGTTACGAATAAACACTATGAAATATCCCGTCTCTCTTCATTCCTCGTCATAAAATAAACTAACGATACCTTCCGGCCTCGCGTTTCGCTATTTGCGTCGAGAGAAAAACGTCGATAATAAAATTGTAGCTTGCACGGGATTCATCGCGAGAACGGTTGGATAAATATTTATCTTTACGAGAGTTATCGATTACGGGAAACGTGTACGTTTCGATGCAAAGTTTATTCAATCGGTAAAATGGAGTTTTGTATCCTGGGTAGTAAGGTATATTAAAATTTTGGTTATTAAATACACGGTCGATGAATTTACAAATTTCCGTTTTCCAGGATTTCTAAAATTTTCATTCAGTTAAAGAATTTTCAAAATTCAACATTTCCCCTGTTGCGTAGTCATTTTTTCCCTTCGTTAGGCATTTATTTGTAGAACGACACAATTCGGCAATTTCTATTCTACTGTTTCGAATACCGAATTCACGAGGGAAGAATTGACCCAGTTAGTTCAATTGCGTAGAAAGGATTCCTCGAATCAAGATCCGATGTAGCGATTTCTTTTCTCGTTGCTGTGCAAACTATACCAGTTTCAGTGTAATCGAGGAATGGAAATGGTTAGGTCAAGCTGACCTCAGAAATAGCAAAAATTTCCCGTAATTTCTTTGGCAAGCCAATTTTAATCCTTAATGCGTTTTCTGCGACACCGTCAACTCGTCGATTCGATTCCCGCCGGGATAGATCGATAAGGCACGTTCGCAAGAAACGAACGACGAGGTTGCGGCTCAACGTTTTTACCTTCCTCCCACGATCTTGGCCATTCCACTTGCGGGAGCCTGGCAAAGAAACAGGCCGACTTTGTCTTCCGTTTTGTCGCGAACGTTGCGTCGCGAAATTAGCGCAATTACTCGCGTGGTTTTCTTCGAGGTGCTTCTTTCTCGCTGAATAATTTATCACTTTAATCGTCACGCCACCGTATCGGGCTGAATATGGGACGACAAAAGGCGATTTGGCTCTTTTCGCTTATCAACGACGCGTCGTAACTTTTTCTTTTAATGCAAAGGATAATAAATCGCGAGCATCGATTCCGTACGTTGAAGAAATTTATAATGCACGTCGGGATGGATAGAATAGATAGGTGAAATTATAATAAATGGAAGTCTTTTTGAAGGGTGTTTTGTAAAAAGCCGGGATGAAAGACGGTAAAGTTAGAAATAATTTCATTTTAATCTATAAAGAGTGACGTCAATGGTGTTTGATGAAGGAAGTAATCAGGGTAATTCCGGTTTAAAGAGTCTTAATATTCGAAAGATTGATGATTCGTCGAACTTTGATTAAATTCCAAACGCGTATTAATATCAGATACAATTAGTCATTAATAATGGTATATTAACGAAGATATCCGGCGATACTTTCAAAGAAGTATCAGTTTTTAAACGTCGAAGAATTTCATGCCACGATTCATAATTAAAGTTTCTTACATCTACGTCGATGTAAAGCGTAGTAAGCGGTACTCGTTCATCGCGGTAGAAGATTAATTTGTCAGCGGAAGGTGATCAAAATCAGCAAAGAACGCCGACAAAAGGTAGACACCGACCTCTTCATCCTTCTTCCTGTCTTCGTCGCGGTCGTTTGACACTGCGAATGCATTCTTTTTGCACCCCTGTATAATTAATAAGTTCCCCAGCACGAGGGGGTGTGGCTGCTGTAGATCGCGGCACAGCCAGGTAAAGGGCTAATTGTACGGTAATATTAATGTGATGTTTAATTAAAGTCCCATTTAAAGTAGCTTTTGTGAGTCGGCCGAACTGGATTACAATGGCTCGGCGTGAAACTTTCCACGCGAACTTGCTATTTAATAGATGCCTTCCTTCATTTCTTATTCCCCTTGCTCCGTCTGATAATTATAAATAAAACTTCGTCAACAGACGAAATTGTCCATTTCTGAAGATTTACAACTCACGCTGGTAGATCGAATTTTCATTCTCTGATATTGCCATTGTCAGTTCCCAGTCGTCGCTGTTAAGATCTACCGGCGGGCCGGTGCGGTGCATTTCAATGCACTCGTCGCATCCCCGCGAGAAGATCCGTGCAAATCCAAGTAGGAGAAAGGGGAAATTTCTTATTTCCTTGGGAACTCGGTTGCAGTGACGTGTAATCGAGCGACGCGACGGTTTACGTGCATCGCATGCATTTCTTTCCTCGAAATTATTCGAGCCCTGTGGCTGGCAATCGTCAAGCCACTGATGCGATTTCTTATCGTTGGCTTTCTCGATTAACTTTACACAAGATATTTTTCATAAACCTAGAACGCTGTTTCGAAGGATTTGACAAGGTGTTTATGGCTAGATGTTGTATCTATAATGATGTTATCGAGTCAAGTACGACAGGAAATTTCTGTTAAGTCATCTACCAGAGATTATAACTTCAATCCCGGTAGTAACTCAACAAAGGCGTGTTAATAATTACCGTGAAGGAGGGTTGTTCCATTTTCTGGTCCGTGGATGAGCTTTGTACGCTGGTCACGAGTCGAAAGTCCTGGCAACGACGTGATCGTTGTGTGATAATAGCAGCGCGAGATTTGTCGAAAAACGATGGTAGCAATAGGAGCAGAACACAAATTGACTTTCGTCGCGTGGGTGGACTAAAAAGGATTGCTAGTATTTATTTTTATCCCTGTTTCTTCCCTCTCATTCTCAGGATATTAAAGATCCTTGTAAGGCAATCTCTTAATGGAGACTAGTCATCGTGTTATGCTCATTTATATTCTCCGTTGTATTCAAGAAATTACAGTATCATTCATCTTAAAATGAAACTTGGTATTCTGAAAAAATAAGAAAATAAAAATATTACAGAGTTTGAATTGCAAATTCAGGAGATAGGAACGGATCATTTCCATGTACACGCGATATCTGTAGTATTTACTTCTTAATTACAGTTAATCCTGTCTAAGAGAACTTGTACCTACGCTCTTAAGCAGTCTAGCAAATATCCTATAAAATCCAGTTTACCTTAGAACTTGAATCCATCATTTAATATTTCACTGCTGAAATCTAGAGGATATTTTATTACAGACATATTGAATATATGGCGGTAGAAATTTTTTACCTAAATTCATATTGACTACCATTTCTTATCAAAGCAAGTTCTCCCGTAGAACCTATAAAAGGGGTACTTTATCGTCAAAGAAAGTTCTCTTTTCTTTCTTCATTCAAATCCACTAAACCAATTTCAAAGAAGAAAGTACTAAAAAGCTTCACATTGTACTTTCTTTCGCAAAAATAATCAGACCTGTCTCCATTCGCTAAATTTCGTCAGACCTCGTTAAAGGTAATCTCCGCGACTAATTTCCTAGCATAAATTTAAACACCGGAAACGGAAGATCCTTCTGGCGATCGCGACTAGGCACGACTCCGTCGCGTATCTCGCTTGTACAAAAGCGGGAGAGCGCTTAAAGCGGAAATCGCTCGAGTAGGCGAGCTTCAAAGAGGTCCCGAGACCTAGTTGGCTCGCAGTCGCACATTTCGCGTACAATAATTATCAGAGTTATCCAGCCGAATGCATCGGTGTGTGCGTGTACAGTCTCGTGAACTGTTTGATGTCGCGTTAAAACCGAGAAAGCCAGGCCACCCTCGTGTGTGTACACGGCAGTGTTTTCACGAGGAAACGAGGAGGATGCTAATTAGTCGCGCAGTGAAGTGAATGTTGCGAACCAGACGTGACTCGGCTTTCCTCCTGCACTCGCTCGTTCTTCTTATGCACACTACCGTTCATAAATCATCAGACACATTGCGATGAAAAATTCACAATTATTTCCCTGTAACTTCGTACGAAGAACAAAAATAATCTTCCGATCGATCAATCACTCGTCTGTGTCCGATCGGTTCGTACCAATTGGGACTGTAAAGTAGAACGGTACGCGGAGAAAAAAGAGACGAACCAGAAAGAAGCTTGGAAAAAGGCCAGCACTTTTGTGTAGAACACAATACCAACCACAGTGACTGAGTCACATCGGATGGCGTTTTCTTCTCGGGAAAAGATATTCGATCCTCGAAAAACGATACGTAACGAAGAGAACGATCGGGAAACAGGGGAGCTACACCATCGACGAAGGTACCAGGAGAAAAGGTAGATCGAAGGAACGATACGTTTCTCGGTTTCAGACGAAGAAAAGTCACAAGGAAATGCGTTGGACACGATTTTTTCCTGCGCGCGATAGAAGAATCCTCCCTCATGTCAAGTTACTGCTAGATTCTTTATTTTATTTCATTTTCTTTTGAACACCAATCTGTTGTTTTTGTGTTGTCTTCCGTTTCGTTGCCTTTGAAGAAGATACCTTTGCGTGTCTCTCTCTTTCTGTTCTCCCAAACTTGATTCTTTTATTTAATAACCCCCTTTGTAGCGCCTCACTGTGAACCTGAAACAAACTCGTCGACTACGTGGACGGTTTACTTCAACGGTATTGCACTGTGAATAAAACATTATTCGTGTATAAGCGTGCAACGAGATAACGGCGCTTTGGATATTTTTCTTGTCACTGGGAAGTATAATGTTCCCGACGGTGGCTTTCTTCCAGAGAATATTTTGTCGTTTCACTGCGAATATCGAGGAAATTAAGTTTTGCTATTTTACTAATTCATTCGAAGCAAGGGTTGAAGATCCTCGGTACCGTGCGTCGCCGAATACTTGATATCAACCGAAAATTACTCTTTTAAAGTCTTGCAATCTTGAAATGCTGAAAGATTTTTAGAGCTTCCTTTAAAAGTAATAATAGCAAAATATAAGTTGGAAAAGAAGAGTCATTTCTTTTTCTTAACATAATCCCGAGGGTGAGCTGTTCAGCGCGATTTTATCTTCATTCCTGTCGGTCCCAGTCGTATTCGTCCGAGTCTCGTTCTCTTTCCCCAGTCTCTTTATTTCTTGGTTTCGCCAGCGAATCGGTAAATAATTTATGAAGCACTGTCCCTGTACGATTTCACGGTGCGACGCATTTGAAGAAAAATTCGGTCGAAGCTGCCGTAACAGCAGGGTACCGTCTCTCTCGATTTGCTCGGGCAAAGTGTGCCGTGCTTCCGGAACGTTCTCCGGAAATCGGGTATTTTCGAGGCAGAAAGATCGCCACCACGGAACTAGCATCGGGATCGCGATGGTCATTTTCCGTGGTTACGACCGGCTTAAACGGACTTCCATTCACTCCTATACAACCCTTCGATACTGTTACCATGGCTGTACGTAATAATTCTTCCTGGGTATTAGGGGTTCCTTTCTCCGCCTCGATCTTGTTTACTTTCGATCAATCTTATTTCTCATCGCGTGAAATTAATTCGACGATTAATCTTCCTGGATAACAGTTTTTAGGCGATCGCGTTTTATCCTCAGTCACTGATCTGAGAATTAATTATTCTACTTTCATTTTTTGTAAAGTTCCTCTTGGTTCGAATCAGAGAAATACAGGGGGTGTCTACTTAGACCGTCGACAAATATTTTCTTCTCCTCTCTCGATAAAGGAAGCGACTAAAGAATTTGCATGCCGGAGTTCGAAGAAAATTCGCGAGTATCGTTTCTTTGCCACGTAATATTCTCGGGGTGGAATAGTAATACAAGAAAGCTTTCACAGTGACGATGTTATTTTCTCGTGAAATACGACTCAGACAGCTATTGTATTACGAGCAGAGGTGTCATAGGCAACCATCAGTCACTTAGGAGCTGACTTAGAATTATGTTGAATAAGAAGAATCGTGGAAGTAGCGGGTGGATACGAGTGCAAGAGACTTGGATTCTATTTCCTCTGCTTCCAGGTTTCCTATTTTCCACGACCTCTCACGATAATTTTCATTTTTAACAAATCAGAAGTAATCGCACGTCTCCTTAAGGGAAAATGGTGTTGCAAGGGTTGAGAACGATTTATCCAAATATTCTCAGGACTATCCACGAAATCGTCTAAGATTCATCTTCGACTCGAAATTCAGCAAGCGAAAGCACTCGGCTTAGCCTGTACCTTCGTTTCGCAAACACTCGTTTGCATTGCTCCAGGCTGGAGGGTCGAAAAAACCAACCAGCTCCACTGCAACTTCCCCATCGTGGAGACTTTAATATCCGCCAACGAAGCGGAAACTTTGCTGGCCAGTCTCGAGTACCGCTCGAAGCATTTGCTACGACGTTTAGAAGCTTTTAATCTCTGGACGAAAGCACGCTTTTGCTTGCCAGTCACGTTTAACCGCACCAATCTCGCGTAACCTTCTTACGAATCGCCTTTGCCACCGTAAAGCACGCTAATTTGCTTGATTCAAGTTGATACATCATCGATGACTTTATACATTTTTTGGATGTAGTGGAAAAATTGAGAAATTCTAATCGCAATAGTTTGAATACCGCGATGCCATCCACGAGAAAAGAATGGAAGAGAAATAAGGTTCGATTGAAGAATTGCTCGGCGAACATCTAGAATTAATTGCAGAATATCTTCTCGAGAATTTGACAAGGTTTCAATTTCAATCAGCCTTTCGTGGATTCGTGATAATCTCGATTCTCCCTTCCTTCATCTCCTATCATGTACCAGGAAATCCTATTGTCGAACGCTATTCCATTATATTCGTCGACTGGCAATGTTCAAAGGGAATTAATAATCGGATACTTAATTGCTAATGTTTCGAGGTTATCAGGGAAACTGCATCTACGAAGCGATGTGTACTAGGTGAATAAATAAGTTCAGCGAGAACAGAGAAGAATTATCGCTCATTTATTAATTCGATATAATTACCTGTGTCGCGAGGGAATGAAAGAGATTAAAAGCGAATGAGAAGAATAGAATTCTACGCGCAGTGGTGGCCGTCTAACGTGTTTATTTTAACAACGCCCATGGCTCATGCATAAAAGATTAAGAGGGTTTCAAATTTAAATGTAGCCCGAATAAAAAAAAGGCCGACGAAGAAAGAGAAGAATTTACTTCTCTCGTGCAAATGATTCTCTCTTAGTATTCTTTTTATTTCCATTTTTAAACATTTTTAAATACATTACTATACCACTGGATTGATTTACAACATCGTAGCAGAAATTTTTACGAAGCTACAGGATGTAAAGTATTTAGCGTCTAGTCTGGAAAGTAGAAAAAGTGAAGATCTTTTAGGCAATCATGAGGATCGTAACCATTGTCGCCACTACGTGGTGGGTTTACGTTCGAGCGGAAAAAGTGTCCCCTGAGATTTAGTAGGAGTAAACGGCCGCCCTTCTGGTGTCCCTTACATCCACGGAAAGCTGCAACCAACGTAACTTCGCGGTTTAACGGCTTGACAGGGGTAGTTTCTACGTGAGTGAACCGAGACAAGAGTCTTCTCCCCGGTGGAATGCCTGACCAGCGATGGAAAGGAACGTATCGCGAGCAACGTACAAATTACCCAAGATAAATATTTTTCTTCGAGCTGTATTTGTCTGCTAATAATTTAAGGAAAAGAGAATCAGATAAACTCGATAAGTAGGCGTGAAAAGGTAACCAGCGATCGTGACGTTTAAAGTCGAGGGACATTATCAGCGGTTTGGCCGTCGGGAATCCGAAATCAAAACTCCATTCAAGAACGTGCTCTCCGACAGACAATTTCGTTTTTCCTTTTCTCCTCTCGCCCTCGAAATTACCCCTTTGTCCGGCGACTGACGTCGAGAGAGCGACGACAAAGGAGCAAACCGCTGGGGCGTCGAGCTGTTGTCATTTTTTATCTTCGCTCGTTATCGGCTCCCTGTCGTCCTGAGAAACCGAAAAACGATAAAACAGGCCAGATAAAAGAATTCCCCTTCGCCTTCTCGATGAGAATTTCAGAAATATCGTGATTTTTATTTCGTTAAATTGCAGATCACGGTTTACCCCTTTTGCTACTATGGAAAAATTATTTAATTTCTATAACAAATATAAAAGTTTTCCACTGAGAAAAAAATCAAGCAAAATATCCGACAGCTATGAACGAAGATAAATGTTTAGTGTATAGATGGTTCTAGTGATTCAATAACCATTAATCCTAATTTTCTTCGACGTACGCTGCATCTTAATATCACTTGCATGATAGTTGCATTTTAGTTGCATCTTGCAACTAAAAGGAAACGATGCAGTATTTTCAAGATAAAATTTCAAAGAAAATCCTGTTTGATATAAAGGACCGCTATTTCTCGCAATCGATCCGGATGTAATTACAGTAAACGATAGTTTATAAGGGTATCCTATTATTTCGTGCTTTAGCGAATCGGATTAGAAGGTTTCAGACCATAGTGTGATGACAGATTAACGCCGTCCTCGACCTATAGCCTGGTCGAGAGCGGCTGATCCGTTTAAGAGTAATTTGCAAGATTTAATTTCCTTCTAATGGAATGTATCAATCTCGCCAAAGTACTTTTAACTTCTTCTTAATTTCTTATTTCCTTATCAGTTTTACTACTCTTGTAAATAAATTGCACATTCCCTGATATTAACGATCTTGCGATGCAAATCTGGGTAGGGAATGGTTTCGAATCTGTCACAGTGGTCACACGTAATTTCTCTTGTTCCATCGTCCTCCCAAAATTGTAGACATTAGTTTTTGTCGCCTGGCCAGTAACAAGTTTCCGCGTAACTTCAGGGCAACTTGGTTGCCCGCCACTGCGACATGATAACAAACAACCGGCTGGCAAATAAGTTTCACCAACTCTCCGGTAAAGTTGCCCGGTTTCGTTACGATTCCGTTTGCCGCCGTTGAATACGATTCATCGCGGGCTTAAATAATCGATGCTGTTTAAAGTTGAACCCGGTCCGGAGCACCTGACGCGAAACTTTACCGACAGGAATTATTAATAAGCGATTCGATTTGAACGAAATCGAGGCGAGAAGGAGCGGGTAATAGAGTGGTAATTATTGCGAGTTTTAATTGGCCAGAATTCATTCTGATTTATTTAATTGCAAACTTTACTTTTCGTTAGATTTAAAAAAAAATTAGAAGCACGACCATGAAAATTTGTTCATTTCCGCTCTCGTGTTTTAACGAATTGCAAAACAAATAATATTGATGATACAATTACAGCTTTCACGTGACGATGATTGAATAAATATTTATCTTCGCGTGAGCTATTGATTGCCGAATTGTGTACACTCTGATTTTAAATTGATTTAATTGCCAGGCAATAAAGTAGAGTACATGTTTATACGTTGCGCAATGGTTTTTGGTACTAAATAAATCGATTGCTTTTTTAACTCCATAAAGTTGAATTTCACTCTTGTTTATAATAACACGTTGCAGGGTATCGCGCGTAGGAACGGCAAGTTTTTGCTTAACTTAACACCGGCAACTTGTTGAAAGTCATTTAATACGATCTTCAATTCTTCGGGATTGTCGGCTGAGCTGTCAGCTTACAGTTTCCTCCAACTCTCGTTCAGATTACACGTTAATTCTTAGTGTCTGTATTCCGCTGCTTCTCGCTGATTTCCACTTTGCATGTTGATTGCCAGAAGTTTGCTCGACAGAATTGCCCCGGGGACGTAGCTCGTACAGTGACACAGGTGAATATCTTTTCATAACTTTCCGGCATATTTCCGAGACTCTATTAAACTTCCATTTGTTCTGGCTGCACACGCGCGTTGCTGTTTCTTCTTTAACTGGAGAACGACTTTCCGGAAAGAAAATCACGCGGGGAACGTAATGTCTAAATTATGCTAATTGCAAGTAATCACTCGGTGATCTTCCTTTCGAGAATACACGAATGCGTTAGGTCGGTGCTCGATAACTTGGGGATAATTTTGCAGCGGAAACTTGGCAGGAACAGCGTAATTCTATTCGTTCGTCGCATACGGAAGCTTATTAGGCGTGCCCATGATAACCCCGTAGCGTGGCCCAACACCCATCCATCTTTGCTGTACGCCAGTACGCGAAAGTTACGGGCTGCTCTAAAGGCCGAACTTGCACTACGCTCGGGGAAACTCGGCATTTATGAAAATGACCCAGCAAGCTCTATCCGACTGGCATAGAAAGGGGGAATTAATTGGTTCCCTTTACCTGGTTATTGTTGTAGTTCGTACGGTAATGCGATGTCTCGATGCAAATGGAATAATTCAATTTATGTCCGGTCTCGTTTTTCCCCCGTTATCGAAGCTAGCGAAACGAGAGTGTTTAGTCGGACATCGGAAAATGTTTATGGAACAGAGAGAATCTATGGCGCGTTTAACTAGCTTTCATACTTCTATGATTTCGAAATTATTACCACGGCACGAGTAACCATTTTGAAACATGCTAACCGTGAATATTGATTACACGACTAATAGGAAGAGAGCCTTTCCTTTCGCTGACCAGACGAACCAATTAGTAGAACAGATACGCGACTGGTCAAACACCGATCAGCCGTGCTTTGAGGTATAATACACATGCATCGTGCTAGCAAGGGAAATGGGTCAGTTGGATCAATCCTATCAGGCTGTTTAATAAATTTTGTAATTAGGAGAATGTTACCGAAGAAAATGAAGATGGGATTTAGAGAAAAAGTTAAGTGAAACTTTACTAACCATTGTACTGTTCAACGACTCGGTATAAATGTCACGAAAATAGCAAGTCGTTTCTTCGACAATGCTGTTACACGTTAAAAGCGATTGCATCGTAACGATAGAAATGTTCGATGAATTCAAACTCACACACGCGTTCACACTCGGAACACTGGCGTTTCCTTTCTTGATTGCAGTATCCATTCGAAAGGTAATCAGGTTACTGAAAGGAAAGCAATCGTTCCGTTTCCGTTTAGCTACCTTTCGACCGGATATAACTTCGATACATCGATACTGTCTCCAGATAAAAGATCTTTTCGTGTTTCGTTGTTTATTTTCAACAAACTTAACTTAATTTTCTGCTGAAATTTCCTCTACTAATTTTATCTTGTATTTCCCGTATCGGGTAAGTCAGAGACTGAAATTGAATTGCCGTAGAAGATATTCCCATTATAAAGTGGAAAGAAGCTTCGCGATGAAAAATATATATCTTTTGATATTTTATTTCTTTTTCAAAATTGTGGCGAACTTCAAGATGACCAAATATAACGAGGGCGAAGGGTTAAATCGAATCTCCCGAGTGTTCCCAGCAATTCTCAAACACGAACAGAAAGGTGAGACGAAGAAAAGACGCGTGATACTGTGCCAGAGTCGGAGTATTTGTCGAGCGAGGGAAGTCCGTTCGAAAGTTTACCATCGCTTCGGGGTTTCCTCGTCGCGAAACTTATGTTTTACGCGACGGCCTTCTTGTCTTCTTGAAAAGGTTTTCTACGATCTCCATTTCCCACGCGCGCGATTCACCCTACTCTTTCTTCGTTCGGACCATTCTACTTTTCAATCGGTCGCGCATTTTGCAGCTCTCTTTTTCCGCTCGACTTAAATCATTCAACTTGGTCGCGCCTTCGGCGATGCTTAAGAACTTTTCGCGATAGCGATGCATTCTACTTGAAATTTCACGAAAATGTAGCCCCGATTTCTTTTTAATCTTCGAACATCGCGTAACGCGAAATACGTGTCACCGTTATCGATATATTAATTAATTACATGTTTTAGAATATTTCACTACCAAATATGTTGAAGATTTCAGCTCGGCCGCGATATAATAGTTCCGAGCTAGGAAATGAATAATGCAGGAACTTTGATAATCCGAATTAATGCATTAACGTGGAAGGCAAACAAGCGTCGGTAGGTAGAGAAGGTGGAAAATAGCTGGCAGTTTTCCTCGAGACTTTCTTGCGAAAGCTGTATACACTTCTCAAGATATCTCGGTTTGCACTCAGGTACAAGAAAGTGCGACGGGTTTGAAATTTTGCCCACGGCGTAGCGGAAAAGTCTTAATGGATTGTATCATGTCGCGTTATTCACGGGCTTTTAGGCGGAAGTAGAAAAAGGGGTAAAGGAACAGAGTTGCCTATCGTGAGACGCGTCGGTAAAATTAATAGCAAAATTCTATGGGCACTTTAGTTCGAAAATATGAAACCATCTTAAGTAGGAGAAAATAATTTTCAAAGATACGAAGAAAATTATCTTTAAAGTGATCGAATGTTTTAACATATCTCAATCGATCAGTCGACGACCAATTATTCCATTCCGTTTGTTTTCGTAGCTGATGCTCTTATCCGGTATTCGAAACTTTTCATCCTTTCTCTTTTCCACGAATTTCTGTTTCCTTGAATCCTTCTTCTCTCTGTTCTATCCTCCTCTGTCCTTCTTTCGAATTGATTTTCTGCTTCTGCTGCACTCTTCGACCATTTTTCACTCTCCACGAATCTTTTCCTGATTTTTCCCGACCTTCCGTACACTCCAGTTCGTCTATTTCTCTGTGATTCGCTCCAAACACTTCTGGTCTCTTTCATCGCGCCACCTCCCTTTAATTTTCTCCGAATCTCTGCCTCCGTTCTTCGTCGTCTCTCGAGCATTTTCCTTTTTCTTTTTTCCCTTGTCTTCTACCACTGTCCGAGAGAAAATGAACGTTCACCGGTAGAATACATTTACCTTTCCCAGCTGGTGAATGTCTTGTCATGGGACATTGTCTGCTCAAAACATTTTTCAGGTTTCTCACGGATGCTGTGGGAAAAGTTGAAGTAAAATTAACCAAATTAAAGCGTTTAAAACTGTTCCACGTGGAAACGAAATATAACACCTTTTAACGTCTCCGGTTGCTTCAATTCACGATAACTGATCGTTTAAAGCGTTTCCCAACGAAGCATAATTAATTTCAAGGTAATTAGTTATAGGATACGTTGAAACGTCGTAGCGATCGAACCCAATCCGGGGGCCCCTTTTGTTTCTCCACAGTGGGATCAGCCGCGATAGGTTAATTAACGCAGACAAAATAGTCTGTCCAGAATTTTACGACAGTCCGGATTTCTAATGAAAGCGTTCCTCCGCCTTGGGAGGCTCGAGGCAAGATTAATGCCACGGTATTAGCTACGGTTTAAACCTCCCCTTCGAACCTCTCTTTCGGCTACTACCCTCAACCGGCGACGCTTAAAACGAGGCCCGGTATAATTTAAGCCGCCCGCAGAAATAATGCGTACAAATCGGCCGACCCAGTCTCCGGTTCTCCAGTAATAAACGACGCTCACTTTCGCTGGATTTATTCCTTCGAACGGTGTAATGAAATATTGCCCTATTGTTTTCTCGAAACGAACCCCTTACCGGCTGTTCAAAATTTACAAATAAAATATCGTAGAATGCGAGGGAGAAGCTTGGGAAAGTAACTTACAGAAACATTTCATCAATATCCGTGATATAAAATGCATAGATTTTTTTAAATTAAAAATCACACATTCGCCAATGGACAGTTGTAAGCTGTAAATTAATCCTTTGTTCGTTCCAACAATGTACCATTTATTTTATACAGACGAAACATTCGTGTAGTCATTTCAATTAAATTGCGAAGCACCAAATGGAAATTTTCCAATATTTTTCTTTTATTAAAAAGAAAGCACTGAATTAATTGATACACCCGATACGTAGGCGCATAAATTACTTCATATTCCCAATCTGTTCCCCTCGTGTAAATAAATCCCGCGATATTACAATTCCTTCAGGTATTATCCCCTTATGTACAAGTTAAGTGTTCACAAACTTCCGACGAAATCCACAGACGACACGGATAAGCCGAGTAATTTATTTTCGCGTAAACTTGAAGCAACGTAACGCTATTGGATCCATCCGCGACCCAAATCAGTTTCATGGCAACCCTCTAAACTCGCATCCCCGTTTCGTCATCACCTAAGAAATGTAGATATCCAGGGGAACGGTAGAAAGCCGAAGGGATCCTTCTAACGCGGTCTAATTCGTCATAACGCGTTTTATGACCACTCCGAAGGGAGCGAATCATCCCATTCGGCTTCCATTTATACTCGTCACACGACTTTTCAAGTATCTCGAACCGAGTGGCATCCAAACGCGTCTTCTTTGAGTTTAACCTTCGCTTAGGCTTCTGTTTGTTCAACACACCCACGGCTGCGAATCTCGCGAGGATAAGAAAGCCGTAGTCTCGACCTTGTTTGTCAGTCATAATATCCTTGAGAACACGAGTCGCTTTCATGGTCGGCTCTATCTCGATCGAAAGCGACGTCGACAAATTCATATGACAGTCGGATGCTCTGTGACGAGCTCGAAAGCCGTCTTTGATCGTATCTGCACGCTTTGCTTCCTCTGATTGATGCTTCACGCGTGTTAAATGTCGCTGTTGGCCGCGTTTCGATTCGACGTAGATATTCCTTTTTCTCCGAATGGATAGATCGATGAGGTTACTGGTAACGTTTCGTCGTGTCTCTGTTGTCAAATTGCTTGTCTGACCACGCATTGACCCTCGTCACTAGAAAATCAACTTTGAAAAATGTATGGACCCAGGATAGGGGTTGTTTTTGTTTAGAATTCAGTGAACATCAGGGTTCAGGGAGGAGCTAATGTAATTCTCAACAGGTTAGGTCGGTTAGGTTACTTGCAACATTTTTTTGATTGAATTTTTTGTGACAACCCTAACGTTTTTGTACCGATAACAACAATGCGATATTTTTTCGGAACGTTCGAATAATTGAACGCGACAGGGCAGAAATCAGGACAGTTTTAAGTGGATTTCGAACGTAAACACCCTGGGAGGATCGGGCCAGCATGGAGGAAAGTTTGAGCGTTCGTCGATGGAACGTGGGAAAGTTTTCTAGCAATTTGCCGTGTGGAAGTCAAAGTGAGCTCGGCATCGCTTTCAAATCGACTTGAAAAGCGTGACGGAAACGCAGCCGTGGACGGAATATATCGGGCTGGAAACTTGCCGTCCGTCGGTGAGCTGAAAAGTTGAGGAAAGCGTCGTCGGGAAATCAAAAGGGACGTGAAAATTAGCTCGCATCGCGCGAGTCACGTTTTAGAGATTCTGGTTACGGAAACTACGGGGCAAGATCGAAAAATATTACCGTTGCTTGTCGACGAACAGCGCATCCTTCGCCACCCCTCTCTTTCTCCGCTACCGATGAAAAATTCATTTCCGCCCTTCCACGGTACTTAACCTGGCAGCCGGAGATGAATTTGCTTCTGTCCGACGAAGCCACATATTCCGCTAGGATTTTCGTGACTTACATTCTATTGTCACGACTTTTTACTAGCAAAAGAAAATGAATTTTCAAGTTTCCTACTAAAATTCAATATTAATCCTTGAGGAAAATTATAAAAATTTTTTATAATCTTAGATCGTATAGTATTAGTTTGCTCTTTCAAACGATTGTTCGAAAAGTTTCACTAATCGTAAGATATATCTTGGCCAGAACATAAAAGAGTCTGCAGTTGACTGGTGGAAGCACATTTCATTCGGAATCAATTTCTCGAGAAGATTCATTTAACGATGCATCGCGTCTGCGACCGTGGAAAGTTGAAAGCTGAATGAACAAAGTTCCTTAATTCACTGAATGTCGAGTGAAGTCCGTGCGAAAGGAAATGAAGGAACAGTGCCGTTGATCGTTTCGCTCGACTGAAAGGAACTTGAATGTTTGTTAAATGTTGTTGACTCGAAAATGGTGAACGGGACGCTTTGAAAGTTAAATTTCACCAACCGGGCCCCGTTCCTCTGCAAGGCTATCGAATTATATTAGCTCCATTCGGAGCGCGGACATTTAATATCTTCGCAATTAGTTGCCAGACAATTTATCTTGCTAATCAAATATAATTCACGAACGAGCGAGCTTAATCTCCCGTTCGGATGAAATTAACAATCGTGTACCCGGTTTAGAATTGTTTAAAATTCAAAAACATTCAAATTTCTTCGTAGGGGCGATGCAAGAGGAATGGATGAAATAGAGAGTCTAGACCGCGAAATATGCGGTTTTATTATAACGAAATCATTTGGAAGTGTAGCGCAACGTATGGCGCGCGGTGTTCGCCGAGTTTTCGAGGAAACGCTCCACGTATTTCCAGTCCTCGAATCTAAATTAGTTTCTCCGAGTAGTACCAACACGTTTCCTGTCCGTACGACTAGTTTTAATATAATCCAGCACGGGTTCCCTGGAAAAGTCACGCGTGTACGCGAAAATTTCGCGACTGTCCGTTCTGTGCTCGAAGCACACCACGGAAACAGGCATAAATTCGAAAATAATACGAAAACTATCTTACAATCTAATAGGGTGCTTTTAGCGATTGTTTGAAAGTGAAAAATTAAGAGTAGGTCCATTGATGCAATGTCTGATTACACGCGACTAATTCTACTTGTTCTATTTCGGCTGACCGCACGCGGTCTAATACTACTTGCCCGACACCTGAACATATATGCGGTTCTATTTTATGGTCTGACCACGTGAAAATTTACGCGTTTCATTGATCCCACTGCTAATTACACAGACCGTGGTCGCAACGACACAATTCTGCATGCTCGCGTAAAAATAAATTGAAAATAAACAGTAGTCTCTTTTTTGGGATTCAGAGTTTACAATTTTATTTCAAACATTCAGTACAAATTAGTAATTGGGACAAATACATGAAAGTTCTCAGAGACTCTGAAATTCGATGAAAAATAGAAAACACGGATGGTTGCTGGAAATTCCAATTGCAGCAACGATGCAGTTTTTCCTTCTATCGTGGCGTACCTTTGGTCCGAGAAACGCGGGCTACGAAAGGGTCGAACATAAATGGCGCGGATGCGGCGTGCAGAAGGTTCGGTTGGCCTACGTAGGCACGCGGCCTTCTCTGGCGTGGTGCCAGGCCTCGAAACAAAACTGGAACTATGTAAAGCCCGCTAACTTCATCTTCGCGGGTTAACCAAGCGGGCTGCCGACGGGGGTCGAGCATTCGCCGACGCAAACAGACACCCCTTAGCAAACTCCTCGCGTATTTACGCCGGGATCGATGACCCGATTCCCTTTGGGGTCGAATAACCGATCCGTGGACCGCTTACCATCCAGAAGAGTCACGAAAGTCCTGCTGCTGACTTATGGCTTCGACCAGCCACCACGTTCCATGGGATCTGATGGTTTCTACCGTGAAACCGAACGACCCCGGATTACGTGCCTCCACGAAAGCTTTCCTCTTTGAAAATGCGAAAATCTTCGCATTAGAACATTCTAACGTTTATGAATTTTTGGCGTTATTTTCCATCCGCTTTCAATTAACCATCTTATGACATTCAAATACGGGGATGCTAAAAGGAAAGAGGAAAGGAGATTTAAAAGTCTGATCAGCACGGAAGAAAGTTTGTTTACCATTCGTTTTTCAAACTTATCAAGAAGGTCGCTTCGGATTTTTTCCTTGCCAGGGCAGGAAGAAGTTCATCGAGCAGATCCATTTGCACTTTTTCGTTGTTATATAGCCAGGAAGTTTGGCGAGTTTCTTATTGAGGATATTTATACTCATCCGACATTCATATCTTTCGACCCTCCCGCGTCCCCTTTAATTGAGAATTCATAGGATAAGGAAATTGGCTAACTTTGAGTTATAGTTTGTTGCAACCGTCTAGGCCGCAGAAAGCTCGAAGCTTTTCGTCCGTCTAATGGAAATTGATGCGCTCGCCGAGACTGGGATATTCTTCTAATTTATGGTCGAAAGCTAACCGAAGCCGCGACAAGATCCATCCCGTCGTTAAACTTGCCCTGATCGTTTATGGTTGCCACGAGTGTTACGGAACTTTCGAAGCGATCCAATTTACACATGTGAAATGAGATCCAACGCGCGGAAAGCTCTGTTTCATGGTTCTCCGGCCGCATTAACCGCAAATTTTCTCGTGTTTCGAGCGAAAATTATTCAGTGCCGAAAGGATACGGAGCCTGTTACCGATTCGTCGAACTCGACCGAACATCGACAAAGCCATTGTACTCCGAAACCTATAGTTAATGCCTTTCTAGTCGCTTATCGGTGAAAAGGGATCTCCCGGTTCCTGGAACCACGCCGTTCTATCAATGCGCCACAAAGTAAATACTATCGCCCCGCTGCCAGGAATCTTTTCAATGGAATTTTATTTATCTTGCATCAAACCGTATTTATTGTGTCACCGAGGTAAGAAATATGAATTCCCTCGGCTGTTGTTCCTTCGCTACGAACTTTCCTTGAAAATAATACTACCGCCTGATCGATCTTGTCTGTGCCATCAATTTCTATTTATAGTTGAAACTATTCTTCGCTTAAAAGCTATCGCCGTAGCATTTTATTTAATTTGACGTTTTCGCGAAAGAATTAAATGTCCTTCCTTGTGAAACGTTATCCCGAACGAAACAAGCCTGTCTCCGCGTACGCGTCTATCAGACGGCGAATTCCCGCGAGTAGGTAACCGAAGAAGAATTCAATATCCAACGCGCGTCCGGGTCGCCGGGTCGAGGGAAATACCGTCGGTCAGCTCGACCGTCCGACAATTACTTTTCCAGGGGAAATCTAATTTTCGCCTGACGACGGGTACCACTGGCCTGTGCGTTTGCACGCTCCTGTCCGCTCGCTCATCCGCGAACGCGTTAAATTATTCGGCCGCTAATTTCTCCGCCTGGAGGCGACGTACGTAGCAGCCGAACGCTCGTTAGCTCGCGCGAAACTGACGCGAAATTCAAAAGCTCTGACTGATTACCGGCTTCGAAAACTTTTCCCCGGCACTCGCCTTTCTCTCGCCGGTCTGCCATTAATTCGCCTGGCCATCGAATTTTCTGCCGATCGCACAACAATTTTCCCTCCCCGTTGGCTCCGTCTTACCTCCGCGTCCGACTCGGCTCTCAAGGTAATTGCACGAGCCTGCTGAATGGGCTCGCGAGTAAATGGTAGCAGCAACCGATGCAAGATATGAAAATAATGCCAGCCCGTGAATGCCGCAATCTAAGAACGCTTCGTCCTCGCGCTAATGGAAAACTGAGAAAGCACGGCTCGTTTGATGCTGGTCCATTCGTGAAATCGATGGAAAAATAAATTTGGCAGTGATTCGTTGGAATCTTTTTTTTAAATATTCGCCGTTAGATATTTGTTGGAAATAAATTTCAAGCTGACGACTCTGGGTGACATTCATTGTAGAAAATGACAAATCAGCACGATTCTATTTTCCAAGGAAACATAATATTCGAATATGTCCGATAGAATTTACACGGAAGTAGCTCGGATATACAACCCCTTACATCGTTCTATTGGCAGTAGATATATTGTTCGAGCGTCAGACCTAAGAAAACATGGGTCCCTCTGTATGTCAGAAGTTCAATATTACATACACAATATTTGCTTTCTGCTATCAATGAATTCTGACATTTTCTTAAGGTTCTACGTGAGAACAATAACAGTTAGAGTGCAGGTCTGAGTAAAGATTGATTTACTGTGTTTCAATTATATTCCATTGCTTAATCTAATACAATTATTAGAAAAAGAATGCTTAGAGGAGCAATGTAAAATTTAAAAATGAAAATTGAGGCTCTTTCTATGGTCCGCCGTCCGAGGGTTAATTCCTTGTCTGACCATACACGGTCCTATACTACTTGTTCACTTGTTAGGCCGTGTTTCCACTTGCGAGAAAACTTCGGCAATAAGTGTCTGACAGACTGTCAGACAGCAACTAGCCATTGTGCGATCTCACTTGCAGTACTGTTTACATTGGCTAGTTGCTGTCTGTCAGACACTTATTGCAGAAGTTTTCTCGCAAGTGGAAATACGGCCTTAGGAAATATACATTGATTGCTTATCGAAATACACAAGACCACTTCATACAAGTTTCGATAATGTTCGAATAAAAGTTCCATAAACCCGACAGACCATTCATTCGATCGAAAGCATTCAGTAGTATCGTTCTATATTCAGCCTTCAATCATAGCCGATGCTCGCTTTAAAATGTCGGTCATATCCGAGGGAAAAATACTTGGTGTAAATAACTGGCCCAACGGAGTCTTGCCAAGTCGATGCACGGAGATTCCTGCTATCCAAACATGATGTATCGACGGATAAAAGTTGAACAGCCTGCCATCGAACCGAAAGGGAATAAAGAATAAAGACGGGTTCTACGGACCATGGTGATGCACTTTCTGCCACTTTACGTCAGGATTTGCCAATCGATAAGCAAGCTTTACAGAAACTGTATCGAAGACCTTGGAAAAGGTCTTCGTATTTTCTGCATACGTCTTATGTGCACGGATTTACGTGAACCTGGACGAAAGGAAGGAAGAATACGTTGAAAGATATCTTCGCCATGAAAACATGTAAACTGCAGGACTATCGGTGCCGCGAATCGTACCCAGAGTACGACTGGTTTTATCGGTCGGAAAGCAGATTTCTATTCAAAATGATAGAATACGGAGATCGAGATCCTAAATAAATGGTTGAATTCAATTCTTGAATGGAGAGGATCACCCTTTTACTTCGGGCTACTCGTTCTATCGAATAGAGTTCTTCGAATATTTTCATTCTTGCGTTTTTCTCTCTTGAATTTTAAGATTTCTTTTCGCTCTTTCAATATGAGAATCACGCGTGAAGGTTCTGCCGTAGATTACTATACTCAACTTCCATAATATGGTAGTAAATTTCATTGATTACAAGTTCGTGAACATCATTAACCTCTTGCTATTTATACGGTAGATTACAATAATCGGCGGGGTATAATATGAAAAGTTGGCCATGAAATTAAACGTGCTCCAATGTCGTTAATTTCGACGAAAGATAAAAGCGGTACAATTTGCACAGTCGATTACAGAGCAACGTAATCCCATGTTACATTGAACGTGGAACGAGCTCGCGTTATACCACCGTCACGTTCTACAAACCAACGGTTCTCTATGATTTCGACCATCGAAGAATTATTTACAACCTCCATTTGCAATCTGCCTAGATTTTGCACGTTCTTATCCGAGATCGCCTGTATTTCATGAATAGCTTTAAACGAATACTATGGAAAAGACAGAAGTAATAGAAAAATCGAAGGAAAAATATTAAAATGAATGGCTAGAAGTTTTTATCGTAATATTCGTCTGTACTTCGTTTCTCTTATTTGCCAAGAATTTTGTTGGAACCAAAAGACATGGTATCTTGGCACGTTTAAGCGCGAAGAGCAAAACCGCAGTACCGCAGCACCGAGTGTATGCTTCCTCGTTGTAGAGACGGTGGTAAGCGCAAGAAAATGGTAACTAGCTAGTTAATTTCACGGTAAATCCTTGTGTGTTATGAAGCTAAGTGTTTCTGAAAGATCTGGTAAGTGTGAAGGGACACTAACGAGCGTGTGGTAGGATTTGGTACAAGGAAGAATTGAAGAAAGTTAATCGACGAAGAAACTCGGCAAGTTTTACGATTTTTCTTCGGGTCCTCTCGTTCACCGCTGCTTTACATTAACCCCATGGTCGTAGACTCGAATTTTAGATTGGTCCATAAGAAACACGATAAATTCGTCTCTTATCCTTAATCGCGTGCACCCCGTAACGAGCCGTCAGTTTTTGCTCCGAGAATCCTGCCAGATTTAACTTCGAGCTACCTCGTTCCCCGAGGAAGGACACCGCGAACAAGAATAATTCGCCAAGTAAACGAAATAGACCGAAATTCATCTGGATTTCATTGCGTCCCCGTCGTACGTTCGGGTGCACTTTCTTCAGGGTTCGTGCTCGGCGAAAGTTTTAATTGCTTCGTGCTCGATCCTCCAGGGTATTGGCCTCCCTCCATTCAACAAGTTTTCAAGCTACGACCCTACATGTTCCCATTCTACTCGCCTGACTACTTGTTCATCGGCCAACCCTGAACGATCCCCATTCTACTTGCCAGTGTCTGAACAGGGACGATCATAATCTCGTTAAGGGCTGATCAAGACCGCTCTTGTTCTACTACGGGCATGTTTAACAAGAATTAACGGTATTCTATGTCGGTACTGCCTCTCTGTTATTGAAACTTTATTCTACTTACAGAATCCTGTACATCTTATGCGTAGGATGTCTGACTAATGCTACGTTTTTCTACTTAAAAAGTGATAGATATTGGGTTTATCGCTTTGGATCTTAATTTTTAGTTATTGAATCGTACACATAGGACTTTGATATTAATTTTCTTATTCAAAATCGTAAAAGACAGAAACTCCTTTCGTCTTAAAGGATCATTAATCGGATCTGATTGTGCTTCAATTGGTCTTTCCGAAATTCAGCCAAGTAATAAGCAGAGAAGCTGGAAGTCGCGTTGCGGTCGCCCCATAATGAGGCGAATCCCAATCTTGGCCGATGTAATTAGAGGAAAATTGCGGCGTAACGTGAGCCCTCGATAGCGTAGCCTCGCCACCATTCTGCCCCGCGAACGATCCGAACGTGGCGAGCCAGAGGAATATATCCTGGTGTACGGCGGAAAATGAAGTACGTCGAACAAACTGAATTACCATGGAACGCAATAACGCCGCGGGACGACGAATCGGTCGATCGGTTATGTTCGCGATGAATATAGAACAGCGGATGCGTGCTGCGTCGTTAGGCCACTTACAGATCGTTATTCTAACCGAACCCTCGCGCCGGCTGCGTACTCAATTAATTCGCGATAATCCTAATCGCTAATTGCGCGATTCCGGTCCGCCTACCTCCGCGACTCACCGTTTCGTTTCGCTTTCCTGGCCGATCAATGCGAAACTAGATCAATCGCGCATTATGTTTACATACGTTTTTGGAAATTGAAACCGAAAAAGTAATGAAATTCCAATTAACTTTTGCTAGGACAGTGGTGGCTAAATTTTATTACTGTAACAATGTACTCGGCAGCACGAGCATTGCTCGAATTAGCTTCGTCTCGGAGCTTTTCGTTCCCCTTTTCCAATTTGCCATGTGACACCAATTTAATTAAATCTGCGACAGAGTGTTTCTCTAAGTCTCCTCTATAAATTGCACCCTATACTCGGCACTGAGAAAATACGTGGACCATATCGTTTGCTTACACTCGGTGTTATCCTTCGCCCTTTCACAACGCGTGCTCCAAAAGGAAACTAAGAGAAAAAGAAAAATAACATAATAACGAGATGGGAGAGCTTCTGATACAAAGAAAAGCAGAGCTGGAATTACGAAAATAGATTCGAAGGTATAAAATTAAGAAGAAGTTCTATCTCTTTTTCTTTCTTTACGATATAAAAACATTTGAACGATCTATGAAATTAATCCTTTGATGATATCTCGAGTGCGGCGTCAAGAATCCTTGGCTCCCTTGTCTTCTCATCCTCTGGCAGAATTTTTCCAATCTTCTCCAGAGATTAAACGGGACATGATTCAGCCAGGGTTCCGCGTGGCGAGCACGCGCTGACCAGCTCGACGAGGAGAGGATTAAGTTCCGCCACGAAGGAATCCAATAGAGGCGGTCGGTCACGGTGGTTCGATTCGGTAAATAGGTGATTTAGAAATGAAAAGCGTCCACTGACCGGCCAGTATTTGCCACGATAAATGCGAGAAAAGATTGGAACGGGTATCTGGATATGAGGGACGATGAATTGTCTGGCCTCAGGCTTGCTTCGTACCTCCTTGGGAACCGCCCTTTAATTTCCGGAACAATGCCGAGAAACGGATCTCGAGCTTCTGACGAACGTCTTCAATAAAAGGATATTTATGTGTGCTAAAAGTTCGTCGCGAAAAATGGAACTAGTCTGGACCAGTCTTTTGTGTTTTAAAACTTTTTCTCTTGAAAATTTTAAACTAAATATCTAAAAGATCCAAATAGAAGCATTTTCTGGGAAATGCAAGTTCAACTAAAATGGGAATAATCTCAGGATTAAATCGAAGATTCCTTTACATCGTACTCTCGTTTCTATCGAAGATATGATTTTCCTTTTTTAGTAACGGTAGTCGATGAATATCCGCGCCATTCCGATGGACTTCGAATTTCCATTGAAATGCAAATTTTTCACAATGATCTGAACGTAAGCCCGTCTTTAAATCGGATTAAAATTTAAGTATCCTCTAGCCTGTGTTATCTTTCATAACACAGTAACGAATTAGCAGGCGTGCGGATGTGTTTATTATCGAAAATATGCCAAGAGCATTACATTGATGGGCGAATTAATCGGAAAATTATGTAAAATCGAGGACTATTCGTAAATATTCGGGCGCATTATGCTTCATTACACTATTCCCTTCTCTCCGTGTTTCCCAACAACGATCGCATTCCTTCCATTTTAAAACGCAACAATAATAATTTCGTTTGCGCTACGGGAAAATATTTGCGTAACGCGCGACAGTTATCGGGAATTTCAGCGTCCATTGTTAAACCGCATCCACCCTCGGACCGGGGTTTTATCTTTCGGAATAACAACCGTTAAAACAACATAATACCCGATGTAACGTGAATTTCTCTCTGCGATTTTCAATTTTTGTCGAAAACAATTCCGCGTACTCGCGTGTTTGTTTGAATTGTTACGCCCAATCGATAAACAACCATGTCTCGGTTTTGTTGAAGAAAATAAATCGACAAAATAATAATATGAAACTTAAATTTTAGTTCTGACGATTTAGTTGTTCATTTCGTCTTGTTAGTGATAATTAATACAAATTTAGATTTAATTAACCTGTTTAGTGTAGGGCCAGTGATGATGTTGAACATGCAAATGATATTCTGAATATCTGTTAATTAATAATTGTCTTCCTAATTACCTATGTTGTTGGCGCTCCATTGTTCACCAACTAAGATTAGTTAGTCTCTGAAAATCATTTTGGACGAAGCATTAATCATTCTAATATTCTTAGAATTTATTATTCTGTAATAAAAAGAAATTAGCACATCTCACTTTTGCAGAAACTTGTTTTAAAATAAGACTGCAATCTCGAAAACTTTCTTTAAAATTTCTCTTTTCAAAGATTAACGTAGTTTAAAAGGTCGAGAATTTTCCTTCGTAAATTGTGGTTGAAAGAGGGCCGTTTTAGGGAGCTGTAGAATTTTCTTTAAAAATTCTTGGTCCAAGGAGGACGTACGAAAAGCACGGGGACACGTCGTAAACCGGAAATTACAACGAGCCTTTTTCAGTAGTCCCCTCGGATTTCAAGCTCGATGCTAATTGTCGAAATAAAACGTGGCAGTATCGACGAACGTATCGGTGTGTCCGCTGATTTCCCAGGACGATCTTTCAACCGGTCATTAACCAACGATTGCGATACAACACGAAAGGCGAAAAAGAAAGCGACCGGGTCACGTGCGTGCTAAATTGGACCCGGAATAAATTTTTTCTAGTGGCAAATAACAATCGGTGGTCGAAGACAAAAAGCAAAATAATTGGGGAAATATTTTAAAACATTTAAGTAAATGAAAAAAAGTTAAAATTTAATTTCATTTGATCTTTCCATTTTAAAATTAGACATCATAATTATCGAATGTTAAGTTTTTAAATTAATTTACCTTTCCAAATAGAAAGGTGGAAAGCAGAATTAAAAATTAAGCTATTTCAATTCGTTTTTAATTGAATTTTGGATGAAGTTGATATAACTGTGTTGCCCCCAAAATTCTATTAACTTTGGTCGTACAATTACAACACCAAGTTAATGAAATATATGTTCGAAATAACTGGGTAATACATCCATTATTTAACACCGTGTTTTAGTAGGAACATGGAACGTTACAAAATTTAAAGTGTTTAACTTCAATGTGCATTTAATGCAAATGTAACTGTGCGATGCAGATAATATTGCTATAACGTTTTCCAACGATAACCGAGTAATAAATAAAGGGAGACGATGATGCTAAATTATTGCGGTGTGGCAATGCTCAGATGGCTAATTGGAATTAATTTGCCTTGTTGAATAATTCTGAATAGTTTATGATTAAGCAGTATCCTTTTGAACAGGACAAAATATCATCATGATACGTCGGTAGTGGAATTAATAACGCTGAATGGTTGAATCAAATTCGCTCCATTACTCTGAATATATTCCATACTTGACGGTGAACCTTTGATGGAGAAACGTATCGAGCTCTTCAATATCTTACAGAATCTTCTATCTGTATCGAATCATTTTCATTTACCATTGGCGTTAAATTTAGTATTTCTGTTTAAACTGAAATATTTAAAATGTCTACAGTAGACTCTCGATAACTTTCCGCCCTGAATATCCTGACTCGGATTGCCGGTACAATTTTACCTTCCTTTTTCCATCTTTCATTTCGCTAAATTAAATTCGAACTTCGCAAATTTATTCTTGGTCGCGATGAAATATGAAACTCGTATTACTTTAGATCGACAGATTGGTGACACAGAGCGCTTAAAATATATCTCGTGTTCGGTCGTAACTTGGGAAAATAAAATCTGCCAGCGATATAGGATTTTATGTTCCTCGGAAATTCGATCAAGAAGCAGACCGTGTTTTCGAATCGGGACTAAATGTCTCGATAAACATCTACGAAATTCGCGTTTAACTCGATTCCTATCAAAGATCATTTGCAAAATATTTATAGTTAACACGACCGGTTGTGAAATATCGAAATTTAACAGAGTAACCACGGCTCCGGATAACTCTGCTCAGCCCGCGATCGTATTTCTTTTTTATAGTTCGCGTTGCTTGCAAATCTCGCGTCTGTGCACGATTCCGTGTACACTTGGGTGAAACAGTGGGACAGACTCCAAATGAAGCACGGTTAAACAAGAAAAAAAAGAACGCGGTTGAATAACAACGTGTGCTTTTCGAGAGAGATGAAAGCGTTCCTATACGAAATCACCCGGTGAACTATTGCAATTGATAGCGTTGCTAGAAACGACCAGATAGAAAATGTTTTTCATATTTTTTTAAAAACATTAAATATCTCTATCGACTATTAACGAGATTTCAGGCCGATGAATAAAGTTATTCACCCTTTGATTGCGATACGTTGTAAAAATAAAAGATCATTTCTCTTTTAAAAAAAGAAGAATAAATTTAAATTGTAATAGTTTTTCATTGAATTTCATGATTTGCCTCTCAATAAGGTTGAATGGTTTTCGCGAAAAGGGTGCTTATAATATTCATTTCATTTACGTGTCGGATCAATTATGCATGCCAGGTCATTAAGTTTATATCACGCACGGCTATGGTCGCATTATTATTAACAGATCTCCCCTGTAACATACGTGTCAGTTATTCGAGGAACGTTGAATGACGTTGGCGCAACACGCGTAAACTTTCGTCTCTGTGAAAATATCCGGGAAAAGTTGCGCTCGAAACGGGCCAGATGCCGGCTGCATTATGCACGATGCATCCGGCTCGATGCACCGTGCTATCGCGCTCACCACAAGGAATTTTGTCGTTAAAGTCGGAACGAATTAACTACTTCTCCTGCTGTGTACCTGTATTTTTTCCCTCTTTTTAATAGCACCGCGCGGCAGATATTTGCAAGCTTCCATTTTAATTGCACTTTCGAAGTAGATTCGGTCGAATGCAAAACAATGCACTTTTATCGGAAAGAAACAGCGAATAGCTTCGTGGATATCCAGGGAGTATTTAAGGCTTATAATATTTGAAACTAGATCGGAGAATCATATAATTATTATTCTATTATGTTCATTATCCTTTCTTTTTTCCCTGTTTTATTCGAAAGTTAACGACACACGGTATTCAATACTTTCCTAACTGCATATTTTGCCAATTCATTTGTTATGATTCATGGAAAACATACTCTGGCGACACTGAACGTGTTAATAAAAAAAGGCGTTCATTTCGTTAGACGATGATCAGGTTTGGTAAGGATCGCCGAAATGGAATTAAAGAACCGACGGGAAACGATAGCGTGGATGCATATCGTCGATACGTTGTGGCCTACTTCCGACTAGGTGCATACGGCGGAGTTGGTGAAAAATATACAAAGGATGAATCGATGCGCTCGGCTCGGATTGCAGATCGACCATTCGACCGTGCCGCGAGATTTATCCCGTGCCCGATAATTTATACAGTGCAAAGGAAACGTGCACGAGGGCCATGGAAAAATGCCAATTGCGATAATTCAGACGTTCCCGTTGCTTTGTGCCGGTCATGAAACGAGCGACGGGTAGAGAGGAAGAAAGAGAAAAGAGGACGAAACGAGTCACTTTGAAAGAGGCCATCCGGTCAAGGCGCATTGAACCCTCGAAAATAATAATACAACGTTTAATTATTTAACGCGAGTAGGCGTGGAATTGTTGGAATGATTGATATTGAAGGGGGATGAAATTTTGAAACTTTGGTCGATCGAGAAATTAATCGAAATTGTAATTTCAATTACAAACGGAATTACGGCGAAAACTGATACTCAAACGTTGCCTCCAATTTTGTCCGGTATAATTCATATCTGTGTAATAAAAGTCGGAACATTTATTGGATTACCATTGAATCGAGCGACTCGCAACGAATTTTTCTCGGAGAATGCTCCTGGGGGAGGTTTCAATCAAATTTTCAGCTCCACCCAGGACTCTGTTCATCGGCTACGCGAATTCGTAACCCGGCTCGGCATTTCCAGCCTGATCGATCTTTACGTATGTACAATATCTTTCCACGATGACAGCCAATCGTTGGATGATTCGAAAGATTTTCCATGACAGTAGAAAATATTTCTGACGTAGAAAATGTTTCTACATCAAAAGAAGTGTAAATGTTTATACCACTGCGGATTAATACCGATTGCGCTGTGTATACTCATATGTCATAACTGCACAAACAATCGCGATAATAATATTATTCTGTTTCAATATTATCTGCGAATTTCATCGTGTAAACAAGTTATCGTCGATTGGAAATACGATGATATTTCGTGTTAATTGTTCATTGTTCGCAGCAGGTAGATTTCATTGGGAATAGCGAAATTAATGAATCGTTTTCAACGATTTCACCATCGTTCCCGGCATCTTCCGTTTCCTGACAAACAAAGGTAGTTTCCGAAGATAGAAATTGGGAAAGAGGAGAAGAGAAACCTCGTCGAATTTACGCTTCACCTTTTTTGCCAGTTTTATTTTTCCACTGTGAAACGAGACTCGAGCCGGAAAGTTCAGTGAAAAGTTTCCGAATGAAATTCGAAATGTAACCGCGACGCAACGAATTCCCTCGAAAACTTGCACAACTTTCCGATAAAACGTTGCTCCGCAAACTTGCGGTAATATCCCCGAAAAAATAATCACTCGAATCCTCTGAATTATTAAAACGACGATCATTTAACACTTTTCTTCCATACATTTATTCGAACATATAAAATTTTCATTTATTTTATTCTTGACTCTAACATATTATATGTATCCTCGGATTTCAATTAATTCTGCTGGTTCGGCTCGTAATTGATACATGCAAGTTCGTAATTACGCGAAGAAATTGTAACCCTACTATCGTTTCAATCTACCCTATATTCTCGTATTACCAAATTTTACGATATTACGAAGCAACGGGTTAAAATTCTTTCCAAATCACCTATCAATTATCAGCTTTATCCAGCATATCGACACGCAACGCGAGAAATAATTTTCGAGCACGTGTCACGAACAGCGGCTCCTTTTTCCAACAGCCGTCTAGCTCCACGAAAAATGCCAGCAGAGAAAACGAGGAAATATTGGCAAATTCGTGAGAAGAAAAAAAGAATAAAAATAGAGAACCTATGCGCTGTTCCAGTTTGAACCACTTAGCGAGATTTTCGAGTGGATGCATCGCGATTGAAAGCGAAAGCTTCGCCGACGGGACGGTGTTATCGTAGAATTGGTAGCTGCTTGCATCGCGATTCGAGCGTAAAAATATAGAGGGACGGACTCGATAGGATCGTGAAATAACGTTTCGTTGGTGTCAACTAAAGCGGCTTAAATTGAATTTCGTCGAGAGCGTCGATTCGCGTTCGCAACGAAATGAATTTTGAATCGAAAGCACGCGAGCGAATGAAAGCGGTGCGAGATCGCGGAAAACGCGACGGAAATGCGATCTACCGAAAACGTTCCTTCCTGCGGGATTGCCAGCCTTCCTTTCGCGGTTTTCTTACCGAACGAATACCAAAGGGAAGAGACTCGTACCAGTTGAGCTGGAAAAAAGGTGTTTCTGGAGTGGAAAACTGGCTGTGCCGGCTTGTTTGTTCCGAATATTTCTTTCTTTTCAAGTTCCAGTGAATCGGGGGGCTCGGTTTAGTAGATTATACACTTTTCCATCAATTCCTAGAACTCGAAACATGCTTGAAATTTTAGAATTTTCTGCAATTTTCTTCTATTTTCCCTATTAAATACGAATTTCTAGAATCAACATTTAAATCACTCTAAGTTATAACAAGCTTTTATGTATAATAATTTCTTAAGAACCCCTCCATTAAACGCGAAATCTTGTTTAAGCTTACTTTACAACCCTACTATCCGCTGCGCGGTAGATAACTAATAAGAAAAGGAACAAAAGTTGTTCAAGTTTTAACGTAACCGTATATCCACCGAATAGCAGCTTAAAAAAGAAACATGGCAAACAAAGAAGCATAATGAAGCATCTAATTAGCACTTTTTGTTTTGATCTCCTAATAAAACGAGGTAATTATAGGTAAAGCCGAGCCACGAGCATATTCAAGAACGATAAGAAACCCCTTTCTTTACCGTTGAGAACTGACTTAAGCTCGAAATGAAGAACTATCGCGTTAAACGAACTGCTTAACCCCATTTATTTTGCGTATCATGGACGTGGCCGAGCTGGAGAAATAAACGAATAGCAGGAGGCCACGAATTTCTATTTTGTTTCTTCTACGAGCACCGGACTCGCGTTTAACATTAGCAAGGGTCGGGTGCTGTTCGCGATTACGGAAGTGGAATGCAGATGAGGTCGTCCTCGAGATCGGAGAGATGAGAAAAATAAAGGTGAGGGAGGCGAGAAGGGTGGTAAAGTGGACGAAATAGGAACGGGGGATGAAAAAGAAATGGAACGAAAAGTCGGCTAGAGTATTTTTGAGAAAAAGCAACGGGCAAACCGGGAATGTTGGCGAGGAAAAAGGTGTTGCTGAGGGATGGTATTTCCTTTTAAATTCTTATAATCGACGGTCACTGATAACGATACTACACACAAGAAATAGAGAATCATCAGCATCGAAGAATCTATTGATGGCTTGAGTAAAAGAATAGCGTGATGGATTTAGAATTTTCATAGGCTGCCTTATTGTTCTGAGGGGTTTGATGAGGGTTTGATGAGGGTTGCGATTAATGATCGTTTGGACGTGGGTATGAAGTCATTTGGAAAGCTTTCCACCTGTCGTAGAGAACTATTATTGCAAAGATATTTATCCTTCGCTGATAAAATCATATCAATTATCAAAGTGATTTATATTATTATAACGTTTCACAAGAGCTAAGGGAAAATTTCTCTAAATGGAATATAATAAACACTTAGATCCTCAGAAACACCCCTATCAACGTCACCTGTTCCCTCGCAAACGGTTTAAAGAATTTACTCTCGAACCCTTCGGCCGGTGATGGAGGAAGAAAGAAGAGTCGTTGGCGAAGTGTCCCGAAACTCATAAAAAGAAGTCTAACTGCAAACAACGGGTAACAGCGGGGTCGGAAATCGTCGAGCGTCGTTCGTGTCCCGTTATAATAACCCCGGGAAGATTTATCACGGCTTTTTAGACACGTTCGCTGTAATGCGCCACTTAGCAGGTAGCAATACTAGTTTAGTTCTTCCGTTAGAGTGCGACGATATTTTTCCGCGAGCCAGCGTAAAAGCGACGACGAGAGCTGCGAGCAAACCTTTTATGCTTCATAAGCGTACAATCGCAGGAATTTATTGCTCTCGATCGGTGCTCTATAAAGCATCGCGGTGCGCACGAAAATTACGCTTCATCCTCCTCGTCTAAAGCCGTCAACTCTCAAAGATTCTTCGGTTCGATTTTGCTACACCTAACGCGGAATTTGATCTTTTCTTCAGAAGCAAAATTTCATTAGCGTAGAATGTTCATTTTGGTGGACGAAATGGATCACTTCTGCTCTTAATCCTCGAACGGCGGACTATGGAGAGAGCCCTGAGTATGATGCGTTATCTTATAATGACAGACAGAGCAGGGGCGAAATTAAACGCAAGAGCAACACGATGAAACGTCGAGGATATACGCTCGATGCGATGAACTGAAACCGTTGAATCCTCACTTTTACGAGGGACACTCGGACGTTTACGGGCGGCGTATAAAGCGAGCTTTTGTGAACTAGAACGACGCGATACGCGAACTTGATGCACTTAATACACGTGCTTCGTGGCATTTAGAACTTTCCCGATAACACCGCGTAACCTTCCGTAATGCCCTCCGGTGCTTATCGGTTATTTAGTGCGAGTGGGCAGCGCAAAACGAGCAGCAAGTAAGATCGCTTCTACGCGAGACAGCATCTCGAAACGTTTGTACGTTTTGCAGCACGGTTACGATGGCCGAGGAAAAGAAAGAAGCGACAAAGAATGCCGGCAATATCGTTGATTTATACTACTGGAACGCATACACAATTTAAAGTGCTGAGAAAATTCTGGGAATTTCTTGCTTCTCGTTATTAGCAATTAAAGAATTAAGCTATTAGAACGAATAAAAGTTAAAAAAAAGGAGGGGAGTATTGTAAAAAATTAAGCTTTGACGTAACGTTGACCGTCAAAGTGTTAAGAAATTCGGCACGGTGGGTCACGGAAGCAAGTTACGGTGTAAGAATAGCGATTAGCAGACGGTGCAGGTGGTAAATTTGAAATTAAGAAGGCCGTTTCAGAAAGTGGATGCTCCTTTTCACGGATATATATCCAGGCGAAGGAGAAGGACCAGAGAATAGTCCAATTCATCTGACGAGCTCATTATACCGGGCCCCGTTGCACGTTCCACGCCGGCTTCTCTTCCATCCGCTGCTTAAAACCTTGAAATTACAAGCACCGTTTTCGGCACGCCAGCCGCAGGAACCTCTTTCCCTCGGGGATCCTAATTGTAAACGAGTGCAAAGCAGAAAATACAGGCCGAAGCTTTCAACGCGACGCGACGCGATGCGAAAACCCCCCCGTCGTTCGTTCCTCGAATAACCTTGTTCACCGAAACTCGAGATAATGAACGTTTTCGCCTGATGATATTGCTGCTTTTATTATTCCTTCTGCCTCGTTCTTTCTGGGGAATTGGAATTTCGTTGAGCCACGATCGAACAGCATTTTTCAGGGAGTCGGATATTCCGAATTCTTCTTATTGCATTTTGCCATTTTTATTTTGAAATATCGCGATTTTCTGGAATACGATATAGGACAGCGTATATTTAACTTACCTACGGAAAAATGGTCTATACAGATTCCGAGAGAAATGGGGTTTCATTAAACCAGGTCCCGGACGCCGTCGATCAAAAGCGATTTTCGGCGAGGATTACGCGTTCGAGAGTAGCGAAGCTCGGCGCCTGGAAACAAATGGAAATTTATATCGGCGAAGCTCATATTTATGCCGGCCTTTAAAACAGCCGCTCGTCGCCGTAATGTTGTTGGAATAATGGCTAGGATGGTGCAGCTACGCTGCAGGCGAACTGTTGAAAGAACCTACCCGCCGACCGTGCTATTTTCCTGTTTCTTCGGAACCGTATAACCGCGTAATGGAATAAAGAAAAGGAGCCTCTGTTTCCCGGAACGTGGTGTGTATATACCTTACGAGTTCTCCACGCGGTGTCCAATTATAATAACCAGAACGGATGATGATGGAATCCTTGAATTAACGGGGTCCCCTGCTATGTTGTAATTTAAGCGAACGTTGGTATCCATTTGCGTCGGAAAGCGAGCTTTTTTTCACAGTAAAGCAAGATTTTACTGTCGGCTATTAGATCCTTTTCCTCTTCTCTGTATATTCGACGATGATGAAACATGTTCTTCCTGAAGGTATCCGATAAATTTGTAGATACCGTAGAGTTTGGGAAACATTCGTGCAACGAATGAATCGCGGTGAAAGAATGAATAATGAAGTTGGAAAATGAGTTTGAATCTGAAACGCAGTAATAGAGTCAAAGTTCATTAAATTTTCGTCAGGATTAAAGAAAAGCTGCAGCTGACGACCGTGGATGGCTATTTACTTGATTAGTCAACTTTTCTCTTAGTAGACGAAGAGCTGTTAACTTTCGTAACTCGATTCCGATGATTATCATGATTTAGGAGCTGCCAGCTGGCCGGTGAACGGAAGATCTAATTGAAGGGTGAAACTTTCTGGAATCTGGCAATTAACTCGGTTCCACGAGTTTTCCCGCCTGATATGCGGTTCGAACGACACTGCTCTCATTTATGATATTTGAATGTAATCGAAGTGCATCCTATTAATTATCGTGAAAGATCCTTGATTAACGTCTGTCGTATAAAAGATAAAACAGAGCGGTAAACTCGACCGGATGTCGTATTCCCGCGGAAGTCTCACGGTTGTACAATGTCGGTCAGTATCCTGTCTCTGTTAAGGTAGCTCCGCACGAGATACTGCTTTTATCCCTCTGGTCACCAGTATTCTCGGTCTATTTTAAGAGCTGGAAAACCACAGCTGGAAATATTTCCAGCCTCTTCTTTCCTGATAAACTTATTCCCTCGTCCTTCTAAAGAGCAGCTCGTTTCGCATGGTTACTCGCGTTGTCTGCGAATTAAGCGTCGGGAAAATTGTATTGTTGCGCTTCGCATGTTTCCGCGGTGCGCGCCAAGATTTGCATGCAACGAATGAAGTCTCGTTTCCTAGAACGCGTTTTCCGGCTAATTGCCGCGTCGCGTGTTCAGATTGATCCTGCGAATGATTCGATGAAAGAGGTGTAAGATCATTATCGTACAGCTTGTTCGAATGACATTTCAAAAGCTTGAAAATTCAATTGCAATTAGAGAGTTATTGGGTTCACCGTGTATTTCGTTTGTAAAAGCAGCTTTCGGTGAAAAATTCGTTCAAACGAATAAAATTGAGCCGGCGTTTTCTTTCCGCCGCTCATTTCCAGCTGTTTTCCATCGAATAAATAATATCTGCCGCTCATTTCGCCGAATGGTCCCGAAAAATTTGCACCGAGCCCCGATTTGTACGCGCAACTTCTCTTTGCCTTTATCCGCGCGGAGGCAACTTTTATCCGAAGCATTTTTCCGCACGAATTTCCATACAGAGGAAGCTTCATTAAACTTTTCCGCGCTGCGTGTATTTTAATAACAAGCCCCGAGATTCGGCGAGCCCGGTTACGCGTTTATTAAGCGCAAGAGACCCGGAACGGAATGCCCGTTTCAAAAAGGACACCGGGCAAACAATCCTGACGAGTCATTCTTTAATAACGCCGTTTCGTACCATCACGATAAGTAAATACGTGGAATTCGAAGTGGAATTTTAAATTAGTTTTGAACAATTAAATAAAAAAAGAAACAAATTGATGTAGGGTTTTGTAAAATTACAACAAGAAATTTGAGTATTAGAAAAATTTATTTTCAGGTACTTTTTCGATTATTACAATAGATATTCGTACATTTCATTCTTCGTACAGTGGAATATTATTAAAAAAGAAGAAAAAGCAGTGTATCAGTAGACTGTTTCGTCTAGCCCGAAGGAATGCAGGGATTCAGCGGTTTTTCTCGTCGACGATGCAGCTTTTTCCGGCCGCGTTTCCGAAAATTCAAGTGGGTCAGCTTTTTGTTTCGGTCGTTCGCGTCAAGACGTCGTGTCACCGACGCTTTTTCCTCCCTCTCTTTGTTCCTCTTTTTTTCGACGATTCTATGGTCGCCGCTATTATTTCTGAAATTTACAACTTTTGATTACGGGTCGAACATCAGTGAAATATAGACAGTCCCGTTTAAACAGTAAAACGGTGGAGTGCAGAATTTAAGGGCGCACGGTTCGAAGGGGTTGTTACAATTCACAGACAATTTCACGACACTTGCAAAACACTCGAAGCTTAAATTTAGAGAGACGCATTTGTAGAATCATCCGGTAACGCGGCCGGGAAGTCGTTAAACCTGAAACCGCATCCTCTAAGCTCTCGACGATGCGACGCGTTTACATGCAGAACGTTCGCCGTGGCGAACACGTTTCTGCAAAGCCGCAAAACATCGGTCACGGTGATGAAAGTCGGTCGTTGCCGTTTGCTGTTCGCCGAGCTGGCTCGATTTGCCGAAAAACAGCGAAAGTGGAGGTAGATTCCCGTTCAGAACGACGTGATAGATTGCACTTCGCCGTCCATGCTCGAGTAGTTTGCCGTTGCCTTCTCGATTTATTTCGACGAGAGGTATCGCTTTCCTTTTTTTTGCTCGACAACACTTTTGAACGGTAGACCGTCCTATCGACAGCTACTTTCCTCGTAAAGCTCTTTCATCTAACGATTGTACTTTGCTAAAAAAAATACTTCAGTTTTATTTCTCTTTTTCTGTTCTATACTCTGGTAACTGTAAAGGTAGAACATAGAAGCTTAATACTGTAACAATGTTCATTTCCATCGTTGGAAAATTGATTAAGGGATCTACTGTAATCCTAGTACGAAAGCTATGGGTTTATTCCTGTGTTATCAGCATTAAACACTGAGCGGTCGGTGATTAGTTGATGAATCCTATTTGTACTCTTATAGTTATTAGGTCAACGCTTGTAGTCTGTACAGTATCAAGCACGGTGCAATCCCTCCTATTTCCCCCCAAATCTCATACCTTTTTCCACACCCCCGGTTCCCAATTTCCTCGGCTCCTCATTGATCCGGTATTCTGGTAGAACTCGAAAACGAGACTGCCACTGAAGCACGATTATCGGCACGTTACACATTGAGACACATCGGATTAATACGAGGAGTGTCCCGTGCTACACAATATAGTTGCGAACCAGCTTCTCCCCGCAGTCTCTTCTCTGCCACTACCAATTACAGAAGCTCAGCTGGAAACTTAGGCACAGCCACGCGTCCACCGTGAACCCTACCTGTCCCCATCGTAACTTCGATAATAACGTTTCGAGCTCTCGTCGTCGTCGTCGGGCAACTAACGAAGTTGCCAGACGAGGGATAAGTTTTTTCCATCGTTCCACCGATACTTTTCCACCGAACCAGAAATTTCTTTCCTACACTTTTCACTTGAGCTTTCTGTCGGCCTTCTTTTCCTCTCTGCCGATAACTAACCGCAATTAAATGACGATAATTGGGAAAGTAACTCTCAGCACGAACGTTGATTGAGATCGCATTTTCGCTCGGATCTGTACTAGCCGGCCCTTTGGGAATCGCGACCGATTCGTGTTCAACGAACGAAAGCTTCGCAGTGCTACTCGACGTCCCGGTCACGTGTGAAGTTAACGACCAGTAGGGTTGATTTTAATGGAACATCGTCTAGGAATAATAAACGATCGCTTTTAAACGTTCCATAGTTCTGAATGATCCTTTAGAGAATTTTCAATGTAGACACTTGATTTCAACCCCTTCCTTTTTTCAAGCTGCATTCACGTATCTTTGCAATCAACGTACCAACGGTTAATCGCATTTTCCAGTCGGAAAATTAGAAAGCGTTTGTTGAAACAGGGTGAAGTTTAGTCCCTGGATGGCGAACGAGATCCGTTGGGATGCAACGAATGTATGCAGCGAAGTTTCACGATGCATTTGCCAGCGAGGAAAGCGATGAAAAGCGAGCAAAGAAACGTAAAAGTTTCTCACGTGCATGTTTTACGGTGGATATCAAGGATGGTGGGCCAGTATTCAAGCGATGCTTCCTTTTCGTCAGACGAATAACGATAGACCAACCTTTATTCCCTCACGGTCCTCACGTACATTTTTTTTTTGTTCTTTATTCCCTTGGCGAAGTGTCTTATAAACTTTCCGTTGGCTGGCGAAATTGTTCGTGCCAAATGCACGCCTCGAATCCGCGTGTCTACCGGCAAATTTATGGACCTGTTTCATCGCGCAGTATTGGCAGGAAATTGCTGAAACCTCTGAATCTTTTTTCGCGAATAATGAGCCCTGATATTAAGGGAAAATATTTAATAATTTGTATGCATATCAATTCTACGTTTCGCACAGTTTAAGTTTGGAAATTATCTGCCTCGTATTTTGAATAATTTTGTTTGAAAAATGCACAATCAGATTTTCATGGATACGAGGGTGGTTCATACTGCAGCTATATATTCATTAGAGGTCGCAGAATGCGCTTTCGAAAATAAATACGCGCGCCATCGGGCGAGCCCTGTGAAATTAGTTTTCTTTAGACCGCTTCCCTGGGCTCAGGGTAAAATGAAACTTCGCACAAAGGACAAACTCAAATATCACGTTTAATTAGGGCGCGTGTTACACAAACGCGGGACAACGAAAGAGCGACGCGAGTGCAAATTGAACTGCGGGCAACTCGCGTTTAGAATTTTTTACGCGGCTAACTTTTGCAACCCCACAAATCTTTACAGTAGAAATCCATGGTTGTCCTTGCCTTTATTTTGTAAAACAGAAATAATGGATAATCAGTCTTTGCAAGATTCAAATATTTTTCATTTATCCACAAAGGAAAATACTTTGACGAAAATACGAATACAGAGCATTAATAATTCTTTTTAAAAATAATTAATATTTTCTCAAAGAGTGGCGTACAAAGCGTACAAAATTAATTCAAGCTGATATGAAAAGCAAAAATCTACTCGATATTTGTCGTTATTAATTTTATTCGTGCGAAAGAAAGGCAATATTGTTGAAAGGTTCAAAGGGTTGAAATTTTTTAAGTGCCTCGAACGACCTTTGTAAAACGTAAACTGTTTTAGGAGGATGGCATTATAATAAAAAAAAAGGAAAAGCATTTTTACGCGTTCCACTGGCCGCGACATATTCATTATCCTGCGCAGGACGCGTTTGCGGAGGCAGCTACACGTGCACAAGTTGTTCAGACGAAATTAGATCCTTCCGCAGGGTGAATTTAACCTGGATGTTGTCTTGTTCTCGTTGTTCGTCCACTCTCACCGATAACGACACTGAACGCTGGATAGAAGTCCAAGCTTGTTTAATTAAGAACTTCATTTCGGCCGCTGTCTATTTTCCCCTGTCGCCCTTTTTACCCCAGCAAGGGGGATGCTCATCGATTTTGCTCCTTTAAATTAATCAGGGGATGGTCTGGCTGTCCCTGACGATGCAGAGGTGACGAAGAAGTTTCTCTAAAAAAAAATCACCGCATCTTTAGCCACGTTTAAAGTCCTCGAAAATTCAACGTTAATCGTTAATTGGAGAAATTCCAACCGTTCCACGTTAATTACTTGTAAATACATTCGAATTAAGTGTCGAATGCAGTTCTTTGTCTAATTTGCGTCGCTGGTGGTACTTCATCTCGATGGTTTCCTCTCTGTTTAAAGTTTCTAGTCAAATTGTTTGGTACCGAAACTTCGGTAATTACTGCTGGACAACAATTACACAGCAATATTCTACAATTCTGGAATTCTTGGACTTCAAAAACTCTGCAGAACTTTCCTGTGCGGTTTATCGATTCCTCGAAATCTGACGACCATCGACCACAATGAAAATTTTAATCAATGGAGAAGATAATTATTCATGGATGATACATTCCGAAGAAAAATAAAATTGTAAATTTTCTTAGAGACAGTCATGGGTCTCCGATTCCCCCCCTCTCTCGCCACAGTCGCGTGCCATTAAATGGGCCCGATCGGCGCGCACCCGCAGTTCGAATCGGGACGCCGCAGACGGCGGACGTCAAAATAAATACAACATACTATTCCTAGCCATTTCACTGTTTACGTTTATTTCGTCTATCCCCAACAGAATCAAATTCTTATTATCGTTATACGGTATGTATTTCTGCATCGATCTCTGGTTAGTCCCGGAATATCTGTCCGTCCCGATGCGACGGCGAAGCTGACCCAGATTTTCATGGAAACTTTGGTGGAAGTGTGGCCGGCAGGCAGTAGCCGGGAACCGGTGAAATTTATGAATCGTTAAAAGGACGTTAGCCGAGAGACGTATGTTCCTAACGTGCCTGTTCTTCTGCTGAACAGTCTCGGTGGAAACGAACTCCTCGTGTGCAGTCATAGACAAACAGGATTAAAGGGTTCGGATCGTGGAACGTTAAATACCGAGCTGCTCTGTGTCCTGTTCCAACTATGAACACCGAATCGAACTTCTACTTTGAGTCAGCCCCGAGTTTGTGTAATTCATGTAACGTATTTGGAGATGATCAAAGGAACAGGAAAATATCCACTGGGAAGTTCGGAGAAAGATGAGTGTGTTTAAGGGTGAAAGCAAATAACTGATAGGAGAAGTTTCCCGGCTGACATATTCGTTTTCCGACTAATACATGTAAAAACTTGTCCTTCTATCGCGAGTTCAGGAGAAAATTCATTCGAGGGTTAAGTGAATTTATCGAGGAGTGGCTTTTCTATATCGATGACAAAGGAACGCGTAATTGTACACAGTGGCAGCCGGAAGTCATGCACAGCAATCAATGCTCCTTCTATTCCATGGTTTGGCGTAATCAAAGGAGCCTCGGACGATACTCAAAGAGGAATAAAATGAAAAATAAAAAAAGGGAACACTAGCCGCAACTGCATCTGCGAGACGGAGATTGTTAATCACGAACGGGTCTTTGAAAGTTCGCGATCAACGGTGCCTCGAAGAAAGAATCCGCCCTTCAGAGCAGAGTTTCTCTAATGGAACGAGCTCGTTACGTCTTCGTAAAAGAGCCAGGGGGTGGGAAGGATCGAACGCATCGCATCGTTAACGCGTCCCATCAACCCCAAGACGCAGTTCTACGTCTCTTTACGTCGTTAACCTTCTTTGTCACACGGTGAATTTTAAATTGCTGATACCTGCTTCAGGCTCGAGATTCTAGCAACCACCCTTCGAATCTTGAGTGGCGATGTTTGCTCGTAAAAGAGGTGGAAAGGCGATTTAAAAACGCTGCAGTTGCGGAAATCGAAACTGAAGTTAAGTGATTGTACCAATTTTACTTCCATAGTCATTTTTAATGAGAAACTATAACTGATTACTTGAACTTTTCTTCAACGAATGATTTATTATCACGATGGATATCAAAGTTTTGTCGTTAAATATTGATAAATTATATCGGAATCTGTGATTAAAAATTGATGACTCGAGGAAAGATAAAAATTTCTTTAAACTCTCTTCTATCGAAGAACGAATTCTTCGATGAAAGATGGTGATTTAATTAAAGCGCGCCGTTAAAGAATCTCTGATATTTTAGAAATATTTTATGACTAAACAATTTCGATATAACAAGTTAAACGTTACAGCTAGAATTTATAAAGAAATAAATAATCGTCGGTTCTCGCTAACGCAAGGGAGCAATCAGGGAAGCGAGCAGATGTAATTTTCCGGAAAGCGAAACTTCTTAGCACATTAGGTAAACCATAGTCTCGTAATTGCGGCTAGTATTACATATTACAGCTGCTCTTTGAAGCTCGATTATCTTGCAGTGTAATTTCCATCAGTCAGTCTAGACTTCCCCAGAGAATTACGATTAACTCGAATATCGAACCTGTGCTCGGTAACTCGATCAGAGAACTTCCTGTCGAATCGTCTTAACCCTTTGAGTCCAAAGTTCAATGAACTTGAATGCTTGTTACGTGTTCCACGAATGCTTTTCATTTAAATGTGCCATTTTTTAGAAAGTTTTATTACGAAAATTTTAGATTCGAATTATCGGAAGTGTACGGTACCATAAATTATTAAATACGTATCTATCAATAGTATAATTTTAAATTTTACAAGTTTATTTATACGAAATGTGCATTCGCCAAAGTGTTAATAGGAGCATATATAGAGGACGTTGAATAATTTGCAGTACAACACTAGCACGTTTCTCTGACTGAAAATAAATGTCCCCAGTATGCTTTAATTCACTCAGCTGGCACTGTAACTTCACAACCTCCGAGTTCGCATGCAGACTGTTGTTGCAAACGTGAGGCAGGAGTTAGTCTCTGTTTTCTAAGTTACAAATAGCTTAGAAGATATCTTCCCCGTTTAATTCAATTTTCTTCTTTCTAATTGTTTCGAAGAGCTATGTGCTTCGAGAAATTATCAGAACGCACCAGAGTGTATATTTCTGAAGGCAATGAATAAATTTCGTACAATCATCTTTGTTTGACCGCGGTCAGCTTTCGAAAGTCCGTTCGATGAAGTTCGAAATGTTTGTCCCACGAGAATGGACGAGAAAGAAAATTGCTCTGTTGCTTCGACGGATGCGAGGAGTTGCGAGAAACGATGGTACGTCGTGAAATTCGCGTGAGAAATTGTAGATGTTTGATTGGATTGCGTCGAAGGAATAAAAGTATCGACCAAACTCGTACAGTCGCTCCCTTGAATCTAGGTGACGCTGATTTCGCGACGAAATTCTTCTTTCACTTTTTTTTTATCCACCCTGACATACTTATTTCTTTGTCAAATAGAGTCCAGGAATATGTAAATGTTTCTTGCGGCTCCTTTCATTGGAATCTCGCCCGAATTTTGTTCCTCTTCTTCTGCTCATTCCGAAAACTTTTCAAAGTACACTTCGATTCATCGATGACAAATTGCTTCTGACCTTAAATAATCCGATTTACTTCCTTCGTTATTAATCGAGATTCTTCATTTTTCTTTCGGTTCGTCGTGGAAGTTGTTTAAAGCAGCCCGATATTTCAACACCTCCTTAGCTCTCGCCGAGAAAACGTATAAACTTGGAAACTTTTTTCAAGTTTCCTGATAACACCTTCACCTTCTTCGTTAATAAATCACGCGACGATGATGAAGAAATTTGACTGACGGGTTCTCTCGTGTTTTTATCCCTCGAAAAGAAAGAGGAGCAGATATTTAGAGACCCGCGAACTCTCGAAGAAATGATGAAAGAGGAAAGAAAAGGGATATATCGGGAAGGTAGACGGTTGTAGTTGCAGTTGAAGCACTTCACGACATATTGAAACGGTCGAACAAAGCGTAGGTTCGCGGTGAAACACTCTCGGGCCGGCTCGTGAACGTTTATTACTTCAGAACGAGGATGGAAGAGGAAAGGCGCGGCCGGATGCTGGCACGTCGCAGGCAAGAGCCGGAAACGGCGTGCAGGACCGTGTTAAATCGCGTAATCACGGTGATATTTGACTTGCCGCGCAAGGGAAATTTCATTCGTCTCCAGTTGGCAAGTGGCAGCTGCCCGGTACCATTGCGCTCTGTAGACATAATTACGCGTCTGATTAAACGTTAGAATTGCGAGCCAACCGAGATTTGTCACTAACGTGTGTGATCTCGCGGTCTAGCCTATCGGACTGTCTAATGCAGCTACTATGTAACTCTGTTCCAAATCCGTTGTAACTCGGTGAGAAATCTTGTGCTCTTGATAATCGTGACAACTGGATATTTCGGGATTGTTCAATTTTCTCTTGCCAAGCGAGTTTCAAATTCATAAAGCAGAACCTTTTTCGCATATTATATCAGCGTTGATATATTACACGCGTTCGTGTAATAACGTTACAGGTGCCTGACACCGGGAGGCGCAAACATTGCTGTATCCAACGTTGTTCATAAACTCCCGTGGGATCGCGAGGGGTTGAAATTGTCTCGGATATACACCGGTTCGTATCGGTGTCAGCCAGCGCGTTCAGCTTGCTTTTTTGACCGAAATAAACACGCCCGACACGCCGCCGATTCGACAGCTGCGATTTTGATATTATATCCGGGAAAATGATGAAGGAAATTGATCGGTTTTCCTATGAAAATCTGTCCGCGACGTGGAACGGTGTAGGTACGCGTGCTGTTGACCGAATTTGGAAAAAATAAATTCGCAAGTCCCTGTCTTTTGCAATTTATACTCGTACACCCGTGAAGCTATAAATTGAATTAAATTTTTGTCGGCATTCGAGTAAAACATAACGGATATAGGTGTTGAATAAAAATTATATATTTAGTGGTGTTTCAAAAAATCGTATCTCAAAATCGTGTATCACTGTTTGAATAGAAGCAATGATATAACAATTGCAATTTGTGTGTATTCATTGTTCAATGATTAATATTTTGTAGCAAGAATATTTGTAAATGAACATTTAAATTGCCGGTCACGGAATTTTAGTTTCAGCAATTTACGATAGTCATAAAATTTCGAATATATAACACGCAACTCATCTATAATACGAATGCTTGGTTTAACCCAAAAATTTCTGGTTATATGGAAATTTGTATATTACGCGCGTCCATAACTTTTCAAGATTCTCTTCTAAATTTCGCGAACCAATTACTTTAAATTACGATGGTTCTGTGTTCTAAATGTCAACAATTGTCAAATTATTAATATCGTCTATAATTTTAATAAACCGTGCGTATTTGAACGAATTACAAACTCAGAAACATGAATTCGTATCAGAAAAGTATCCCGGTAAGATTCCACGATCCCCTAAAACTATGCTCGAAAACAATGAGGAATTCGATCGACGGGTAAACTGTTTGCAAATAAGCCGCAACCGCGTGAATCCGATTCGGTGAAGAGTTTAAAAAGTGCCGCTCGAGAACCGATGAAAGTTTCTCTTAATTAAACGTTCGTCGAAACTCGAACAACCGCGGAATTTAATTAACATCCTACCCTGGTGTAAGAGGATCGACTTCGTTGCCTCCATGTGAATTAAGGGTAAAAGACATTGATTGATCTTGTGGTGAAGAGTGACTGGTTGATCGAATGATCATTTCCGGTATTAACCCCAGGAAGACAGGGGCACCCGATGGTCTTTTTAGGGTTGACACGTGAATGTCATGTAGGTCAATGGTGATCGACGCTTCGAATGCAATTACAGAGAAATAGAAAGGATTATTAAAAATATAAGGTACGTAATTTGGTGGGTTCTATTTGAAAATTCGATGTTGAAATTATTCAATTTCAGTGTGACTAACAGATTATTTCAAGTTTCTAACAGATTATTTTTCTTATTTTTACAGAACAAAGATGAAGGGGATGGAGCAGATTCCTGAAGGTTGAGAGCGAGCGGATCCTTGATATGACCGGCTGGAGGATGCGGCCGACTGCATCGGCGCTCGGCGTCATCGCCATTGTCTCCGTCATGATTACTGTCACAGCTTCCGGTGAGTGCTTTTACATAGCCAGCACATACATAGTTCTTCAATATCGCTTTTCGTTCGCACGATTTCGCAAATGTTTCTAACGAACGCGATTATTTACTCGGATCGCAGGCATCGCCACGTAAGCGATTCCGTTCGGCCGGACAATAAACGCTTTGACCGTTTAACGCGCTCGATCGATCCGACGAAAAAAACGCTCGACACACGAGCTGAAAGATCACAGTTCGTCGCTTTTTATGACGCGGACCACCAGCCGGAAATAATCGCGGAAAATTCGTTTACGCGCAAACAACGCGCATGTCGAAGATCAGTCGCGTTGTTAGCCATCGAAAATAGAATATTGTTCGATATTTTCTCGCGTGTCACACACGATGCTATACAAAAATTATTCCTTTCTCTTTTTTATTCTTTGGATTTCTGGCGTTTAACTGTTTATGCATAAAAAGAAAAATCAATTGTTCCAATTCGTCGATCAGAGTTTCGCTCTTTAAATCGTTTCTTTGATTCGTTCTAACAGTAGATCTGTTTTTCATTCTCGCACACAAACCTTCATCGTTTGCGTTCGATCTGTAAACACGTTCTCACTCGCCATCGATCATGATAAAACAATCGAACGGATGAGAATGCATCGTGGTCGAGACAGAAGGGAAAAAGTTTTCGACGACCGTTTGCTAGGCAAGTTCCGCAAAAATGATCCACGGAATTCATGAGCTGCAGATTCAACCGTGAGATCTGTAAATTATGATCGACGAGCGACGTTACGTGATCGATCGTTCATACCTGGGCTTGTAATTAAGAGAAAATTAGCAAAAATTTCCTCTAGTTTATAGAGGAAAGTTAAGTTTTTACTTTAAAGTTTTGGTTTCTTTCATAAAAATATTGAATAAGTAACTAAATTTCCCCTCACAATATACCACGACCACAATGGCGTTACTCTTAAATTCATGTTGCACTTTCAATCGGCCGGAAGGAACGGACGTGACAGACGATCGACCGAAAATCCAGTTAAAACAATAACTCTGAGAAACAAAAGGTGACGTGGTGTTTGATTCCCGGTGATATATCGTGAAAAAGGTATAGACATTCGTCGAGTTACTATTGGTTTTGTTTCGTCCGAATTCGGGTCAGAAGTTGCTCGATCTTTATTTCCTTTTTGTTGAAATACAAGACGATCTTTGTCTTGATATCGTCGAAAGAATTCTTTGTTTTTCTTTAAACGGATTCGTTAACTGCAATACGCACGTTGCAAAAATATAAAACACGAATAGAAGAAGAAATAAAAGGGAAGTTTGAAGGGAACAAATCGTCGGTACGTGCTTTAAGAGCGGTTGGAAAAGGAGTCGATACTCGAGGAGGAGAATATAGGTGGGGCAGAGTAGGAAGGATACCGAACTTCGACCTAAAATTACAAACGACGCGTATTTCTCCTGAAAGTCTCTTGAAATAAATAGAGTGGCTGATATCAGCCGAGGGTTGAGATATTCTTGTTAAATAGTTCTGCACGACTAAACGCCTACACAGGATGCATTTTATTCCGTGTTGCAGAATCGAGCAACGACGCGATCGAGCACAGTATCAATCATCCCGAAGTCGATGAGGAGAACCAGAGGAACCAGTCTGACCCCATCCACGAGAACAGCACCGACAGCGAGATGTTCCACGATTCTCAATTGATTCAACGAAGGTTCGACGACTCGTTAAACGCGACACGACTCGTTCAAGATATCAGTGCTGAACTTCAGAGGGATCAAAGCGCAGCCGTGTCGTTCGCGGCTGAACAGAACGAGGTGGAACGTGAACCTGAGCAGTCAGAACAGAGACCGGTGGAACGTAATAACAAAATCCAAAGCATAAGTAGGATATTCCCTACGTCGACCGAGTCTGTTCGAGAGATTGTCTCCAGTACAGCTTCCTCGAAGAGCGAAGACGAGTTAAATCGCGTCCAGGTGGACGAGCAAGCGCCTTCCTACACCCTGGATGAACAGGGGATAACAAATGGTTTGAAAGCAGAGATACAGAGAGACTTTATCTTCACTACGACGTCCAGCCGGGAAACAATCGCGACCGACTCGAGGCAGATCGAGCAGAAGAACGTGGAGGACATCAGGGCGATCTCGTTCCAAGTACCAGCAGCTGGAGAGGAGACGCGACAACAAGAACAGCCGAGAAATCCAGGTGAAACAAGGAAGGATCATTCCAGACCGGTGAACAATCTGCTGTTAGCCGGAGGCAAGTCCACCAAGGGTTTCTACGAGATAAAACCCTCGATCAAGACCGAGATGGAGGACGATCAGACAGTCAGCAGCACCCAGAGACCATTGTCTGGAAAGAAATTCGTGTTGCCGAGCGTGGACAGCGCGTTCGGCAAATTTGGTCCTTATTTCGAGGATGGGGATCAGGATATGAATATCACTGCCAGGATAGGGAGCAAGATGCTCCTCGATTGCAAGATCGGGATGCTCGGTGATAAAGAGGTAATGTAATTTTATTTTTCTCTGAAATTTATTTTACGATTCTCAGGATTTCTGTTCGTAAGGTAACGATATCAAAAAAGGCATATGTATATATTGTTGCAAGACATAACATGTTCAATGTGTTCTCTTTTTGATCTCATTCCGATGGCGAAAGTTTATTTATTTTGTCTCCCTTTCACCGGTTGCTCTTTCAGTTGCCTTTATAATACCGTTGCCTTTATGAGACAGTGGCTGATGCAAGTTGGAAAATAGGATGGGCGATGTCATGATGAAAAACCGGCTGCAACGGTCTTGTTATATTTTTATGGTCTCCGTGACGTACGATAAAGAGATATCACGATGATGAAGCGAGAGGCGAGAACACGGATCGATTCTTTTTACCCGCTGAAATTTTCTCTTCGAAACTCGCTACCCTCTCGATTACTTGCAATGTAAAATGAAAAAGAAACTACCCTGTACCTGATGTTAAAAAACGATCCATTCGATGCAATCTTTTCTTTTCTTTTTTTCATACTTATTTGCAAGGAATACAACGAACGAAGGTATCGCGTCGGAGTTTAATCTCCTGTTTCGTTATTAACCTTCCTCGTTGCTTCAATTCATTTAGCACGATACACATTAAATCTCGTATTATTGAAAGATGAGAATATTAAATGTAACTTATTTGTTATTAGCTCTGGTTCGTGTATTTTACGCGAGAGAAAGTTTCATAATTTTAATATTAATTAATCTGTTCTGCTATTGAAACCCGAGGATTTTCCGGTGATAAGTAATTAAAAATTTATTACCACTATTCAAAATAAGAACTTTGGTACTTGTAGCTTTAACGTTATAAGTTGCCTGATATATTTTCCAATGAAATTCGAGATGCTTTTCTGTTGCCAGTAAACATCTCTTACAGAGAGGTACAGAGAGAACAGAGTATCGTGTAACGATGACAGATAGCATCATACGTTACGATTTCGTGTATTCTCTTCCGGTTAGAGTGTTCGACTGTGTTAAATCGGAAATATTGAGATTGATACAAACGGGTCATCGAAAAGTTTGATTCGAGTGTCGTTGAAGAGCAATCGTATATGCAATTCTTTTTAATTAAGGAAGGAATATTAGAATGTTTAGAGGTTCTCTTGAAACTTTCGGGCGTAGGATTCTGGACGTATACAAATAATTTTGACGAACGCAATTTTACTTGATTAAAATAACTGAGATTCCACGTTCTGTAGAAGTTAAGCAACATTCTCTTGAAATGTCTTACGCAATTTTCGAGATTCACCACCGTCTAGGATCGTGGAACTTTCTTTACAAAGAAGTCGAGTGAAATTGTTGAAATATTTGTATAAAATACTTTGGTGTCGATGACATAACGGTATCAGAAACAAGTCGACTCGCTTAATATTCGATAATATTAAGTATCTCGCAGTCTCGAGTAATCCGGAAGAAAGACACGCAACTGGGTTGAAAGCATCGCAATTAGCGCTTAAGCAGCAACTCTCGGGAGGACTGGGCTATTCATCGTTTAATCGGAAAACGCAGCTGGCGAACGAGAGACAACAGGGCCGAAAACGGAACGATTATAATTGCAAACATCATTCGTTAGCGTCGTCGGCTAACTTTTCGCATTGTAATCAGCTCTCGTCGAATTCCGCGTTGTCCTCTCGCAGACGTCCAGACGAGAAGTCATTTCGGATTCCAGATGAATTTATATTCCATGGAATACGTAATGAGAATCCAATTCTGACGACCTCTTCGTCGGGGTACAAGTAAAACCGTCGACGTACATATGCGTCGATTTTCAAGAATTCGTTTCCATTTTTCCTTTTCTGAAAATTATTCTCCGTCGCGTCAAAGTATCGCGTTTCTGGGACGATGTTCGTGGTCGATTAATTAACAAATCCGGAATGGAATACACGGGACATTTGCATGAAACGCTACTCGTTTAATGGGGTATAATTTTACCAGCTGGAAGGTGGAACATTTTCGCGATGTCGCGTAACAGAGCGGACACGAGCGATAACCGCGGAGCCGATTATCGGTTTCATTCAGCCGGGCGCGTTGACGCGACGTCGGCGCGAGGTGTAGTTTGATCGATTATTAAATTTCATGATCGCACGCCGCACGAGAAGTGAATGTTTCATGATGTTTTGGTTAACGCAATTATCAAAGCCCCAGGGAATGATTTTAACCGGTTCACCGTTTGCGGAAAGAGGAACATCCTCTAAACTCGATACTCACGTGTGAATTTTCGTTTGATATTTAGAGCCGATGGTTATTCTAGTCTCGTATTGTTTGATTAATCAGTAAATAATATTATTGTATTATAATTATCTCTGTATTCTCGAAGCAATCGTTCGAGAATTTTGAATAATTGCAATTATAAATGATGAAAAGTCGCAAAGGAAAAGTACAGATTTAACCGAGTTATTATTCAGCGAGAAGAGAAAATATCAGCATGGTAGCTTCCAAGGACAAAAGCCAAAGCTTGACAATCCTTGGTATCCCTCTATCGCGACACTCGTCACGTACGGTATAAAACAGGGATCCGGGATGATAAGAAAAAATGACGACGGAGTGCAGAGGAAAGAAAAGACGGGCAAGTAGAGTAAAGAACGTAAGCCAGGCTTTCTCGAACACTTAACGAGAAATTGCAGGACGGTATTCATTCGTGGACGATTCAACGAATAGAGCTTCTCGATTCCTTACCGTGAAATTATTACCTTTCGACGAGATCCCGTTTAATTCCTTCGCCATCGAAACAATACCACGTCTATTTTACTACGGCCCAACTGTTTCTAGAAATCCATGATTTACGAGGCAATAACGACAGATATTTTCTCGCTTCTGATTCAGGTGACGTGGTTGCAACAGCACAGCAAGGATTCCCTTCGATTGCTCACAGTTGGCAAGAAACCGTACAGCGCGGATCAAAGGATCACTCTGAACTTTCGGTAAGAGAAATAATTTCTTTTTAAAATAAAATTCAAGTTGTTCGATTGGAAAGCAATTCGTGTTTAACGCTTTAACCCTAACAAAAGCGAAGGGATTTCTGAAACGAGTCGCGAGTAAGATTCCCTGTTACATCCTGCAGGTATCCAAGCAACTGGAGATTACAGATTCTGTACGCGACTCCGAGGGATTCTGGTCTCTACAAGTGCCAAGTTGCGACACATCCACCTTTGGTTAAGAAAATTAACGTCGTCGTCACGGGTGAGTGATCCTTTCGGCTGATCCTTTTATTAGAAAAAAAACCTCTTGGTTCAATATCCGGTAGTTTCTGATTTCAAAAGAAAAAAAAAGAAATCTCATTCGCATCAGAAGCGAAGCTTGACCAATAGTGGACGATTCGTTGGTTCGAATCGACATCGAAGACCAAGAAAGGGAGGAACGAGTCAGGGTTTGAGGGGTATAAAGGGTTGCCGGCTAAGTATTGCCGGTCTCGCGTTTCCCAATCCCCTTACGTCGCCGATTCGGTGCAATGGAAACCCGCATTTCCTCGGCCAAAGCGCCCCGTGCCAGTAATCTGATCCGACCCGAAGAGGGTTTGGTCGACGAACAAAAGCTACCGTAAGGACGAAGTAGGGCAGAACAAACCCGGATGAACCGACATTGTTACACGACTCTTTTTCCCTTCTTTCCTCTCTTTCTCTCTGTTGCTCTCTGTCAATCGTCAATTCGTCTTCCGCTAGTTGGAATTTCTTTGATTCCTTCTCGCTCGACGAACGCAGCCCGTACCTTTGATTTCTTCTAACGTTAATTCGAAGGAAGGATTAATCGATAAGAACAATGTTCGCCGCTTTTGAATTAAATAAATTTCACTGGGGGACGATTTGTTAGGAGATGATTGATCGTAGGTCCGCGACACGCTGCTTCGGTCTGCTCAGTGATTGATCGAACTACTTAATTCGGGCTCCAACGGGTAAACTCGCTTCCTTGCAGGATTCTGTGACGATTCTTTACTGTTCCTTCTTTCAATTACAGTCCGACGAGTAATCACGTTCGAAATTTTGATAATTTACCGACACCACTTACGTTACCGCGAAGTATTGCGTCCGAGTTATTTAACAAAATATTTCTTTCGAGTCAGGGTGGTATCGATTTATAAGATGTTGAAAGCTTTTCGATAAGAAGCACGTTGGTCAAGAGTAGCAATCACAGAAATAAATATACCTTTGAGCAAACGTTGCTACGTGTTCTTTCTCTTCAGCGTGAATTTCTCGACTCGGACCAGTTTTTCCAGTTGACTAGAAGTATCGAAGGAATCAGAAATCACGGAAAATACTACCACTCGCATCTAAGTCGCCCGCGAAAATAAAGCGACAAGAAAATAAACAAAGCTAGGTGGTATTTTATCTTATTAAACCTGTAAAGTTTCATCGGAAAGAGGAGGATTTCGTCTGATTTTCTTTGTAAGAGATATCGAGCTACTGGAAACAAGGGAATTAGTTCGTCCTGGGTTGTTCGTATTCGAAACGAGAAACATGACGTTAAAACGTTATACAGGGTAGCGTGGCGGCTGCACTTTCCGTGTTCCTCGAAATTGCATATTTGTCACGTTAGAACAGCAGCTACGAGCAGGTCGGAACGACTTGTGAAACGCGGCCTCGTCCGTCGACGAGCAGACGTGTAGCGTCGACTGGTCATCGATCATCGATACGATTAATACGATGATTGATACGCATTCATCGTGCTCCATTTGTTAGCTCCGTGAAGGCTGCGACAATATTTGCTACGCTTCTGCGACGCCTGTTTTTACGTGGACCAATTTATCCTTCAATTCTTTATTACACCCTTTCCTTGTCGAACATCTTTGGATCCTTAGAATGTTAATAGAAAATTGTATTTTTACTTTGCGAGTTTATACGGGTCGAAATTTCGAGTATTCGATATTTATTTTTCAATTCGATACAGTAAACTGACGGAACTTGATAAGAATGAGAAATCGATCTGGTGGATGATTAAACGAAAACGGGACAAAATGACAGAGACTGCATGAATGAAACACAACGTTCGTCAATAACACCGATGAATATTCAACCTTCATGAATGCTCAATTAAATTTGTTTAAAACTGCATTCAACATTCATGAATCTTCGTCTGTCCCCGCCTATCCGATCACTATCTTTTTCATTGACTATTCACACTTCCGTTGAAGCTCTTCCTTCAAACTATCTTTGACGGTTGCAAAAATGAAAAGGATCGTCTCGTTGAAGCACGAATGATCGGAAAATAAAAAGGAAAGCCGCTTTCACGAAGGTAGAACATTCTCCGAGAAGGTATCCCGGTATGAGCACTTAAATTTAATTACGAGCATCCCGACCCAAAATGGACAAAGAAAAGTCGTAAATATTGCCAACAGGATCTTCAGAGACGATCGTAAAGCTTGCTCTACGTGTTATTGGCCCGAAGAAGCGGATTCTTCGACGTTCTTCCCCAGAACCCTCTTCTACTTAAAGAAGCCTCGGAACCGAGTCGTTTCGACGAGCTACCTTTTAACCGTACCACCATCTGCGAGTCGTAGGTAATGTTTGAAAGGTCAAAGCAACTCGTGGAAGCTTTCTTTTGTCCGGGGAAGAACGATGACTTAGTTAGGGAGAGGAAAGAGGCTGGCATTCGGTGAAACTACTTTCCTACCGGATGCTCGGGCGTCGAGGGGGAAAAATTTACGCACGACCTCTGCCGCCTTAATGGACTCCCTCTATTTGCGTAATGAACCTCTGCCAGCAGATATTTTGCAAGCTGCTCGTTTTAAACAATCCACTCGGTAACGGGACACGCTTTCTCCGTGGAGAAATGGCGTTCGCGCGTCTTCTTACCTCAACAAGCTGCGCTCATATTTAACGGAAGTTCCTCCCCGAGCATGCAAATTCGTGATGCGAAAAGTTTGCATCTTACCGAGGTCCGAAGGAAATAAATTAGTTTTGTAATTAAAAATTATTTCAAGATTTTTATTCGGTATATTTTCTGTATTGAATAAAGATACAGTGACAATTTACTGTTGAAAGAAGATCGGTTCTCGAAACTGGTAGAAGAATTGTCATACGAGATCCAATTTAAATAATACTTGTCTTTCTTCTTCCCTTCCTTCCGCGACTTTTCTAAGATCCCCATGGAAAACGGAGATCCGGTTGGATGCACGCTCTTCCTTCGTCGCGTTCAACGTTCATCCTAAAGGAGCTTAAAAAATGATCAACCGAAAGAAATTTCGATCGTGGTCCCGTCTCGCAATCCTGTCCGCTCCGATTTCGTCGGATTAAATTTTCCATTGAATTCCGCTCGCGTCTGTTCGTCGAGCAAAGCTGAGATCCGACGCTTCCGCATCACGAATGCTCACCCTTTCTCGATATCCTTCCAGACCTGTCGTTACAAGAATCTTTAATACCCTTAATAATTCCTGATAATCAATCCTTAATACCTTTGGTGATTCGTATTAGCATACTATTACCAATCTTCCGTGTGATCATCGTCAGACGAATCTAATTACCCGTTTTGATTAATTCTCAATAAGGAGATTACTTAGTAATCATGATGTCGGCAGGTTTCTATGAAAATCCAAGGGATCCATTCGTGATTCGATGAACAATTATTTATCCACCGCGATCAATCGAGGAACGAGGTTCGCCCGGTATGATAAATTGCTCGGCTCATCTATTTGACCGATTTATCAGTGCACCTTATGATAACCCGATCCATGGTTTAGTTTTTTCCTTTTTTGCAAACGATAGCAGACAAATCGGTCTGTCAGATAACGCGATTCGCGGTCGATCGACGTTACAGATTTTCTGTTTCCAGATGAATCGTACGTACAACTCGATCTAGTTTGCAGATTCGTCTGGTTTTGAACGGTGGCGCTTACGTTTCGACGAAAACATCGCGTGCTCGATATCCCTTGCTAACCTACGGCTGCATATAAATTGAAAACTTAAGGCTCGAATAGAAGTATCGCGAAGTATTGATCGACACGTTTTAGACAAACAGAAATTCGATAGGGTAACGCCACGGTTTAGATTTTTCATTTACGGATAAGGGTGCTTATGGTGGTGTATCAAAGGCACTGCCTTTGAGTCCGCTAGCATGATCACTTCTGTATCAGATTACATAATCCGTCTGCAAGTTACCAGTACTCTAGGATGCCATGAGATATTCAAATTTGCGCATAGCGTTGAGTGAATAAATGATAAAGAAATAACAGCGGAGTGTTTCTAATTAGAATTTATTTGCGATTTACTCGCCTAAGGTCACTCTCGGATTTACATATCCCCCAGCAACCGTTTTTTGAATAATTCCAAAGTTGTATTTACCTTCTGCAACTGCGAAGGTATCTTTTTTTTTATTTTTAAATTGCCTCTTCCTTCGAAGGGAAATTCTTCTGCCAGAAGCCGGAGGGTTCGAATTAGGGTTCGCCGAGGGACGTGGACGCTCGGTCGCATAGAAATTTTATTAACACGCGACGCGGGGCATCGCGCGTGTTTGAAATTCTGAAAATTCCGTGCGACTCGGAGTTGGAGAAAAAATACACCCGACGGAACGGTTGCGGTCTGCCGGTCGGAATAAAATTTTACTTCACGCCCGGCGATGTTTTGTTCGTCGACCGCGTGACCAGCGGTCCGCGTCTTTGGAATTCCGCGCGACAAAGATGCGCTTTAGCAATCCGTGAAAGTATGCCCGGTCACGCGCGTTTCCTACCACGGGAAAGCGAGGAGGAATTTCTTTTCAGTCACGCGTACGCAAAAACGCGGTTACCCGTTGAATTATTGCGAATATATGGCTGAGTTCGGCGAGAAAGAGACTTTTCTTGTCGCCTTTGAGGATCCGCTAAACCGTCGCGTCCAGTCGATACATCCCGACGCCGTACAATCTTTTTCTTCTTCGTCCCGCTGGAACATTGATCATCCGCCGTGGAAAATCGCTGAATTATACGAAATCCGTGCCGGAAAGAGAGAAACGGGACACTGTCCTGTTCCCTTTAGATTCCCTCGTATAACGTTACGCTTACTCTCGTAACAATTGTCGTCGATAAAGTCGAAACTGTCGTTCCGTCCTGGAAATCATCCCAACTTGGCGAACAACGCTCGTAGAGATTGTCCTTTGACGAGGATCGTTACGACACTGTTTTTCTGAATCGCGTGCCTCGTGGCTCGCTTTCGTCCTAGATAGATAGCAATGGAAAGTAGATGCTTTAGTTTCGAATCGTTAGGGTTGTTTTGACAATTGATCAACTATTTGATTCGGGATAAAAGTAGAACAAGGTAGCTCTGTTACGTCAAAGTTTCCCTATACGAGTGTGTAAAGTGGCGAAAAAAAAGTAATGAGAAGACGAGAGGAAATTTGCATAGTGGCCTACTCGAGAATCGTAGTCGGACGACGGTGTTGAATTCTAACGACGACCTGGAAGAGAGTCGTGTGCGAGGCGTCGAACCCGATGACGTCGCTACGAGGATCGTCGATGTTTAACTGTTTCAAAGCGTTTATTCTGCCGGTCACGAACGCTTCCCGACGTCGATTTTCCTTCGAAACCTGCGAAAGCTACAACTTATATCCCCTGTTCTTCACTCTTCTTTCTTTCTCTCGTCATTTGTATGAATGGTCACGTACCGATACCTCCTATCTGTATCCCATTCGTCAGAAACCGTGTTGGATACTCGAAAAGATAACTGACGACGATATCCTGACTTCCGGCATCGCTGTTGAACCTGTTTAACCGATAGGAAGTTGATAAGGTGAATTTTCGTTGGGATTAGTTATTTGATTTTTAAATTAGAAAATGTCCTTTCGGACAGACACCTGGTATCCCTATTTCGCCACTTGTCTACCTGACAGGACGTGTATTTTAATAGGTCGAGGAAAGGTGGTGGTTTTTAATAAACGATTTCTTAGCGATCGTCCGACATCTCGTTAACGGGTACACTTCTGTCGAGGATATTGCGGGATGCTTTAATTATACGATGTAAATTAGTCGCCGGAGATATCGAACGAGTTGTCGCTTTACGACTGTTAATTATGAATACATTTAACGGCGAATGTAATTCAACGTGACCTCGCATAATCGTACTCTTACCTGGATCTTTAATCCCAAGCACGGGGGAGGAACATTTTTATCGCTGTTCCTGGTAATTGAAACCCCCGAGTGTTTGTGTTTAATATCCTCGCAGAACGTGAAATTTTCTTTATCTGCTACACGCGATGGTGTTTCGGAATGGGTATCGTTTATCAGAGGAAACGTGTTTTATATTTTCAGCGCCGGAATTGACAATAACGGACGATTCTGGACGAGTTGTGCCTAAAGAGAGGCACCTAAAGGCAGGCAGCGCCCTGAAACTCAGGTGCGAAGCCAGAGACGTAATTGAGTCACTCGATGAGGCCGTTGTTTGGACCAGGGGAGATGAAACGCTGACAGAAGATGTCAGGTGAGTTTCCTTAATCCGCTACTGCGAACATTTTTCATAGGAGATATCGGAAAATTAAATAAACTTGACGATGACCGACCTAATAACCACCAATTGAATTCATAACGACCCTGAAACGAGTACACTTATTAGAAACATAATTTTAACGAGCCACGAAACCCTTATCCTGTCCACCGAACAGGAACCATCGGCGGGGAGCAATTTCACAAAACACCTCGTTACCTTGTAGCCACCGTTAATGAAATTATCAAACACCAAGAGGAGAAGCGAGAGGAAAAACGCCTCGAGACCCACTTAAGACCCCGTATCTATGAAACGAGAGCTTTCTCGCGTTTCATCGACCCTCTACCTTCCTCGCCTGAACCCCCTTTTCTCCACACCATAGCATGGATACGTGGTATTAGGTTGGTACGTGAGCCGGATATGGGTTACGCTCGGATATCTCGTTTTCCAGCGAGAACAGGACGACGGAGACCTCGTCCGGCAAGGAGGTCCTCGTGATCGTCAGCACCTTGATCGTCGAGAGAGCCACCCCTAGACACGCTGGGAACTATAGCTGCGTGGTGCCAGGGAAAGCGAAAACCACCATAGCGGTCCACGTGCTGAACGGTAAGTCTTCATTTTGTATCATTCGTATGAAGTGGAAAGTTTTCGGAAATTGAGGATTCAGGAAAATTTAGATTGCTTCGGAGAAAATCGATCGATTTTTCTAATAATTTTTGAATTACTTTCATAGTTTGCTTTCTTTGCTTCTACATCATTATATCGTTGATTAAAAATTTCTATTACCAGTTTTCAAATATGAAATCATAAATGCGATAAAGCTAGGATAAACGGTACATCATCGATGATCGGTTAACCATAAAAAAATCTCAGCCACATTTACGATGATCGTCGGATAGAACAGTTCCTTATCGGATAACACGCCTACGAAATGTGCTGAAAATTCTTGATATCAACTAGAAGGAAAGGTATACCGGGTGGAAAGGCCAGAGTGTTCTCGCAACATTATCCTTTGGAGAACGTCGTGTCGTTGGAGCGAATCACCTTGGCTCGTGGTCGATTGAACCTATTCCAGGATGCCTAATCGGGCGTGTACCTCTAGGATCCTGAGGCGAGATAAAATCCGGTCCATTTTGTCTTCCAGGGTGAAACACGAATTTTCGTCGTGATCGCGATACGATAACGTCGCATTCGTAAATCGACGGAGAAATTGTCCTATCATGAAGACGGATAGCCTTCTGCTCCCCTTGTAATGTAATTTCTTACTTTTTTCTTATTTTGTTGCAAGATTATGTAGTCGCTTTTTCACCAACGGTTTTCCAATTTCTGATAAATTTCTTTCGATCAACCCGCCCGCCCGATAATTACCCAGGAAAGATTTCAAAATAAAGAGATCGCGTTACAATTTTTCTAACAATATTCGCTGGTAACGTCAGAAACGAAGACGGATCATTAAATCGTATCGATTCTGTTCAAAAAAAGAGCCGGGAAAAGAATGGATTCTCTGGAAAGAGGTCAAAGTAATTCGATCGCGGATTACCTTTCTAACGACCAGATTAATCTCGCGTTACCCCTTGGTTACTCTCTCGATCGCGGTGCTCCACAAGCGATTTGTAATTCCAACGAGAACCGCCAGTTATTAAGAGGTAAATCGACGAAGATCGAGTAGAATTCGTCTAGAATTTGTTCCCCGCCGGATCGTGAAACGTATATTCGAAATGGTAAACGACTGTTGTGTCTGGAATCGCACAATCGGGCAAGGATAGAGAGAAGCTCAACCTTGTCGTAAAAGCAGAAGGATTTCCGCCAAGAGAGCGCCTTTTCACGGTAGCTTTCAGCTTCTTTCATCCTGAAAACGTGCGCCCCGTTACAATGTCGGCGAAACGACGCGCGAAACTTTGACCACCAAGAAGTCGACCGAGTTCTGTGGTCACGTGGAAGAACATACTACCGCTTTTACCCCTTTAACCCGTATTTGACATTTTACTGCTCTTTGGAATCATTATTACAGCTCTATTTCTGCATCTAAGACCTAACCCATAGACAAAGGAATCCTACGATTGCCTCTTACCATCAAGTTACAGAACCCCCTGTGTAACATTTTTCCACTTCCACGTTGACAATGGTTTTGATATCCTAATAGCGTTCCATAAAAGCAAATACAACCGATTATCATAATCAAACATCTATCGGGTCCACAAATGGTTCAGCATCCTGGTGAAAAAACGTTCGAACCGACGGAAAGGTGCGATAATGCAGATTAACCAGCGGGTGAGGATGGTTCACGGATGCAATCTAGATGCGCGCTAGGGTTCGTCCGTTGGCGTTAACGGGTCGTCGTTGCCGTCGACGAGGCGCGTTTCATGAAAATGGAAACGCCGCCAGCCTAATGTGACGGCGCAACGCGTCGGGAATGAGAAGACCGGTAACAGGAGAACGGGGTAAAAAAGTCGGAGGCGTGAAAGCTGGAAGGTTGGATGGACGAGAGGATGAAAGCAGAGTCGACAGAAGGGGAATGGCGTTATCGTGCTGGCCACTTTTTTCCTCCATTTGCAAGCCTTATCCCAGCATGTTTGACTGTTCGTGACTCTCCTCGGTCTCGCTTCTAATGCTATCCCAAGCTAACGTTTCGACGGAAGAACACCCTCGGACCGGCATAATAAGCCAAAGATGGACGGTTCCGTGGCACGTTATCCTCTTTCGTGAAAATTGAACGATCCTCTTATGGGAAACAGTCGTGGATATAAAATATTTTAAAAGGTTAGATCATGGTAAAATGAAAGAATTAATAGGTCGAAAGATTAATAAATAATGATGCTAATCATTCTAAGTTAGGTACAATCGAGACGGCGAAAGGAGACAATGGAATGTACTCGAGACGCGCCTATAATTAGCCGAATGTCAAACGTCGGAGCATTCGAATTGCTCAAAGCTGCTAAGGTAATTAGCGCAATTAGAGAGTTAGACCAATTTCAGCCTGAGTCGGCCGCACACCGTGTAAGAAGATTAATTATCAGAGAACGGAAAATTGATCATTATAGTTACGAAACAAGCACACGCTCGATACATTGTTCCGGATCGATATCGAACTTTATACCCAGATGAATTATTAATCAAACTTACAAGATTAGATATTATTCAATTTTGGAGGAACGAATGATTTCTCGATTCTCGAATCATTTTCAACAATTTTCGACAATTATCAGCATTTTCCCTGCTAGAGGATTGTTGAGAAGTGGTTGGTTAGATTATCAACCAAGGGATTATTGACTCTCTGTTATTGACTGGGTTTAACTGACCTCGACGTTCAATCGATCGACATTCGTGTCTGAACGCGATTGAAGCGATCATTATCGAAGCTAACATTACCGAAGCGACCGAACCCGATTCGATATGTACATAAATTCTTTTCTGAAAGCTAGCGTGTTTACCATCTACCGTGTTTGAATCGCAATGAAACATTGCAGGAAATGTTTTACTCGAAGAAATGTTCCGAGAAACAATTTAGATCGCAATATAAATGTTTCCTCTTCTATAAGAAGAAGAAAAGAAAGGAGATACACATTATGTAGTTTAAAATATCGTTGACGATGACGCTTTTATTCAAAAAGCAATCCCGTCCATCTTTCGGAAATCCGGCGAACGTGTCGCATCTTGGAGGAAATAACTTAGCAGAGGTATACGTGCCTCGGATTCGAAGAGAGCCGATAATCAAAGACGAAGAAAGGGAGAAAGTTGAGGGAGACAGGTAGCTTTTATCACGTTGCTTGACGAGTGAACCTTTCATCCGTATCCCTGTTTACAGATTACGCTCGAAGAGAAATCTTTAAAAGAGAGTGAGTTTGGTGTTGCGGCTTGATCTGCTTATTTCTCTTTCTTGTCTGTCGACGTGGGGTAAATTAGAGCACGATGAACACAAAGATCACGCGATTCTAATTGAAGTACTCTCAGCTCTTGATAATTCAAACTTTGATTCCCTTTTTACTTGATTAGATCACGAAGAGGTTTTTTTTATAGAACTGTGTCATGCTCTGAAGATGGTGTTCTTTATTGTTGTGGTGTTTACAGGAAAGTTTGCCTTTTTTATCGATAGAAAATAAAATTAACTAAATTTTCAACCATCAACCCTCGAAACGCAAAGCTGCAGCTCTGCCATTCGAGGGTCAACTTTTCACGATTTATCCGAAACTCTCGACGACTCTGGTCTATTTAAATTCGCCAAACACCCAACGAAATCAATGAAGATCCTCTAAAAGATTTCTAAAAGATCCTCGAGTTTCAATGGACAGGGTGAAGTTAAAATCGACTTTCTAAAGAGGCCTCGGGAACGGTTCTTCTTCTTCCGAGGATACCTTAGAGTGTTCAATAAAATCGATCGCAACAAGAGGATCGTAACGTTACGGGTCGGTTTGCTAGACGAAAGTTACGAGGACAGGAAGTGACCAATAGTAAATTCTGCCACGTGATTTCGATAGGAGGCTTCCGTCTTCAGGAAGCGTAACCCCACATATGAGCCGAAACGGTCCTCCTGACCTATGACCTTCCGCTTTATCCCTGCGGCCATCATTTTGACAAGTTTATCACCGGCTCGGTTCTGATAGAACGCCAACCCCGAGGATCCCTTTGTCTTTATCGAAGGAAAAAGGCTCTTGGTTTCATGGGGGAAAAAAGGAGAAATGTGACATTTACGAAGGGTGGAAATCTTTAGCGGAATTCGATCATTTATTTCGAGGAGCCAGGTGTCATTAAAATTGGGCTTTGGATTTCTTAGATATAAAATTATTACCGGTTGATTTATTGAAACTTCCTAAGAAGGTCAGTAACAGAAGTGACAGATTTAAAGAGAACGATGGAGAAACTAGACGAGAAAGAAGGGGATCAATGGTGCGGAAAAGGGAAAGCTAACTGAAGAGAAAGAAGTCTACCGCGCGAGTGGAAACTGAAACGGAAAACGATCCAAAGAAAGCAAATAAATAGATGTCTCGCGGCGAAGGAATGTCGGGGAATCAAAGAAAATAAATCTGGAAATTGCCAGACAGACAGGGTCAGGGAAAATTGAAAGATCAAAGAGTCGGTCTGTGAAACTCACCGGCAGGAGGAATTCTACTGAAAGAAAAGAAAACTTGTGGAAGCCGATGAAAGGGGACAGACGTGCGAAAGCATCGAATTGAAAAATTCTCGAAAGAAAACGAAAGGACGAAGATGTTACGTTGGTCGGGAAAAGGGTATCGAGAAAGACAAATTCCAGGACGATCCTGGACATCAGCCAGGAGCACATTTTCTATCAGGCTCTCGTCGAAGAACCGGAAGGACGTTCCTTCGATCCTCCGGAGGTTTCGAATGATCGATAATCAGTAGGGCACAGCCTGACAGCTCGACAAGGTGGGTGGCTATTTTTCTACCTGAAAATCTCGGATCCCGGACACCGGTGATTAACTTCCATTTCAATCTGTGCTGGATTTCCTTCTCCCTTAGGAATTTTCTAATACTCTGTCTTGGAGCGAATTATGCAGCTTCAAGAATTGTCACACGCCTTATTCGTAAAATCAGAATCTTTCAATCGATATTGAAATAAAACCCGTTGCGAGGTAACTCTAGTATTCCTCTCTCTATATTGCCATTTTCCCTAGGGAAAGGCTACCTTTCTCGAAACTGTACCTCTTCTACTTTAAAAGCCCTCCATAAAAGATTAAATGCTCGCTGTTCTTCGACGAAATAACACAATAACTCGCGCTTTTTCCGCAAACTCGAATGCATCGAGAAGTGGAAAGTTGCAAGCGAAAAGGGGCGTCGCTCGGTTGAACGATGGGCGCTTCCGGTTGAACGAACGACTGAAGAGTGAAGCAAAGGATGAAGCGGATAGGCTGGTCGCGGCGTAAGAGCCATTAATAAGGACTGCCTAATTTCATGAAAGGCCGAGGGTGCCTCGAACTATTATCTAGGAAACGTAACTCGGTCGAAGAGCGATTAAACGGACGCCACCAAAATACGTCAAGCTGCGGCGGGCTGTGGCTGACAGAAAACCTATAGACGGAACAACCATTAATGAAATGACAAATGTGTTCTTGTCGACGGCACGAGCACCAGGAGCTAGCGAGCGAACGCTTACAAGCCTGTCACTGGCTACGCTGGAAAATAAAATATATATTCGACCGCGTGATTTACGTGAACGCGAGTCCATGACGTCGTCCAGTTTTCCACGACCAACGATTCTTCGATTGATCTTTACTTGCCAGACTTTTGCTCCACATTTCTATCGATCACTTCTTCATTGTCCTCCTCTGTAAAATTCAATCTTCTTTCTTTCCTGTGTAAGGAAACCACTTCTGTTTAAGAAAGTTCGATAACGGTAGAGCTAGTCTCGAGTTACAGAAATTTTTATCCAAAAATTATTTTTCAACTAGGTGAAAATATTTCGGAGAATTTAAGATTTGATTAATCTTCTTGGCTTTAGTAGAAACGATTCGGGATTTACTGTAGACCGTAGAGGAGAGGAAGCACCTATGGTGCGATCGCGTGATACTCTACCATGGGTGTCGGTTTTATTTCAAGTAATATTGCTTCTGACGGTTCAACAGGTAGGAAGCTTTATGGGCGAAGGTAAAGCCTTCGTGAATTGTGGCCGACAACTATTTTCCATGTAAAAATAAAGAAAAGGGAATATAGAGTTGGCTAGAATTCAAGGGATTTAAAGTTTCGCAAAAAGATTGAGAGATTCTATATTTGTATGAATAATTTTTACCCTTTCCAAAGGGATGGTAAATCCTTCTGTACTTTAAATAAAACGTGTTTCTTTTTTGAGGATTTTTACACCGACAAATGAAAGATCCTGAAGGAAAGTAGATAGAAAATTGATCCAGTAACTCAGTAAACACACCGATGTCACCTAATTTAATTTCTTCTTCTTCGTTTCAGGAGAGCTGCCAGCTGCGGTGCACGACGGTAACGGGGTCTCCAGGGCGTTTCTGAACCTCTGGCTAATTCACTTAACCATAAGCTACGTCTTCTCTAGATGACAATATTAAGGTCAGTCTCTAATTGTAAAATGGTTCGCCATTTCACCTTCTTTTAACACTTGCATGGTTTTTGCTGGACGTTTTTACACTAGTGAGCTTAAATTTTACAATTAATCATTCGTATTCTTAAATTAAATTTCGGTATGTCTGACTATGTACAGTCATTTTCACTGAGACAATATGTTAATAGAAAACAATGATCCCATGGTTATCGTAATCTGTTTATCTAAAAATATACGATACAATAGGAAAATGCTAAGCAGTTCCAGTTGTTGGACATAAACTAGCGTCGGAATTTGAAGCGTTCCCCATGGAAATTCAAATGTCATTTCAATTTCATCCTTTGTGCGGTAGTTGTTGGGAACTGGCTAGAAGATTCCGTCGTTCGACGCTCAATGATAGGATCTGTAGTAGAACTATCGTTGCATGTGTCGGTTGAAACTCGGCGAGAACATACTGATGGACATATAAAACCGTACGCCAACTATGGTTATTAGGATGATCGTATTATTACGTCTGCGGTGGCGATGATTGCCGTGAGAACTTTGCCGATTATTGTAATCATTAACGTCCCAAAGCTCGTAAAGTTCTCGAGTTGTCCGTTGTCCCCATTGTCCTATCGAAGTCATTACCGTACCCTTTTGATTTCGACCAACCACTTCAAAACTTTATTCCTTCTCCTGACAAATTATTTTGTTTTCCCGTAAATTTCTCTTCACTTTGTTCTTTTTATTTTTCCAGTTTCTATTCTCGTTTTACCATTTATCTGTTGGTTTTGCGTTCAACGAAACCTCTTGGTGTTCCATTTCCTTCTTTTTATTTTATTTTTTTCTTGACCAAGTATCTTATTTCCTGTAGATTTCTCGTCGATTTTCCGTCGAAGTGTTTACAGAATCTCTTCTTTTTTATCCGTTACCAATATGTTTGCTCGCGATTGAGTATCGGTTCGCTACTTTCCACCGTTTTTTTCTCCTTCATTTCTGTCAACTTTTCTCTCCCCTCTGTGTTTGCCCTCTGATTTTTTGCCCGCTGCGCTTTTCCTGCTGTTTCCCTGGGATTTAGAACTCCCTTGGCAACTCAGTTTCCGTTTCTTCTATCTTTGTTGCCGTTCTTGCGATCCGTTTTACCAAGCCCGACCCTTTTCCATTCTTTTTTTCTATTCTTTCAAGCCCGTTTACCTCCCTTCACGATTCTACGATTTTCCTCTTCGTTTCGCCTGTTCTTCTGCTTTCTCGCACCCTCGCTCTCGTCCCTTTATCTTTCGCGTGCCGGAATTTCTTCTTTGTTTCCCACTGGACTTTCCCCTGGCTGCCGCGTGATTCTCGTTACCAGCGGTTTCTTCTTTTTAACTTACACGCTTCGTTTCTGTTCGCTGTTTATAGTTTTATCCGCTTCTTTTCGTCGGCCACGCAATAACTGCTGGTTTCCCCTTGTTATTTACCTTGGATGATGTCCGCTTTCTGCCTTTTTCCTTTCTACTCGTCGTATCAGGGACTTCAACTGACGGTGCGGTTTCCTGCTGTCGATTTCCCCGCTGCTCTTTTCAGTCAAATTACAGTTTACGTCGTCGGTTCGTGAATCCAGTTAGAAGTTCGTAGAATTTACGGAAAATTTACGAGCTGCTATCTTGGCATCGAAACATTCGATGCCGTGTTTCCGCGAGGAAAGGTTCGTGAAATCTTCCTTCGCTTTTGTTAAGTTTCTCCTTGTGGTGTCGTGGTTATCGAGTTTCCATCGGCGATTCAATTTTCCCGATTAAAATTTACAAGGCGCTCGCGGTATTTAACCAACGAATTTCCGGAAACTTTCACAGCCCGCAGCGCAAACATTTTAATAATAAATTCACGTAAACTCTGTTGCCCGTCTGCATGAAGAATCTTCGCTAGATTTACGTAACTCGAGCGTTTGTTTCGTGGAAATCAATTTAAGTTACCGGGTCTCTTGATGATGAAATCGAAGCCGATTAAATTGGATTTTACACGGCTCACCTTTTACAACGCCGATGAAGTGTAAAGGGCGATTACGAAACGTAACTAGCTGTGTTTCAACGCAGCATCGAGCATTAATAGAGTTTCGCCCGATTATAGAGAACGGGGGATAATCGTCGGTTTATTCGGTGAATAATTTTCAATGATCACGGCGAGTATCCCTAGACGTTCGAAACAATGCGCTTCGATCAAGATAGTTCCACTGTGAATCTGTCGATTGCAAAATAGAAGCAGGTAATTTGAATATTACCGAGGTAGCTATAGGGTATCATGAATACTCAGAAATCTTAATTAGAAGCGGAGCTATAATAGTAGGAACATTAAGCTTCTTCCATTTCGGTTCGTACAACCCTTCAACCATTAACCATCACAGGAACATGGGCAACAGAGAAACAGCTCGTCATTGGTCTTGAACAACGTTTCGCGATGAGGGATGGACGGATGCGATGTCATTGGGGCTCACCCGGTGATCTATGGTAACTGATAATGAAAGCACGGAAGGTGAGATACGCTGGTTGCAGACCACGTCGTATAAGCTATAGTTTCCGGCGAACATGGCACCCCGGTTTCCTCCTGCACCTGCCATTCTGAAATTATATCCCGGCAATGTTGCCGCGCTCCCACAGATAAAACCTTGAATTATGAATATCGGTTAATTCACACGACCGGTATCGGTGTGTCTCGGCCATCGTCGGTTAGCAGATGGTGGATCGGTAAGGAGGATTCATCTAGGATCGGAAACGAAGAATGGACACCGATAGTGAAGCGGATAACGAGCCACGATCATGGATTACCGCACGACCCCGTTTCGTTCGCGGGGTTACGGTGAATCAGAAGCAATTTCCGCTCCCGGTTCCGTCGGGACCAGGATGCTTTCCTATCGCCCGTGATTTATTCGTCCTCCACCTTCGTTTCGGATGGGACAAGTTTTTTTTTTTCCCTCACGATCCTTGGATGTTGGGGATTTCGTGTACTCTTCTGGGAGAGGACTCTTTCTCCTTTGTTTTTGATAATTTAACGTTTAGATTATCCTTGGAGGGTAATTCAGAGCTAGACTTCATTAGTTTCCTGTCTTTGTACTGTGCTTTTATAACGAAACAACGAGAGATTAGTTTTGGACTCGGTTTTGGCTGAAAAATTCTATTATCTCTGCGAGTCTGATTAAACGTGATTTATACTACTTGATATGCTACGCGGTATCGCGCAGACGTCTAATTAGTTGTTACCGTTATCACAGTATAATTAGATAACATAGAATTATTGCAAAATAGGATTTAATTTCCTTGGAAAAAGAATACAGCGTTGGTCTATGTTTCTTCTTTAACTTTTCCTTATTTTTTTCCTGCTGAAATTTGTATAAAGTATCGTTGGAAACGAAGAGGATAATGAAATATTTTATAGTTTCTTGGTAATATTTCTAAAGAAGTGCGATTGCACGTCTGATCAACAGTCGTAACTAACGGATATCAAGGAGAAGTATTATGAATCTGGCTTATTATTTCACCTCCAAGAGAGAAACTCTCATGCCGTGCGCTCAGAAAAGGAACGTAGAAGAATGCTGATCCATAAGGTAAACAGTTTAACAACCATGATTCATCGGTTTAATCCAATTACGAAGTGTGCTCCGCTATCGCGGAGAGTGCAGACTGGCTTTAAGGTGATTTCATAAATTTTCATTGTTCACCGTCGATTTCCACCGTTATACTAAGAAACTTTAATCCTACGATGATCGTGTGCTGTTACGAGTAAATATTGTTCTTATGGAAATGGTTTGTTTGTTTGAAGAAAGCTCGCATCAACTCGAATGATTCAGTTTTAGAAAGGAGCTCGCGAAATTACGCAAACTGTTGGTGATGTTTTATGGAAATCAACGAATTCGCTGATAAATTTTTGATGGACGATTAAAAAGTTAATATGTTTCATCGCACAACGGCGTTCAAAAAGCAATCAAAAATATACGATAACTTGATAAAACGATTAAAATCTATTTACGAGAAACTGACTTCGAAACTCTGATTACAATTTTAATACGTTTATCGGAAACGAGCAGCGACAAATGGTCGAGTATTAACTGAAACCCGGCTTTTCTACCGTCGATTTCTCATAATCGCGATAAAGGGCGCGGTATGGATCTGTCAATTAACGTAATGCGAAGTGGCAATTATCCGGTGAAAAAAGTACGCAAAGCGGATTTCTCATTAAATCCTCTGACTGGTCCGTTTGGACTCGTGCTGTCCATCAGATGAAACTGCTGGAAGATCGAAAGCTCGGTTGGATAAGAAATCTCTACCTGGAAAAACGTTTCCCTATCAAACCATTTTCCAATGGTTCTACTGCATCCGGAATATTCATTATTTTATTATTTCATAAACAATTAATGAAGAAAAGCAAATTCGACGAAAAGCTTAAACGAGTATAAATTCATCGGTTCGATGAAGACCCGCGCTGTTTTTCATTCACGTTCGAATGTGTCGATCTTTTTTTTTTTCATATTTTTCTTCCGCCTTTTTCACCACCCACCCCCGGTTCTGGCCGTTGTCCAAAAAAATGGCCGCAAATGGAGAATCGATGGAACAACAAGCGCATTCATCGGACTCATTAATTCTGTAACTGCGTGGAGCAGCGTACAGAATCGCAGCGTATCTTCCTCCTCCACGATTTATGGTGTTCGAAGGGAAAGTATAAATAAAACCGTGGCGATCGCTGGTCTACTGAAATTTATGCAATTCACGGACAATATCGTAAAACAAAAAGGTGGAATAAAAATTGAAAAAAAAAAAAAAGAATGGATGGAAAGGACGTCGGGGTGAAATTATTAATTCTTATCGAGAAGTAGATTTCGAAAGGCTAGCTTGGAAATATAAATTATTCTTCTTTTGAATATTATTTATATATCGAACTTTATGCGGCAAATTTCCTGATTATCTTCCATCGTAAAAACAGACGAGCGAAAACCGATTGGAAAAACACAATGCACGCATGAACGGTGGAACTCCATTAAAAAGTTGAACGACCACGTCGACAAAATAACTAACCGCGATAGAAAAAATCAATGAAACGTTATTAAAATTCATAACAATCTTTCTCGATGGGAAATGAACAAACTCGTCGCGTAATTCGCTGGGCATCGCGTCGAAGACATTAAATTTTCACAGTCGTCTGAAAGAGAACTTTCATCGGCAAATCCACGTGCTGCGAGTAAATATTTAACGAGTTTACGGGCCAGTCCGAAAGGGTTACGGTGATAGAAGTTCGACGTCCACTTGTCAAACTTCCATAAATCTCCGGGAAAAGAGTTATAACCGACGCTCCATTGTCCGAACGCGCTTTATCCTCGTCACCGGTTTTCTCTCCGAACGACTACGAATTTTCAATTTTCTCCCTCCTCGTTTTTGCCCTTTTTTTTGTTTTATACACCCGTCAATCCTGCAATCGCGACACGCAGACACGACTTTTGCAGAATCCGCATCAATGAAGTCTAACTGTACGAGAGATATTCTAATCCGCTTCCCGCTTCAATCATCGTACATCAGTAATTTCGAACGCGACATGCGCTCAAATATCTTCGCGATATCTATAGGAGAAACATTAGTATTGTCAAGGCTGAATTCTCCACGGATGTTACGAAGACAATGCCTTTGTTCCGTCAGAACGGAACGCATTCGATCGTTGAACTTTAAAAGAGCCGTTGCGTCGTGGATTCGGATGTATCCATAGTTGGCCGCGTTTCGTTTGATTTATGCGGTTGCCGTACTGACACCGTGATAAATGAGTGTACTGGATGCGCTCGGGATGCTCGTGCATCGATTTCCGTCTCTGAATCCGAGCTGAACTTGTATCATTTCGATGATGTTATCTTACTTGAACGTTGCTTGCCCATTTCATTTGCACTTCATCGAAATTTTTTCAAAATATAACGTTCTATTCAGGAAAACCTTGGTCTATTTGCATCTATTTAAATATAATAATAAATAAAATTTGAAAATAATATTCTTTCGAGTCACAGGTGATACAATAAATCCGAATCGAAATACTTAGATCAATCGATGCGAGACGAAGCTAACTCGCCGTGTAAAATGAATAATTGATGCATTCAAATGGAGCACACTTAAACTGTGTAACTGCACACAGCTCTGTCTGCCGAAATATCCATTACGACGATTCGCACACAAACTACGTCTTCGCAGACACTCGTGCTCGGCGAGAATCGCAATCTAACCGCGTACACCTTCCCAGTCTATGTATGTATCCCTGACAATTCTACGTGTTCTCCAGTAACACGAGCGCTCTTCTGTTCAATATATTCATATTCGAAGTTACATCCCTCCGGTGCTTCAATCTCAGCGGGAGATTGAACCAAGATACCGCTCGTATTTCAGATCGAAACCCAGGGTCTCGTCGTAACGAAGTCGCTTGAAATTCATAATAACACACTACCGACGCGACTCGGTCCGCTGCTGCTTTTGAATTTTTCATTTTCGACCGTTTAACACACAGGACGACCGAGAAGCTTTCGTTGATGTTGCGCAAACCCTCCTACAAATAACCGTGAAAAACGAAAATGGAACGGATTATAGCCGGTAAAAAAGAATCTCATCTTCCTCGTTCTTTTTATTCTCTCACTGTTAATACGTTGCTTCGCTTTTATACCTTTCTACCCTGTTACAGCCCCTTTCTATTTAGCATTCGTTCCGTTCTTCTATCTTAATTAATCGAGAGAGAGAGAGAGAGGGTTCCGACGTTCGAGTCGTCTAATTAGAAATTGTTCGGGAATGCGTTCGCCAGAGGTAATCGTGTGCAACAGATTTCGCGAACTTTGTGTCACGGAATATAGTTTATACGGCCGAGTTGTGCAAGTAAGCCTTAACTTTACGGAGCCTTAACTTCCTCTCGCGTACGCCTGGTAAATCGATTAAACCGTTTAGTGGACCATTTACTCCGTGTACCTAATGAATACATTACCCGAAAAACTTTTCGCAAGATCGTTCGAGTATTAACGCCTCTAGTCGATGACGAAGAATACTTGAATTCATTTTCTAATTATAACTAATGAAATAATTAAATTTGTTGCAGGTTGTTTCAACAACGTCGAGAGGTCCTCTGGCATTTCACACGCGGACAGAAGCAGCTACGAACACATCGGCGTGAAATCAAGGACTAAAACATTGATTATCCTGTTCGATCCTTGATCAGGATTCGGCTGCATAAAATTAGCCGGTGAATCGTTTTTACCTTTAATAACATCTCATCTTTAATCGATCGATCAGTAGCGAAGGACTCGGTGATCCTTTTTTTGTTTCGAAGAATCAGCTCAATCAGCATCGGAATGTCTCTGTTTCTTCGCCTGGGAATGATCGCCGTTACAAAAGTGGGCCATTATTGTACAGTCTAATTTAGCCGGACACTCTAGAGTGCGTGGACAGTCTTGAAGATTATCTGCTAGTGTATGCTTGTCGAGTGAGAACGATGGAGGACGTGTTACTTCGATAGGATTTAGTCAGAGATTTATCATCTGTTAAGAGGAATCTTGTTGGAAGAAACGAAGGATTATCGATCGTTTGGTAAGTTTAACATTCTAATTATATTTCCTCTTGATTGCGATTTGGTCAAGTCCTTAATTTAATCGAGATCTCGGTGCCTCGTGAATGGTTTATCGCATTGTAACACTTCACTTGAAGAATTCGAATTTATTTGATGTCGTTAACTCAGAGATACAAGTAATCGCTCGAGTGTTAATGTAATGGCACTGACAGTTCTACGAAGTGGAACAATCAGGAAGTCCATCGTCTTAGCTCTGAGAAACTTCAGTACTGCGAGTACACTTGTCGAATATATCGACTCAAGAAACTCTTAGAGACCAAAGTGGTACACATTCCTTAATTGAACGTTAAGTCTACATCGAGAGACCCTCGTTTTAACACTAGAACAATTTGCTCTACTTTGATGTTAAAAAACAGACCAATTCGAATTTACTAGTTCTAGTGTTAACTCAGATCCTATGAGATATTAAATTTCCTTCAAAGTTTCCAATTTTTAACTTGAAGAACTAAGAAATTCTTCAACTATACTTTAGCAACTTTATACTCGGAAAATTTTTCATTTTCAAAGTTTACCCAGAGAAATGTTGGTTCAGAGTTTCTTATCAAGTTTTTATTTTCAATAATTAATTATTATTTCTTACCATTTTTCTGCGATAAATCATCGCGTTTTGTTGCAAATCGTGATTTCTACAGAATTCTTTTCGTCCTTGTCCCTTTTCCTTTCGTTTATCTTCGACTGTCTCCCCTTTCCCTCGAGGAAACCAACGATCTCGTAGTATATACATATATATTCAAAATATCGAGACGAATTGTTTGTATATCAATCCGGGTCCGGAAAGTGAGTACAATCGTCGCCAAAGGGGACGGGAAGCAAAGATAGTTGTATACGATGAATTGCTCAAGGAAGACGGTACTTATTCGAACGAAAAGATGCATTCGCCTGGTCTGAACGGCACGGAACTCCGATTTACGCGAACCGCCATTCACGAGACAGGATTTCCAGTTCAGAAATATGGTATTTGAAAGGAGAAGAAAGAGCCGAGAAATCGTTGACCAATTCTCAAGCTTTTATATTTCGAATATCTTTCAATTCAGCTCGAACGGAATGAATCGTTAACTCTGATATTTAATTCTTTCCAATACGAACTATCATTAAATGTAAAATTTCGAAAAATTAATCAAGAAGAAGATCTTCACGTAGAGGAAATATAATTTGAAAGGAAATATCAGGTCATTTCATAAGTCTTTGTCGATCTTTTCTACGAAATTTTTCCATCATTTTCTCGCTTTAAAATGAAAATCATTGTTTAATAATCTTTTGAAATCACTTGATATGGAGAAGACTAGGGTTGGAAAATTGGCAAGAAGGATCGAATGTACATAACGCGTATTTACCATTTCATTCCATTTTATTTATACTATATATGCATACATATGTATATGGATAGAGGAAGTGAAGTTACGTGAAGTTTTACTGAAAGCCAAAGAATGATCCATGCGAAGCGACGGGAAAATAGGGAACTGGTCCAAAGTTGAACGCTGTTTAAATGTACAAGCCTTTCTCCCCATTCTTCTCTTCTTTTTCGCGTTTCCTGATGATCCGAGAACTCGCTATTCAAACCGTGCCAGCGTCTTCAATATCCGTGATACAAGGCAGAGGCGAGTGCTGGCACACAGAGCACGCCAAGGATCAACGTAACAGCACTCCTCGAAGCCTGGATTCAAGGCAATAGAACGTGCAATTTTCCACCGAAGTAGTGCTCCTCCAGTCGAACTTCCAGGACATCAAGGACTGTACTGCAATATCCTCGGAGAATAATTCAATTTGTTGCCCCAGGGGGATTTCTGTCGAACACGTGTACATTCCACTATTTTTTTTATTTTTTTATTTTGGATGCTTTTTGTAGCGTCCAGTTGTACAAAGAGTATCTGCAAAAATCTCGTAATTTCACCTGAAAAAAAAAAGAAAAAATAATACATTCCGTTCGAAATCCTCTGGTTCCGAACGCAGAACAGAATATAAAATCGGATCAGTTGACAGCGGATCGAATCAGGCCAGTTCCATTTTTCCGTTGATCGAATACGAAGAGACTTTTCACGGAATCACGAGCACGATACTCGTGATTCGCCGATTAAAGATCGCGACCGCGATCATGGAGAACGACACGACATGTTGCATCCATCGTTTCGACCATTTTCCTTTTCACTGTTCACCGTAAGCGTTGGGAACGTGAAACGTGATCGAGATATGATGTTCTGTAACATGAAACATCGAAAGAGAAAAAAGAAAACGTATCAAGGCTCGAGAAAAATGATTTTATCTCTACATATTAACGTGCACGATCTATACATATTATAAATAGGCCCGATCGATCGCGATAAGATTATATTTTTATATGTAAATATGGCGTTCCTTCTTGTTATCTTATTAAAATATATTCGATGAGGCGGTAGATAGAGAAGGGAGACGATACCTGCGATCGAGTAGTAGGCGTGGACGAGATGTATTCTCGAAACGAACGAATTGCTTTAACTCATGAATGTTTCATAAGAAACGGCAAGCAGGTATGGGAGCACCGATTTTACAGAGATCCGTGTTCCTTTGAAATTCGTAGTCGTTTCGCTTCGTGTGGAAATGAGAGAAATCCCCTTTTCAATTTTACCCCAATCATTAAGGATGAAATTGTTGGTTTGAGTTTAAGTGAGATATAGAAACGAAGGTGGTTCCGTGCTGAACATAGGCGCGTTAAATATGGGTAGTGTTAAGAGAACAACAGGGTGATGGTCCAGTCCGAGTTTTGGGGCTTGTCGGCCACGTAATGAGATTATGTTTGCAATGCGGCAACAGGATGCGACAGGAAATGTTACGCGCGGCTCGACATCGCTGAGAATTGTACAACTGTGTCACGGAGACGGGTAGAATTTCGTTTTCACTCGACCATGGGTATTGTAATCCCACACACCAGAGAATTATGTTTGGATCTTTGGACAGATTGTTTTCAACCGGTTACACTTGATTCTTCAACGTAGATACACCGTGTCCCGATAGAAATTCTTATAGATTTTTTACAGAAGCAAGAAGGAATTTTCTTTTTGACAAGATATTAATTTCGTTTCCATCACGAGATAAAAAAAACATAGTCACGCAATGCTCGCGTCAGGTTTTCATGAAATTGTGCTGTCAGCGTGATGTCAGGATCATAGTATCTCTAAAAATGGTGAGAAATTCTAGTTCGCTATAGCCAGTTTGCAAAAACTGTTTTCGTGTATTATTTTGGTAAAGGTACTCTGCAATTTCCCGATGATCGAATCTTGATATGATTGATAGCGTACGTAGAAATTTACCCCTACAGTTAATTAATTAAAATCGACTAATTATTACTCAATTTTAACATTGCTCATCAATTTTCATCATCATTGTATAACATAAATTTCATTAAACTACATTACCATATAACAAACCGAACAGTCTCCATGCAATTATTAAATTAATTTACAATGAAATTGCAGTAGATCTTTGCCATCGAATGCGGTGGTACTCGAGTCAATTTCCAGTTCGTTCGTCTCCGAAATCTCTGGAAAATATAATTTACCGATGCATGGGGTTGCAACCGAACATCGTGAATGCCCCATCGCGATACGTACGAACTTGGTATTCGCAATAATACAGCGGATCCGGAAGCACCTTTTGGTCAGATGCAATTGCACATTCTTCCCACGGTTCCGGTCTGATCTTCCTCCTACCGGCTGCATTCCACGAATACGCTACCCCTTGCTACGAGAATTTGGTCACAATCGAAGTACCAATTTCTCGGCCAGACGATTCCCGTTTCCGTATAACCGCGACCCAAAGGTAATTGGCCATTTTTCGTAATGGTAAACTTAGAAACAAGCTTCGGAGAGAATCGTTGCGGTGATTTTTCTTGCCTTTAATTAGTCACTTTGAGTATTTAAAAAAAGAACAACTTCAATTGATTACCAATTATAAATTCTTTCAGCAGTATTAAATTATTAGTGTGCTAACGAACATCAAAAATTCGCCTTCGTTATAATTTTATGAAACAGTCCGGCAAATATTCGTAACCGAGGCGTACTGTCTAAATTGAATCGCGAAGATGGTCGTTGTACGAGAGAGGGAATATTGAAACAATAGAAACGAAAATGGTATCGTTTGCCAAATGAAATTGTTGTTGCCAAGAGGGAAACAAACGCGATATGGTAGCCATAGTCTAATTTATACTAATGCATTCACCGCAACAGTTGATCCGTTCGGATGTTTAATCAACGACTCCCAGTTACGTTGTTCGGCCTGGAAGCATCGGCTGTTTCGTTATTATGGCCGGAGTTACAACGAAACGTTGTCTAGTATTCCCGAATCAGTGTTTATTTAGAAAAGTTGCATTGTAAATGAATCCTCTTGCGAATACCTACCTCCAGGTGCAAATGTTCTCTTTCTTTCGTTCCTTCTTTTGTTCCTTTGTCTTCGAAATTTCAATTGGCACGTTGATTACCACAGTAGAGGTATGTTTACTATGTTCTAAAATTCTCATCAGATGAAGTATATTTATTTCCTAAAAATTTTTTCTATTATTTCTATTATTATAATTGAAATTTAAAAATAAAAATGAAGTGGTAATCAAGGTGTTAGTAAAAAGAAATTAAGGATGGACCATCTACCTTGGAAAAGAATATTAAAATGAATCGTATCAGAACGTGCTCCCACCTGCGATTCACGAGAAAGAGAGAGAGAGAGAGAAGGTATTACCACTAATTATAGTAATAAGTTGTATAGTTGTTTCTATATAAAACCATACTACGATAAGATAACATAATACCATAAAGTCCCTCGCACTTATCGACATCACCGCTGTAAAGAACGTAAACGACGAAGTAAACTCGACGCGTTCTAGTCGTGAATAAGCAAAAGAAGAATGAATATCGAAAGAAAGAGTGATGAAGATGAAAAGGAATAAATTAAAATGGGCGGCTGGACGCGTCCGTTTCGAAGCTGTATATGTAAAGCAATTGTGAGTTATTAAATAAACGAATTGAAAGCACCACTACGAACGCCATTTCCCTCGGGACACGATGAGGTATTTCACCGAATCGGGCCAAGAATAATTCACGCTGGCTTGATATCATTACCAGGAACAATTACGGTTTTCAGAAAAAAAGCTCGACCGAAAATTGTTTCGTTGCTCCTTCAACCTCCTTTTCATTCCTTTCATTTCCACAGTGATCGTCGATTTCATTCAGCCTGGAAACGAACTCCTGCTGTCATTTTCGTTACAACGAAATGGAAAATCGGGGAGGTCGTCGGGAAGAATTAAGGTAAACGGATGATAGACGGGTTTCTCAAATTAATTTTCATTATTTTCATTAAATCGAATCCCCGAATATTCTTATTTGAAGGAATAGATTCATCGAAGACCGATCGAGCAAGAACTTTTCATTTTCATTGGTTGACAAGATTTAGTTTTTCTCAAACACACCAGTTTAAGCGTATTTGATTAATATATCTAGCGGACAATCGCGACAACGCATGCCTACGATGTCCCGAAACTTCCTGCAGATTCAACATGGAACTCGGTGCACATTCAACAACTCTGCAAACACTGTCGAGTGGACGAGGAATGCTAAATATTCCTCAGCGTGGTATTAGTTAATGAATCAAATGGAAGAGCTTCTCTGGGTGAGTAGTGTCATACTGTCCTCTATTCGTAGTCGTTGAATCGTATCACGAGATTTGTTTATGCTCGGTTTATAACAATTTATAACCGTATAAAATGATGTATTCGAATGTAGAATATTTTCGTATAATCTTAAGCCTAATTATTAACGCCATCATTAGCGTAACAATTAATTACGTTGAAATGTAAGCTGAACAGAATCTCGTTGATATAATTCCGAACGAAATGATTCGAAGAAAATCTGCGAGTGGCCCTAATTACGTTGAACAATTAGAACAGAACGTATGATCCGATTATCCCGGTCGACTTTATTTACTCGGTATAGAAAGGTTTAATCGACATCCCGGAAGGGTCGAGGAAACTCGAACCGTGAAAATAAAATTGGCTACCATTCAGGATTGGTATAATCGTTTTCCCGGGGATAATCCGACTGTAATGCGTTGCTACGTATTCGCGGTGAATATAAAAGAGTGATGAACGAGCGGCACTGTGTTTCCGTAATGGAAAACACGGTGTTTAATGTCGAATTAGCCGTTTAACGCAGGCACGCGTGTTAGTGATTCGACGAGATTAATTGGACGCCCTGTGGGGGCTTTTAAACGGGGCTTACGCACGATTAAATTTTTATTTGATCTTTGATAACGTGAAATTGGCGTCCCGTTGTTTCGGCCAGCTGCTATTTCGTTTTAACGAGTTGACCTGCAATCGGGATCACCGATAACCAATACTACGCGTTTAATAAAATTATTGAAAAAGGGAAGAGGGAAGAAAAATTGGAGCAATACTAATATTGTCGTAATATTAATATTATGCTAATTATGTCTCCGGTATTATACATATTAATGGAACATAGCAGATTGGAAACTTAGTAATAATATCAATATCACGTTAATTATACCAGTTGTTATAATGTTAATAGCATAGGGTAATTAATCTTAAAGCGAAATTTAGAATAATCGATATCCCCTTTGATGTAGAAAATCGAAAGTGGAAAAAATTTAAATAATCATACTGATACACTGAAAAAAAATCTTTAAATAAAGGTATCATAGCCAGAAATTTGAACAGAGAATGTTAAATTAAGGAATTCCGCGAAAATGAAGGTATCAAGTAGTATAGGTCAATCGTTTGTCAGACGTGGATGTTCAGGTTAATCGCAGTTCATTCTGTCGAACGAAATCATTATAATCAAAATTCAATTTCATTAATGAAACGTTTGTGAAAGTTATTACCCGATGGTAATCGAAATTATTCCGATTCAAACTTGAATCCACTTCCAGCAATGAAATATTCGAACGACGAGAATTGAACGAAACCAAAAAGATCCCCCGGAGCTGGTGGCGTGTGTCCTGGAATAAAAATAAAGGGTACCAGGCTAGCGGTTGAAACTCGTAATGGCATTATATCGACTTCATTTAAATTCCGGCCTGGGTTCACAGAATATAAAGAAACAGTGAGTGAAAAAAAAAACAGGAGCTGGAATTAAATCTGTCACATTCAATGCAATCCTTCTTTTTTTCTTTCTTTTTTTTATTCAGACTGTTCCATAGTACAATCTTATTTACAATTGATAATTAATATCACCTTAATATTAGTTTAAACGAATGAAACGAAATCTTTGGTCCTCAATGATTTTCAATACTATTTTTCAAGAAATACAACTGATAGTAAATTCTACTCGATTAACAGTAAAAATAGTAAGACTCTTTCATGTTCGGGAGACTTCCAGAAAATCGTGAAAAGTTTACGGCGATCTTTCCGCTGGCCCATGATTCCGACACGTTCGACGAGAAGATAAAGTGCCGATCGATGTGTTCTGTTCACCGAAGGATTTATGTCCGCATAGAAGTTCCTTTTTTTTTTTTCTCCCTTGATTCTAGCGGCTGATGCGAGCGTTTGTCCGAGATTGCTGCAAACCGATTTGTCCGAGATCGATCGGTCGTCTGACGTTCTTGTTAAGTCGCGCCATCGACCGTACAATATTTTGTTCGCTAACGTTTCTCGTCCCGTGCAATTCGATCTAACATCGACGGCCATTCGAAAATTTTACGATACGGAACAGCAATAACGAGGTCAAATTCAACATCCTACCTCGGGTTTACTTCCACTCCTTACCTTCTCATTTTCTACAGATCATAAATTCAAAATATTCTTCGTTTCTTCATTTTTCAATCTCCGACTAAATCTAGCCCGTAATACTGGTCACCGTTCTTGACAATCATCGCGTTAAAGAACGAAGTGACCGAAGAGAAAATTGGAGAGAATTTCTTCATTGTCCCTTTCCAATTTAAACAGACCATTTCCACTTTTGCCAAAAGGAATAATGCGAAAACTTCTCGTACCCAGATGTACTTGACATAGAAGCAAAAAGGGAATTCAGATCCTCGATCAAGTTACAGTTTCTTTTTCCCCCCAAAAAAATAGAAAATGAATGCTTTCATCTCGTACTGGAGTCAAAATTAACCGCAAGTTTCCTCTGGGAAAAGAATTCAAAACATGCATGAGAAGCAGAGGAACGAGTGACTCCCTTTTCTTCTGGCGTGCTCATTTTTCGTTTGTTCGTTCGAGTGGCGGGGATTTTAATGGGAAAAGTTTCTGCGCGTCGGATGAAAGGAATCAAGCGACGTTTGACTTTTTCAGAATTTAAACAAGTACAAGCAACGTAATCCACTTTCGACCCTGAAGGACGGAATAACAGGCACGTTTCGGTGCTCGACATCGACGTCTAATACGAAACAGGTACGTGCCTGTGCTTGTCGGTACCCTACACGTTTTGCAAGATCCCAAAGGATCTTATAAATCTCTTTTCTTAGAACTACAATCAGCAGTTCAAGATTTTTCTATCAGGAATATCATCGTTGATGATATAAATAAGTTTAATTTCAAATATACACTCCGCGTTGGTTCACGGTTGGTTGCCGACGTTTCGTAAACATTGCAGTTTACTTATTCGGGGCGAAGGACAACCTGATACTGACTCCGTTCAGTAGTTTACGAAACGTCGGCAACAAACCATCAACCAACGCAGCTCCATCCCAGAAGCCACGTCGTGTTCAGAATCTAACCGTGGAAGCCTGGAAAACCTTATACACTCCAAGGTAAAATAGAAGCTTTTAATGATCTAGCAATTTTGTTAAATTTTTTCCATCAACCGTGGCGTAAGATAAGCACTCGAAAAATTTCCCTTGGGACGGGGATAAAAAACACGACGACGTCGGTTAACGATTATCAAAGCCGCGGAAAAGCGCTCGAGTTCCGGACAGATTGAAGTGGGAAATTTGAGTTGATGGGGATGGACGGTAGGTAGAGGTATGGTTTGAGCGCAAAAAGCATCAAGCAGGCTCGAAACTTCCGACTCGTGCGGTGAACTTGTAGGCGTACGACCAGTATCGAAATTTATTCACCGCACCACCGGTGGTCCTCTGTTCCGCAAAATTAATATATTCCGCTTAAATAAGTAACGTGCCTGCCGCCTTTTTCGGTTCGTTCTACATTTCAAATCACCGGAAGTCGACTTTTCATTAATGATATGTTTAACGAACGGAAAATGAACGTGTCACTTTGAGTTCCCGTTAAATCGATGTAGATACCTTCTTCTTCGTTTCTAATTGCGTTTTTATTCTAACGTAACATTCTCATTTTTCAGTCGTTAAGGAATTTTCTTTTGACTCGTCTACGCTTTTATTCTTTGTACCTCTTTTTTCAGTAGTACGAATAAAGGTAACAATTAATTCCTTTCTCCGTTGTAAGTTGAAATAACTGTGATATTCGTCCGTATCCTTTTTAAACGCAGAATTATTCTCAGTGAATTAACACGCTTAAAAACCTTCCGCGTATCTCTTTCGTCGCTGTGCATATATTTCTTAATCCTCTTTATATACGCTTATGACTATATTAGCCCGTTGATCTTCATTTTATGAATGAACAAAAATCCTGTATTCGTCGCGTAATAATCCAGCGGTGCAAATTATTGTTTGCAAAATTGCTGCACGATAAAGCAACGATTTTGCAATTCGGAATTGGAGAGGATGGAGATAATATATTGTAGGGATTATTTTTGAATAAATTGCATATGCGGGAGTTAAACTAATACGATGTCTCGCGTAAATCATTTATGTGCTCTACTTAAATTTCATATACGCGTTCTGTCATTCTTGTCACTTTTCATTTACAACCTGAATCCCTTGAATTCGTTTAAAAATACTCACTCATATTTTTCATTCGTTAAATTATCTCTTCGACTGAGCTGTGTGGTCATTTGAGTATATAGTCTGACCAATGCTTGGGTTAGTACTACTAATACTAATACTAGTACTACTAATACTACTACACGAGCAGTGTACTACTGGTTGAAATGATTCCTTGTGCCTGTGCCTGTGCCTCAAGTTTTCATTTATTAAAATATACTAAATTTACAATAAAATTTTAGCACAAATACTCCCTTTGCTAGAAAGACTAGTTTCATATATTGTTCGTCGTTGCTTAATCAAAGAACGATTTTCTATTCAACCCAGTTCCGATAGATTTCACTTATTGAAACAGCTCGGATCACAGTTCGAATTTTAATGAACAAAATAAAGCAAAAAAGCAGAGGTAAAGTGGCACGGATCAGGCGAAATATCGAAACGGGTGAGCGGAACATGACCGTTCGTGTTCAATTGCAAATTTTAAACGATGAAATTCAGCCTCGCGAGGTGGCTTTTACAGAGTGTAGCACGATTTTCCAGCTATGTATGTCGCGTGATCGGCCGTGAGGCGTTAATTCGCAATTGTTGACGAAGACAGGGAGGTGGTGCTTTGAAAAAATCACGCGATTTCAATTCGAGTTTCCAGCAAACATCAAAAATCCATCGTTGGCTCGGTATCTCACTTGTTCGGCAAATGAACTTTTGCGATTTCAATTAAATAAAAGCAAAAATGAGAGAGAAAAATGGATATAAACACTTTATCGAAGTTTGCTCGGTAAGATGGATTCCGTTCTTTTATCAGCTGAAACCGCGAACGATAGTTTAATATTCATGCAGCCGGATAAACGATACCTATGCATCTTCTTAATATTCATGCCGAACGATGGATTCACCATTATCATTTGTCAGTGCATTCTTTTTGCGAAGAACAGGTGTCGCATGACTGCTCGAACAAGAAGCTGAGTGCACTCGGCTCATATAGGTCGGGTTCTTATCATATCGATCATCCACTGTGAAGCACGATCCTCACCTTGTTCCACTGCATTATTGCACATTTAGCGAACTTTCGAGAACCACGATTATCCGTGTAGCTGGAAAATTGGTGTCAATATCGCTCTATAACCGACGATAGGTGAAAAGTATTGAAATTATTTGGTGCACAAAAGTGGAGCGTCAAGTTGAAAGACACTTTCCAGTTCCAAAAAATAGAACAATGTTTCCCAGGATTAGAGATCTAATTGGAGCTAGGATTTTTGTCCACCGTCCAAGTCGTCGATGTTACAAAAATTAAACCAGCTCCATGGTCTTGTTCTTCGAACCCTCGAGGTTCGATGAAACTCGGAGGTTGTTGTGGTCGATCCGGAGACATTTCCATTGGGCGGAAACACCTGCGGCGTATACGAGAGACCGTCGCGTCGAACAGAACTAATGTTGCAAGGCAATTTGTAACGAGGATACCGTGGCCAGGCCAATTTAGAACGTGAGATCTACCGTCAGAAGCCAGATAAATTACTTTGTTTTGCCGTCGAAGAACCCACAGCCCGGGGCTTTGGTGGACATCAATATTGACGACGACTGATGAGTTATCCCTGCTAGTTCTCTCTATCGACACTGAATTCTGCGAGCTTCGGGCTGTGAACTAGCCAGATACCGGATCCGACATTAACGAGATCCATCGTTGTAAAATTAATCTACAACCGCTAGAAGAAAATTTATCATCCGATAGTGGTCACCCCTGGTAAATTGGGTCTCTGTTAAATCAGCTGAGCAATTAATGTGATTGGTAACCACTGATCCGGAACACGAGCAGGGCTATGTTTGAATAGCTGAACGTTTTGAGACACACTTCAGTATCGACGTGTCTGCAAATTCTCGATGAAGATGACCGAAACGCTAACAAAATTATCGGACGACCGATTTCCGATCGATCTACATCAAAGTAGGTACTATGAAGAGTGAATCATTTTTTTTTTTTTATTGATAGCAGGAAAATCGGAAATTTTTCCAGCTTACTGAATTGTCAGCGTTGAAATATCGTATTCTATGAAATCCCATATAGCCTCGATTATTTCTTTTCGTTAATAAATTTCCTTACAAACGACGCGATACTTCTGGACGCAGGAAATGAGTTCGGTCGTTCGATATCCTGCAATTTTGTGACCGAGGATTATTGCCATGGCGGGTTCTTGATGGCCATATATTTCTTCGTACGACCGAAGGCTCTCTTGTTCCAACGTTGCTAGCGCAAACCGTTTACCACGTGTCTCGTTAATAACACCCTCAACCACTCGAAGCCGTCTCGATCTTTCTGGATATCGAAACGTTACATTCTTCTTTACGAGTAGGAGAATTACTGAAACCCTTTTGGCGGTACATTTCTCTTACCGTTCGAACCTATTTGTCTTCCCTTTCGAATACTTCAACCCCGAGGAAAGTAAAATTTTTCAAACGTTCAATTTTCCTTCGAACTTTGCAACGTTTTGGATTTGATAAAAATAAATTTGATATCAGAGTATTGCTTCAGTGATCTTTATTCATAATTTTCTACAATTACAACGTGCTAATAATTCAAATACACAAAGACTAAGAAACTTTAAAATCTGTCGTTATTTCCCTTATACTTTGTCTCGTCAATTCTTGGACTTGGAAAGTACTCGTTGAAATAAGTTGGTTGTACCATGATCTTCTTATTGGGATTCTTCTTTTTCGTAGTTACATGATAAATGCTGCAAACTTCGAGTAAAAATAGTGCGAAGAAATAGAAAAGTTCCACTATGGTGATGATACTAAAACCGATGAAGAAACTGCATATACCTCCGGCATCACCTGTAAAATATTTCTGACGATACAACGTAAGTCTGTAAATTTCCATTAATCTTAGAAAGATGCACTCACTCAAGTGTTCGTACCAACGGTAATTTTCATCCTGTTTTAAAAGCCCACTTTCCATTTCTGTGAAATACACGTGAATAATGCTCTGATTCGTCGTGTTCATATCGGGGCTACGAATTATTGAAAACAATTAATACACTGCTTTTCTTAATTACCGAATTTCATTGAACCTTCTCTTACAATAATTGTCTATCGTAATCATCAAATTCTAAAGAAGCCTTCAAGCTGTTCGCGAAGTAGGTTGTATCGTCGCATTCAGGATAACAATTATTGCACACCAAGGCTTTCTCCTTATCGGGAATCATATTCATCAGAGTTTCGTCATGATGCGGTATAATGTCCACCTTCGTCGCTGCAATCGGCAGTAATTTCAATCGAGAAACCAGTGAATTCTTTGAAAAATTTGCAATTTAACTCACCGTAGTATTGTTGCAAACATATGATATCTCGGACACCGCAGGTTCTCCTAGAATCTATGAAAGGAAAAAGGTTGATATTCGTTTTAGAACGTTTAAATGGCAAAAGAGCTTTAACTGAACGGTGCGATCCTCTTTAACGCTTTAAAGCAATTCGCAGTGGAAGCTCGTTAGGAAGCTCGCGAATAGGAGGTAAGAGTTGCAAAGTTTTCTCGTGGAAGATTGTTTTCTTCTAAAAACTTGCCGTTTCGGCGATGATCAAAAATAACGAACAACATTGTTGAAATTAGAAAATTCGCGCTAACGTTTAGTGTGACCGTAGCGTCGATAGAAGAACGGTCTGCATTTACAGTTTTTCCATATATCCTCAACCCTGCAGGACACTATACACTGGTTGAAGGTATACAATTTATGGTACGATTGGTCTTCGTTAACAAAGATGCATCCACGCTTCTCTACTGGATATGATTGGATAACTTTATTGGTTAGCAAGCCAAACAACAGTAATTGTATGTATTCCCGCATCAATGGGGCGACAAGCAGCTCGAAAACGCTGCCGCTGCTCGAGTCAGGATAATCGCGAGGGTTGAATACCATCACCTGAAAAATAGTAATAAAAAAGAAATTGAATAAATCTTTGAATCCGTCTGTTAAACAATCACCGGTTAACAGGAGAATTTTATAACGAACGTAATATCTTATATGCACATATAATTGTTAAAGTCTTTCCGGTCGCGTTTTGTGCTTGTGAAACGAGGTCATCGTTCTTTGTTACCCGTTATAATTGTATTATTATACAATTTCTCTCTTAATGCATGCTACAAGAACAATACAATTTTAAATTACATCGTACTTGTTAAACAGCGGGTTGCACTTTTACGAGTTCGCACGATGTTCAATGTGTAACGAAACACGGCTGAAATGTTTCGTAATGCAGGAAAGGAAGCTTATTCTTTCGTGCACGTTCTACTTACAGGGATATATATATTTTCACGACTGAAATTAGGTGGAAGGAACTCGTGTTTGCTATTCGTAATCGCGTTTTTGATCAAAGGAAACATTGCTCTTCTTCTAGGAATAAAATCAACCACATTTCAGACACGTGTGTTTTTAAATGAATTTTGAAATTTAAGCGTAATAATTTTAATTCTACTATGATGTCTCGAAACGTTGAACAATCTACAACAGAAGAGACTTGTATTTAACGCTGCGAGAGATCACTGCATTGGTTTTTATCAGGGAAAAAGACGCGTTGCGTCCGCACTTGCTAATGACTTTCGCCAGCTTTTTGTTGCCGTACATCTGCGCTAAAAATAGGGTAATCGTTGATGACCGAGTGGAAAGAAAGGAAAGTGATTAGTGGCGGATAATCGCACTTTGAAACGTTACTAATACCAATCTCTTATAATCATCGAAAAGCTTAAAATATCATCTAATTAACTTAAATACATTGCAATCGGTAAATTACCTTCCATCCGGTAGTGGGAAGGGTAGGGTAAGCGTAATCATCCAGAAGGGGGTGGATCGAAACCGTTAAACCATTGACTAAGCCTGGGCTTTCAGCTAAAAATATTTCAGGTGGATCCATTGCATTGTCAGCCCTGTTAGGATAATTATTTTTATCATTTTAAAATCGACAATTAGTATAACCATGTATGAGGCTCACTTAGCTCGGTCTTCCTCTGGGACAATGTAATTGAAGGTACAACAAAATCCATTGCTCGTCTTGCTTAATCTAAATGTCTCCAAGCAATTCCGTTTCTTGCCACCAAAGTAACATTCCACAAACATGTCCGAGCACTGCGGTGTCAGCTGAAAGTTTCTTCTTAATTTAATCTTTCGATACTCAGATTTTGCCAAATTTAAATAATAGATATCGGAACTTTAATATAATTCCTAAGTGTCAATGGTGGGTGTACTTCCGGAAAGGACATACCTCCGATTCTCTGGATTCTTACATATTTTGACGTGCTGATTACGATTATGATAGTGAGAATTGGTGCAAATTTTATTTTCATGGTGGAAACCATTTCACTGCATTTACCATTTCCAGTATATCGGTGATTTCGTAGTCATCGTTGTAAAACTTGGACAGTAATTCGTCGATCGGAAAGTAGTCTCTATTAGGCATGAACGCCGAATTGTACAAATCGCCCATGGTCAAAATTGTGTTGTATATTTGATCCATCGTCATAGTAGTGATGTTTGCCTCGAACCTGCGCTCGAAATAAAACGTATAATGAATTTTCACCTGGCCATTCTATCAGTAGGTGAGATCTCATCGCGTTAAAGCTCCTCGCAGACAATTGCTCGATGTTAATCGCGCGGGTTAGTCGTCGTTAAATCGACACGCTGGAATTAATAACAATGTTCCAGTCGGTTTCTCTAGCACGTGAAACGATAATGAACACATTCACGGTGATCGTCAAAGCGATTAGGTGGCGACACGTGTGACAACAGCATGTGCATGCTTCTTGAACGAGATCACGCTTTTCAAGTGCAATTATTGAAATTATCCGGTGCCGTGTAATTGTCTGCAGTGCGACGTGTCGGTGTGCCAACACTCGCGTTCCTCTATTTCGCTTTTAATCCTCCTGCCAAATTCTACGTAATTTACCTTTCCATCTTCGTACTGTAATAATATTTCAATCGCTGAAATAAAAGTACTTTATTTAACACTCACATTTTCCTCGTTAACTCCATGCCGGCTCGTTTACTTATCCTGTTGACGGTGCAAATTGCGACACCTGCGAACGTAGGAATTTAGAGCTCGTAAAATGGTTAGGTTCGATCCTCGCCCCGCGGTTTAGCTCGTAAAATTTATCTAACCAAAGCCGACTGGTGGCTTAATTAAAATTAACCAACCGCGCCGCGGTTTAATTGAAACCGACCGGTTGAAACGAAGAGAATTCTTTGCCAGTGTATTGCGGCTTTGATTAAATGGTAATTCTATACTTATATCGTAGAACAAACGTATCTAAGTTCGAAGGTACTTCTACGGCTATATAATTACCAGGAAATTGTATTTCCGAATTCACTGATTCGTCTGTTAGGGTGGTTGATGTAGACCCGTTTATGTATTCCGTATAGACCTCGTAGACGAAGGAGGCCGTAAGATATGAAATGAACATGTATCCGCAGATCCACATCAGTCTGTAAACGAGGAAAGAAAGTCGATCAACGATACCCTACGACGCTAATGTCATCGGTTTTATCAAACTTTTTAATCGCATTTCCGATACGCCACAAAACCTATACAACTGGTGAATAAAAAAGATACTCGAATTCTCTTTTTAATGAACGCGCGACGCGTACTGGCGTCGTTAAGCACATCCAATCGTAACGCAAACTCTCATAAAAGAAAAAATGATCCTTGAAATGGCCGTAAAAACGAGTCGGCCAGTTTTTTCTCGAGCAAATGAGAAAGCCGTTTATTACCGACTTGGTGTTGTAAAAGTGACACGACAGGACGTTTTATATTTTTAATCATGCCATGCCGTGACGCATCCTCCTCGCGACTCGAACGTTTCGATAAAGTTTATTGAACTTTATCCTCCTTTCTTCTCGCGTTTCTTAATTTTCTTAAGTTTCTTAAATTTTCTCAAATAAATAGTTAGTTGCTAAAGTAAGTCCATTCGCTATAAGCGCTAAGATGAACAATGAGCCCGATTCGAAAGTTGGTTGTTAAAATAATTAATTATGCTTTTAGTTGCTTTCGATATCTAAAGCGAATGGCATCAGGAGTGGGGGCTCCAGATACCATTGCACGCGGTTCGAGCAGAAGCCGATATCGGGTGCGACCCCCGGTATCGGCCACATACTAGGCACCCTAGGTGAGCACTTGTGTTCCAGGTGTAGGCGGCTTCGGGGTAACACAAATAAGGTTTCGAAGTCCCCCTTTTGCACCAGTGCCGGTCGCCGTGGGGTTTTAGTCAGTAGGAATCTGACACTCCCACGCCGCCCTCCCCCACAGGACGGTGTGGGGTCTTATGCAAGATTTCCCCATGTTAAAAAAAAAAAAAAAAAAAATTACAGACACTGTTTCCAGTAAAGATAAGTAACCGGTCTATCTAGAGCGAATTGAAATCCCTTCAGTCTCTTAGCGACCGCCGAAGAGTGCGGACGAGTGTTCCTGCATTCCTCACATCCCGACATCCCTTATATTTCTGTGTCTTTTACGTACCTGCATTAATTATATCGCCGCATCCCTTACATCCACGCAGCCCTTACATCCCTGCATTCCTTACACCCATGTATCCGTTAGATCCTGGCTTTCTTTATATCTCTGCACCGCTTACATTTTTGCACCCTTACATCCCTGCATGCCATACATCACCGCATCCTTTACATCTATGGTTTCCTCACAACTCTTGCTTTTCTTACATTCCTTTCTCCGTTTTTTTTTTTTTTTTATTTTTACGTGGTGGAAATCTTCAGAAAGACACCTCCAGCCCCCCTGGGGAGGGGCCGAAGGTAGTGTGGGATTTTTACCCACTAAAACCACCACGGTGGCCTGCACTAGGGGGTCTGAACTTGACCTTTGACCCTCCCCCATGCGCTAAGCTCCGCCGACATCGGCGGCCACAACCGATGCCGACAACTCTTAGACCGCGTGCAGTGGAGACCGGGGCCCCAGCCCCGACCCCCTGCGACCCTTCAACCGCGCTTTAGACTAGCTTCTTTTCATCCCTACATTCCTTACATCTCTGCACCCCTTACATCACTGCATCCCTAATATTCCTGCATTCTTTTCATCCCAACATTACGATCATCCCTACATTATTTTCATCCCAATATTACTTTCATCCCTACATTATTTTCATCCGACATCATTTCATCCCTACATTCTTTTCACCCCTACATTATTTTCATCCCGACATCCTGTTCATCTCTACATTCTCTTCATCCCTACATTACCTTCACCCCCACCTTCTTCTCATCCCTACATTCCTTCCATTCCTACATTCTTTTCATCCCTACATTCTTTTCATCCCTACATTCTTTTCATCCCTACATTCTTTTCATCCCTACATTCTTTTCATCCCTACATTCTTTTCATCCCTACATTCTTTTCATCCCTGCATTCTTTTCATCCCTGCATTCTTTTCATCCCTGCATTCTTTTCATCCCTACATCCTTTTCATCCCTACATTCTTTTCATCCCCACATTCTTTTCATCCCTGCATTCTTTTCATCCCTACATTCTTTTCATCCCTACATTCTTTTCATCCCTACATCCTTTTCATCCCTACATTCCTTTCATCCCTACACTCTTTTCATCCCTACATTCTTTCCATCCCTACACTCCATACATCTCTACATCCCTTATATCTCTATATCCCTTACATCCCTGCATTCTTCACACATTTTCAACATTTTTGTGCAAAATCGTGCAAAATTTAGTTCCTCTTTTCGCCGCTAGATGGCGCTGATTCGACGTCGAAATTTTAGTTCGAATTTTTTCCGCTAGGGGGCGCTGTATTTTTGAGATTTTTCGCGAATTTCTCGAAAAAACAGCGCCCCCTAGCGGCCAAATTTGGAACTAAATTTTTTCGAAAATTTAGTTCGAATTTTTCCCGCTAGGGGGCGCTGTATTTTTGAGATTTTTCGCAAATTTCTCGAAAAAACAGCGCCCCCTAGCGGCCAAATTTGGAACTAAATTTTCGAAAAATTTTTAGTTCGAATTTTTCCCGCTAGGGGGCGCTGTATTTTTGAGATTTTTCGCGAAATTCTCGAAAAAATAGCGCCCCCTAGCGGCAAAAATTCGAACTAAAATTTTTTCGAAAATTTAGTTCCAAATTTGGCCGCTAGGGGGCGCTGTTTTTTCGAGAAATTTGCGAAAAATCTCAAAAATACAGCGCCCCCTAGCGGGAAAAATTCGAACTAAAATTTCGATGTCGAATCAGCGCCATCTAGCGGCGAAAAGCGGAACTAAATTTTGCAAAATTTCCGGCGAAAAACCAACTTACCTTTACTTACCTTTACTTACCTTTACTCGAAGCAGTCTTTGTAATATAGTTATTATATGGTTTGCAGGGATACAAAAGGTGTAGGGATATAAGGGATGTAGGGATGTAAAGAATGTAGGGATGAAAAGAATGCAGGGATGAAAAGAATGTAGGGATGAAAAGAATGTAGGGATGAAAAGAATGTAGGGATGAAAAGAATGTAGGGATGAAAAGAATATAGGGATGAAAAGAATATAGGGATGAAAAGAATATAGGGGTGAAAAGAATGCAGGGATGAAAAGAATGTAGTGATGTAAGGGATGAAGAGATGTAAGCAATGTAGGGATGAAATGAATATAGGGATGAAAAGAATGCAGGGATGTAAGGTATGCAGAGATCTAACAAAAATATAGATGTGAAGGATGCCGCAGGGGTCCGGGGCTGGGGCCCCGGTCTCCACTGCACGCGGCCCGAGGATTGCCGGCATCGGGTGTGGCCCCCGATGTCGGCGGAGCCTGACACATAGGAGAGGGTCAAATGTCAGACCCTGCAGGCCACCGTGGTGGTTTTAGTGGGTAAAAATCCCACACTACCTCCGGCCCCTCCCCAGAGCGGCTGGAGGTGTCTTTCTGAAGATTTCCACCACGTAAAAAAAAAAAAAAAAAAAAAAAAACGGATGTAGGGATATAACGGTTGGAGAGATGTAAGGAATGCAGGGATGTGAGGAGTGCAAAGATGTAAGAAATGCAGGGATATGAAGAATGCAGCGATCTAAGGGATGCAGGGATATGAAGAATGCAGCGATGTAAGAGATGCGGGAATATGAAGAACGTAGCGATGTAATGGTTGCAGGGATATAAAGGATGTAGAGATGTAATGGAATCAGGTATGTAAAATATGCATAAAGAAGTAATGAAATCAACTAGTTCTCCTCCTAATGAGTTTTTTTTAGAAACTAAGAAAATAAATACAGCAAATTAAATGAACGCAGAAAATAAAATAAGGGTTTATATATGTTTGACAAGCAGATCCGCACTCCTCGGCCATCACTAGAAGACTGAAAGGATTTCAATTTGCTCTAGGTCGAACGGTTGATAACGATGGCACAGCCAACTACTATAGGAAACTAATTATTTATTTGAGAAAATTTTGTGTTTTCTCGAATACCAAGGTGTCTCCTATAAATTAAGCATGTCTACTTGCTCGTGGTTTCATACTCGGTATCAGTAATGAGTATGTAATATAATATGTAATTTCACTTGTACTTTAATGAATACAATGGATCATGAATGAATTCGTTCATTAACTTTTATTACCTTCCAAATATGGTTGCTTTCTTGTATACGGTATACTTGACGCCCACCAAACAGGTGTTCTCGCAGTAGAGTTTCAGATATTTCACTAATATTTCCCAGAAGCTTGATTTCACAGAGGACTTGCTTGTAACCGGCGGGATCCATTTGTACGATGCGTCGGGTTCTTCTCGATGTAGCGCGTTTCTACCAGACATTTCATCGTTCCCTGAACCGATTAAAATATCTGTCATCGTTTGTATAACGAGTACTCGGAAACGAATGCACTACTTGCTGCTGCGTGAATGTTTGAAAATCCTGCGAAAAGCATTCTGTATTAATTGCCTGCTAATTATTTGAAGAACATTCTAGATAAATCTAAAACCGCTGTGGCAATGTAACCACATGTGGTTACGAGACAAGAGCAAAAAAGAAGATAATCTAAATTTAATAAAATAAAATAGCAAATGAAATTAATACAGAATAGCTTGAATTACGTTTCTCGATTAAAGCACTATGCTGAAGACAATTTCTACGAGACTGTACTCAGTGTCCTTTTGCGACGAGGATTATAAAACCTCTCTGGTACGATAAAAAGATTTCACTACAAAGATATCGCGTATCTTGCATCGTTCAGTTACCAATTCAACCCTGTTTATCTGACTCACGATCGGCTGCCAGTAATTACTGGAAAGTTGCGGATTCCGCCATGATACAATATCAATTTTTCATCTACATTTTTATTACTTTGTTGTAATTAGACTTCCTATCTATTCTCTACAGAATTATAAACAAACAAGCGTTGAAATTGAAAGAAAACAAATTGGAACATCATTTTTCTTTGAGTAACTCCAACAGGGGTTGGAAGATCCCTGCGACCCGTGGCCTTGAACTTAACTCGTACCTTGTTATTAAGGTCATAAAACTTCGAAACTTCATCGTGTGTCAGCTTCGTGACTAGAATGATCCAACCGGGTGGCTCGTTCCGGGTTAGTCGTTAATCTGACCCGGGAATCTCACGCTCCATCGTTCGAAGCTCACCGCGAAGTGTTCCGTACGTGTGCCGTTATGAAAACCCGTCGCTCGTTGGCTGACGTGAATACATTAACGAGAGAAGGGCACGTGCAAACGTTAACTGCAACACGACAGCCTTTGTTCGGGTCAAGAACAAACGAGTGCATGCAAATTGGATCAAGTTTACACGATGCTAACTCTATAAGGACTAACAGGATCAAAGCGATCCATTTGCCATTTGCGGAGTAACGATGTTTACTTGGAATGCGACAAGATTTAATTAAAGAAAAATTCCTTGGAAACAAGGGTCCATAGATTCCACGGTATCCCCCTTAAAAGTCTAATAACAGAGAAAATTAAACACGATGGAACAACCACGGCGTGATAATTTAATTTATCGAAGATCGTTGCCTTCGTCCGTATCGTTCGTTTCAATTCCACGAAACGACCCCACGAAGACAAGATAGGCGCGAGAATGAGCCTTCCGGAGGAGCACGGTTACGGAAACGCGTTAATTCGCGCGGTGCAAGGAAAATTGGAATCGTAACGATTTTATTGCAACACTGCAGCGAGATACGAGGCAACGTTCCCTGCTGCGTTTTAATAGTTTACCTTTTAAATTCGCCCGTTCGAACCGGGATCGTTTTTATATTTTTTTTCCCCTTTGCGTCGAGTAACGAGCAGGTATAAAAATTCATCCACGATACGAATTTAATGACACCGGCTCGCGGTGTACCGTCGAAAATTGAATGCGACTGATACTACGGAACCGGATCAATTTGATAACTTTAGCCACGTGCTGACGGTAACAATGGAATCCGAGGGAAAAACGCCCGGAGACATTTCCGTTTTGTTTCCGAATAATGGTGTGTTTTCCAGGTGGACTAGGTGGTGTGTTTGATAAATCCTTCGTGAAATTTGTAATATTTCAGAAAATCTTTTTTAAACGTGCGATATTGTTACTCGAAGGAAATTGAAAGAGACAGGGAAACGTGGAAAGCGTTCCTTTCAAGAGGAAATCTATTTCAACAGCCGGCCAACAATTAAGTGATATCAATATCCATTTACCAAAGCTCTCGAGCTTTTGAGCCGGTCAATAATTCACTCGTACAGATCGCTGGTTCACACTGAATTTCATCTTTGTCCGTATCTCAAGCACGAGTCGATCCTCTCGAAACCTCAAGCACGTTCGAATGTTCGAGTTTCATAACAATACTGGACAGATAATACCGGTCGAAAGTTACGTAGGACTTGTCGTCGATAGAAGAGTACAAATAATTGTCTCCTCCAATTTGTAAAGGATACGATCAATTATAGATACTTAATGTTTTTCAAGAAATTTGTTTTCCTATAAAAAGTGATAAATTACAGTACATGAATAAATTAATTAAAAGTTCCTTAGTCAATGAAATAAAACTTCATTTTCCGCGATAATTCTCTCTCGATGTTCTGATTCGGTTCGTTATTGTAAACCTACGTTTCTGCGATTTCAACGTAGCGAACTGTAATATAATATTTCCAACAATATCCAATTCCCTGAATATATTTCAATTAACCGTGCAATTGAAATGCAACAATAGCGGATATTTCCACTGTTCGATAAACATTTTCCTTTCTGTCAGAGTATAATTGTAATTTCGATCAATTAAAAAATAATCACCTTCAGTTTCCTTACTTTACACGCTTGAAAAGTACACGTTCAGTTGGGAATTACTTTAAGTATCCTTTCCCAGTGATACCTCGCGACGTTTAGCGAGATCCTCTTTAATGCTTTAAGCTAACCTGTGGCAAAGCCTCGTTAGAAAGCTCGCAAGCCCTCGTTGCAATATGGATCCCCTCCAAGATTGCTGAATCTTCTTTCGCTAAATCCTGCGGGAAAGAAACGCAAAGGATCGCTAATTTCTCTGGGGATAGAGTCTTTTTCTTCCTGACTCTTCTCGTAAACGAAAGAGAAAAATACGGAGGAATTTGTTCGTCTACATCATTGAATCGTTCCGTGTCATTTTGAAGGAAACAGTTATCTAAAATCTAGATCATGTATCTCTGAAGAAGAAGAAAAGAATTCCTGGTAATGATTGAAACGTGCGTTAGTATTTGTTGCGATGTCTATCGTTGCTCGTTTTTGGTTTCACGTTAGAATACAATTCGCCCCAATAAATCGACTGTATGGGCGATTCCCAATGCTTGACTTGTTTTTTGTTTCTGTCGAACGAAACAGGCCCCTTCAACAACTCGAGCACGAAAAGCCCGATGAAGTAGACAAACTCCACGATCGCAATCAGGCTGAAACCGACGAAAATGCCCCAAATACCGCTTGCATCGCCTGGAAAAACATTCAAATTTCAGTAACATTCGTTTGTTAATAATCGAACGAAATTAAAATAGAAAAATAGAAAATTATTTCATATGTGTTCATTAACAAAGACTGTAAAAGGAACACTTTTGCACTTGATAATATTTCCGCAAAATGAAGGACGGTTTAATCCTTTCTTATTTACATTCGACACGAAATTTCCATTAAATTTATGCATGCAAAATTTCGTTAACCACGTGAAAAATATAATTCACATTGTCCTAGTGCAAGGTGGTCGTGTAACAAAATAAAACCCATTTCCTCGTCGCGAAGTTACAAGACGAAAGTGGATTTTCCTCACGAAAAATGTAAGTCCTTTTATACCGTGTACATTATACTACTTGTAACTCGGTGCCACGAGTATGTATACGTAACACAATGGATCGGCACGATGTTCCTTGCGCTTTTATTCCTTCCGCCTCGAGGCAACAGATTACACGCTGACGGGTAAAAGTTTCGTGCTACGAATCCTCTTCGTTACACAACGAGATCCTTTTGTGTTTTATAATCTTCAGCCGCGACGTTTCCTCGACATCTTATTTCACAGATTTTCACCGTAATCGTACCCTCGATCAGATCCCTTAAATCGAGCCGGATTCGATTGCTCATTTCGCCCCGGATTGAACGGATTGTGTTAAAACGTTGAACGAAAATCGAGAAAGAGAGATTCTAACTCGGCTCGTTCGCTTTTAGAGTGATTTCTATTTTGTACGATCGGCGATGGAAAGAAATTCGCAGTTGTTCGATTGGAATTTAATAAAATTTTAAGTGGCATCGTTGTTATATTAATTTCCTTAGCAATCTTCGTTTTAAAATTTCGTACAAATTTTCTGTCAGTTAATTTTACTCACCCAACAGCTCGTACCATCGATAAATCACGTCTTGCCTCAGCCTCATGGTGCCGAAGTTATTAAAATATATCGTCAGCACGCCTTGATCCTTGATCTCCACGTCGTTCCTTCGAATTTTTAACACATCGTCCATCGAAAGATTAATGAAATCGATATTAAAGATTCTGAAATTAATATACTCACAGTAGTTTAGCTGATTGTTGGTCAGACACAACTAAATCAGATTCAGTCAATTTCGCATTGTATGTGATATCATTACATTCTGGATAACAGGTGTAACAGTGCATGATGGTTTCTGTATCGTGGTTCGTTCCTTCGTACACGTTCTCATTGGGCACCACGGAAAACCATTTGGCTGGAATTTGAAAAATTTCGCTTGCGATCGAGAAAAATATAGAAACTCCACAATGAATTATATCTTACATTTGTGGAGGGTCAAACACGGCACGTCCTCTATGTTACAGACCCTTCTAGATTCTGGACAATCGAAAAATAAAAGAAATCTTAAAATAATTAACAAGTAGATTGTATTCTTAGATAAACGTCGAATTTTCCTCGTTTAATTTTGTGCGATCCACTTTAAGCTTCGAGTCCCATTGGGGAGCTCGCGAAAGCAGGCTATTTAGCCAGATTTCGTAGCTTCTAATCTCGAGAGAGTATGGCTGGAAAATCATTAATGTCTTCCACTATTCTGTGCCCTGTAAGTCGTTTTGTCGTCGGCGTGAAAGTGAAAGTAGAAATGGTATACGTCTCCTTTGTTAGACAACTTTGCCTTCAATGTCTACAGTGATTTCTACGATAGAAACGAAGAGGAACTTACTTCGATTAGGCAAGTAGAAGGGTATGCACTTGCAGATTTTCCATACGTCTTCGATTCTACAATCAACGATGCAGTCGCTGTAAGTGTAGAATGGTCGTAACCAGGTCATTTCGTCCTCGAACACGCAATCTCGTTTGTCGAACGGATACGGTATAATACTCCTTGTGCTGTAAAACATGATCGCCTCTATTTCCACGCTTTTGCGTGTTCGCGGAGAGACGAGAATATCGATGACACCCCCGCTGATCATATCCGGATAATCGTACGGACTGAAGATCGTCACCTTCGGAAAGAACGCATCCTTTGTGATAACCACGAAAAACCCTCTCGCGAAAATGAAATTTCAATATTCATGAATAACGACGAGCCTGACGCGTTGAATGACCAACTCGGTATAAAATATTCCCAACTCCTGGACGTATTTACACGCTCGCTTGGCAACGCTAAATCTCGACTGTTCTCCGGAGGAAAAACTGTAATTTGCATAATGCACCGTCGTTTGTCTCGTACGATAATCGTCGCGAGCAACCACGACCCACATTTACCGCGATTAAACTTTCCCGCTTTTGGGTCTAGTTGGATTATTTCGGAACGACGTCAAGTAAAACGGAGACTTAGAAATTTTCGGTTCGATTCTACTATCTGAAGCTCGCGATTCTTATTTCTCCAAAATAACAAAATAGGAAGTTAGAAAATTGCCCCGTCTGTTCATAAATTACCTTCCAGCCAGAAGTAGGCAGTATGGAATAAAAATAATCGTCCAAAAATGGTTCCATCAGCACGGATAGTCCACCGTCTTCGGTCAGGTTCTCCACTTTAATCGGTTCCGTTCTATGATCCACCTCGGGGTTCCTATCGAAATAGAACAGCGAAGATACAAGACGCAACAGGAAAAAAGAAATCAAACTGAAAAACAGGGAACGTTGTTGCACGTGATGCTGTCGTTATCCGGAAAATAATTTGCCCCGGGCAAAACCTAGGGAAATGGAAACGGCTAGGAAACACGATACGGTGAAAATTTCGCATGCACGCGACCGTGGAATCGTATAGAAGCTGGTGAAAAATAAATTTCGACCGACAGCTTGGAAGGTGTCGCGAGACGAGTCGAATAAATTATGAGTCTGAGTTAGCGTTGAGAGAAACAGCGGATAGAGAGATGAAACCTCGAAACTCACAGCAGCGTATCATCCCCTTTAGTCGCGTAATTGAAGATGCAACAGAATCCATCTTGGGTCTTGCGAAACGCGAATATCTCTGAGCAGTTCCTCTCTTGGTTGTTGAAACGACACCTTGATAGAATGTCCGAGCATTGTGGTGTCAGCTGAAACGTTTCAATCGTTCGAAACAATTCTTAATGACTGTTAACCCTTTTAAATGAACGATTTCCAGTTGTAAAGGGTTGAAGAAATAATAAAAACTCACTCGTTTCATGACGTTGGTGATGTCGTAATAGCCGTCGTTAAAATATGCCAGAAGCTGATCGGTTCGAAACGATCGTGCCTGTGTTATGAATTCGGAATCGTAAAGGTCGCCCAATTGCAAAATCATGTCAAGAATTTCTTCAGAAGTTAAACGAGAGATGTTTGAGTTATATCTAATTGGAAAAAATCATCAAAAATTCAGTCTCTGAATTCGTTGCAAAGTTACGATGAAAGTGATTAATTTATGAATAACTGATCGGTCTCGATCAATATCGTAAAACGTACGGGTCAAAAATTGAATTAAAAATTCTATTTCCGTGTAAAGCTTCGACGTTATTCATGGAAATTAGTTAAAAACTCACTGGGAAGAGATCAAATATGCATTCTCGTTGCTAAAAGTGAAATAATGATTCTAATTTCGGTATTAATAGATTTTAATAATTCAAGATCGATAAATGTAATGAACTGCAATTCCAATATTTATGTAAAATATTCATACTATTGAATAAATTTTGCGAGTAGAAATTGAAATTAATGATGATCTTAAATATTCAATTACACCTTTATGAGTGTAATATATTTCTTACATTTCATTCGCCATTTTCACAGCTGATCGACGACTTATTCGATTGATAGAACAGATGGAAACGCCTGCAAACATTAGACTTAGCTAATTCACACTCGTCTGTTTTAATTAAAATTTCTGTTTACCTGGGAAATTTAATTTGTACGCGGGAAAGGATTCCGTATCCACGCTGATCATCAGAGGATTCTTCATGAATTCTAAATAACCATAATAAACGGTGTAAACCATAGCGGGCACCATGAACGCGTACAACAGGAACCATACCGTTCTAAAAGCACAAGTCCAGGAAATTTACAGACTTTGTTAAAATATGAAAATTGGCACGCGTTTCATTAAAATTTGTCGAGGCCAGAAAGAACGTTTAAATTACCTGTCGAACCACGTCGTTCCGGATTCCGTGAAATATTTGAAACCCGCCAGCTTCGTATACTTACAGTAGAGCTTGCCGTATTTTATCAGCGCTCGAACGAAACGCGATCTTGTTTCGCGCGTTTCGTGTTTTAAAACTTCCTTCTCATCGTATATTCGCATTTTATCGTCCCACGGAACAACTTGCTTCTCGAAATACGCGGCAGCTATGCTTCTTTCAACGTTACGTTTACTCAGTGAAGGATTAATTGAAATCGAAGGATTTAAAGAAGAAAAGGAGACTAGAAAATAAAATTAAAATAACTTTGATTGCATTGAACGGAATTCCGGAAACGATTGTTAACCTCTCGGTGTTTACACGACGACTGTGATCTACGACGTTTACATTCGGCCTCGCCAAACGTTTGTCACATCATTCTTTTTCTACCGTCCTTCACAATGGCACTTGATGCACGCTGATCAGGCCTGATTTGCATGAGTGATTGTTCAGAAGATTATTTATTTATTTATTCTACATACGTTTACGAGTAGATTCGAGGATTGTGATTTTCTGATTTCATCTACTTTACTTCCTTTTCTCTAAATGCTACTAGATAGGACCTTCCGTTGAAGTGATGATTGATTGACCGATTGGTGAATGGTTTTTTGTAGAAGGAAATTGTTAGAAATTTATGGGAAAATGTTTACGTTAAACTTGACTTACGTAAAACAGTTTTAATATTATAGGGCCATAGCAATTGATATTCTTGAAATACAAAAATTTGTTATTCGTATTCAATCACCCCGATAGTTTTCTAATCGCGAATCCGACATATTTATCTGGATGTTCGATCGTTTAAAATAAATAACGCTAGGCGAATCACATACGTGCATCATCGTAAAAAAATTTCGATCGGATGCTACTCATGCATATTATATCAAAATGAAATATTTAAAAAGTAGCATAAACGTTTACCGTAAATTCTACCGAGGCTGCGTTCGATTTCAACTATAAACGAGTCTGGATGTGCCTTCAAATAATTAATAAATCGTCTCATAATTTTGCCCGATTAATTATGAATATTCTATACAGTTTCATTTTGAATCGGGTGTGATTGATGACGAGCAATTATTAAAATTCATGAAGCTCTCTCTTCGTCCATCGTGTGTCTTTCCACGTTCCGTTTCGACGTATTGAATTTCTCGATGCAAAATTCGTGTTCGGGGTAAAAAAATACGAGCAACGGTGTAATGGAATTATTTTTAAAATTCACCGTACATTCGAGCGTAACGTGATCGTTATAATTAATTCCTTCCCGAACGGGATTTCATTAATATTTAATTCGCAGTTTCGTTCTACGGAATCTATGAAAGTTTTCGTTAGCATTCAAACCGTAATCAGGAGTCAACGATACTTGAATTCCATTTTAAAAGGAACCAGGGGGTGTTAAATTTGCTGACCCATCCCCGTCCAGAGTAAAAAGTATAACGAATTCTAACAGTGGTGACGTTAAATGCAATGCATAGTCGCCCCATAATCTCATTTCCCCGCGATTATGGCATTCTTTTCTCTTTTCATTTGCCACCCCTGTGATTTGCTACCTTGATTTGCGACTCGCCACGAATCCCTTTTTTAAACCCTCCCTCGCTATCTCTACCATGAAAGATCATCGCTATAATTCAATTAAGAGAAGTTAAACGGCGCGGGTATGCAATTACGATCTGTCACGTTGAATTTTAGTAGCTTTTCCGAGCCGTTGTTTTGCCCCGTTTATTGCCCCGTGAAATCGTATGGATTTCAATTACCCAAAGATAGCTAGCTCGATCGTAGACGAGGCTGCACCGAAATATTTTATTAATCTCCCGAAAGCCGCCGGATTCTGCTCGGGGATTTACATGCAACCCGTTGCAGTGTTGCATACGGAACGCCGATTTCTATGCTCTGCGGTCTCGTACTTCGTGCTTTGTGGTTCTACCCTGATCCTCGGACAATCGAAGCTTACGATTCCTTGTAACGAATAATAGGAATATGCACCGACGAGCTTTTATTATATTGAAATTCTAGCAGTAAGATTTCTTTAAAATATTCCTGAAATATTCCTGCATCCTGCAACCATGGAATCCCACCGAATAGGGACACGTTGTGCACTTGACAAGTGCATGATTGCATTCTGCATTTTCACCATGATTCTAGACGATCTCGTTTACATTGAGATAACCTTGATCTGGCACAGATTACAAGGTTTATTTTTAGTAGAACAATGCGGAAATGGTACTGATTTTGACCATGATTACTGAGAAATTTGGAAAATTGTGACCATGTCTGACGTATGGTTGACTTGTACTACTGGCAATCACATTTTTCCTGATTTCTCTATTACATTTGTTAAATATTTTCTTTTCGAGCAATTCCTACGTGGAACGAAGAATTTAATTCGTCATAAAATCATGAGATACTCGTATAATTTTTCCAAATTTTCACGACCCCGATTTTCCAAGCTTTACCCTGTAACGCGTGCTGGTACGAATTTTTAACGTAACACGTCTCTGGGCCGATATGCATTTTGCAGCATGTGATTAAACGAAATAAAACGAAACGCTCGTTTCGATACGAGGGGAATGGAATCTGGGTTAAAAATTAATCCAACGACGAGAGATTGCTGGCAATTTACGCGACTGAATATGGAACAGGACGTTTTATAAATATGATAATTGGCGACGTGGGTACGGTGTTTAAAAAAAATATAGAAGCATTGAAATGATGGTTAACGTAATGGTCGAAAACTGAATTAAACAGACTGGATTTTGATCTCCACGAATTAATTGTTAAACAATGGTTATCGTATCTGTATGCGAAATGTTATGGGTCGTGTCTTTCTTTTATTATCTATTAATAATTTTTAGCTTTTATTAAAAACCAAAGGAATTGAAATCGAATTCAATCGTAGATAGGTACGTATAGGTATCGTGATCACGGCAATTATTTTAAATAGCCAGGCGCATCGATTCCGTGGGGCATTTTGAAATTATCGTTATCTGCGCATTACGAATCACACCATTAATCAGTGTGCAAATAGTTTTGTTGCCGCTATTAATTTACAATGCTTTAGTATAATATCCTACTATAAATTCCGCGCGTGGCTCGCGTTTGCCTCTGCCGCCTTTTGACAGATTAAACCAACGCACCGTATTCCCTAATTAATACTGCCAATTAAGAAGATTTAGCTTCGAAACCGGCTTGTAATTCGTAAACTAAGGTTTCCTGTTCGACCAGAAGACAAAAAATTCAATTCAAATAAAATTTTAAATAATTACAACTTGTGTGACACTTTTTAATACGAAACAAAGAGCATCGAAATCGTTAAAAAAGACAAAACAACGAAAGGTGGATCCGCGAGACATTGGCAACATGGCAATCGCCACAGGGTAGAAATTGAGGAAAGAAAGAAAATTGCATCGCCCCTTTTTCGCTTCGACGTTCTCTTCATAATTGTGGCTGAACGCGAAATTCGCGAACGTTTTTAAGCGACGAACAAAGAGTTTGAATTGCGCGTTGCAGCACGGGCACAAAAGATTAAGCGGAAAGTTAATTACGGTCCGTATGGTGGAAGAAGAATGCATACGTAGAAGAGGCGAGGCAAAGATAAAGGAAAAAGGAATTAAGAGAAACACCCGCCTATTTTCATGCGCGACAAAAGGTGAGAAGAAAGCCTTTTGTTTCGTCTTAATTGCGTGACTAGTCGCGTTACACGTCCTCCGTCTTATCTCTGCCTTCTGACCATCTGCATTTCCGGCTTTCTACTTTCTCCTATCTTTCCTACCGTTTAAACATTCCACGGCTGTCTCCAGGGAAAGAACGCGAATAGTTATTTCTTGGAACGTCTGAATGCTTGGTTTCCTTAATTTAACTTTGCAAGATTTTCGAGCTTAGAATTTCCTCGGTTCGAACAACATCGACGAAATGATTATTATTTTCCATGATTAACTCCCACGACTTGACCTGCTTTTAATTATTCCTTTAATCCTTCAATCTCGCGTAACATCAAACAAAGTATCAACAGAATTCCCAGGTTGGAATTTAAAAAAAAAAAGAGGAAAATCTCCGATGTTTGCGCGATCCAATTACGGGCGAATGCTCGATTAGCGAGAAAGGTTTCACGCGTGCGTTCCTCATTTTCGCGAGATGGAAAATGGGGTGACGAAAAGGGAAAAGAATTAAGAGGGAAGCCATCGGTTTTCATACACGAACGAACGCAGCTACCTGGCGCTGTAAAGGAAGATAGGAAGAAAGAAGGGGCTTTGTTAAGCGCAAATTGAATGGGTACTTCCGTCTTCCCCTCGTCAGTTTGCGGAAGCGTGGGAGGCTGCCTCTTTAAGCGACAACGATCCACCTTCCGAAGATCCCTTCGATAGCATATGTTCCCGGCTTTACACAGAGATAACAGGTTTAAAAGCATGCAGAGGAATTTTTATTATTCCAATCACATTTCTCGACGAGTATTTCATTTTACAAGTTCACGATTCAATTTTTATGCAATTCATTCGATTGCCATTACATAGAAGGTCGAAGAAAATTGCAATACGCGTACAGAATTAATAAATCATTATTATATCTAAACATTTGCTGATGTATAGTCGATAGGAACAAACACGTTTCTCTGTTTGCTGATTTCAATGCACGCAGCCACGTTAATTCCCTCAATAAATGAAACGCAAATATTTAACGATGCGTGTTTAAACGGCTCCAGGAATGAGCTCGGTGAAAAAACGATTTTTCCCGGCCGTGTAAATAGTTGGAATGGAAAAACAATGTACGAAAAGTAGAACAGTGTTCGACAATAAAAATGAAAGAATAACGAACCAACGATTCTCGCTGGTGCATTCGGAAAATACAAACGAATCGATAGATCGCGAAGAATTCAACCAATTGATAGTTTCGAAATAAAGCAATGAAAAGATTCTACTCTTTAGCTAAGAGCTCTCTTGTTTCACCTCCGATAAATAACAATCGTGTTTCACTTAAAGCCGTTGCCTTGTTGAAACCTAATTTTCCCTAACGATTAACAAATTTTTCTCTCACGAGTGTCGGATGCTTCTTTCGCGAGGAAAATTTGAGACGAGTTAACAGGGTTGCTTATTTATCACGTGTAATTTAGAAGTCTGGAACTACGAGGGTGTCGTAATGGATATTTAACAAAATATTAAATATCAGGAATGTAAAAGTTTAATTTTCAGTTTAATAGAAAACACTTTCTGTTTAAAAATCGTCTTCTTTCTTTCTATAAACCTTAGCCATTGTGCTTGTTTCTTCCTCTCTTTGTTCGCAAATTCTCTGGTCGTTAAACCAGCAGCCCTCCCTCATTTTTAATGCATTAAAGAACATCGCTGAACAGGAGACACGTATTCTACAAGAATCTATCAGGAGACGATAGAAAAGGGAGAAGACGAGGGACCAGTCGATCCGTGTCGAATAAAAGTGGATCGATGCTGAAGGACGATCATAATAAAACCGTGGGATATTTCGAAGAAAAAAAGTTGTGTTACGGAATGAATAAGGGTCGAAGCGTCGTCATTCGACGTTCATTTTTTACCTCTTCAACCCGATCACTTTGTTTCTTACGCGTCTATAGAATCTTCCATAAAATACTAAAAACATAAAAAGAATGTACAGCATTCGTTGTTTTGCGAGCTGTTTGGCTCGAAAAGAAAAATCAACGATTAAGAAACAAAGGTGAATTGTAAGCAAGCTTACTGTTAATGACGTGACTGAAATTAGTGGACCTCTTGGGACACCATGGCACCGGGAGCAAATGTCGTACCTTCGTCACGAAAATAAGGCAATCCACGTCGTCGTTTGTCTTTGCCAATTTGAAAGCAACCTGATTCGAAACTGTGCCGAGGATTCTCTAGGAAACCGCTTTTACGAAAGATACTTTCCGTTTACGTGAACTTATAAAACGTACCTTTTAAAGAACGATACTGCATCGATGAGTTCGCTTTTACGAGTATTTCACGACGACCAAATCGATCTCCTCCGCGAGTATTCGATTGCAGAGAGGTGTCACAATGTCGTTGATCCTCGTAAAAGCGAACGACTATTTTATAGTTCGACCTGTGCATTAGCTTTAATTTTTTTCGAACTTAAGAAGAATTTAAATTAATTTTATTGCCATTGCGAGGAGAATAGGTGCATTTGGGGTGGTGTTATTTAGCTTCCTTAGTGGTCTGTCAATTGGATACGCGATAAAATTTTACTATTAATAAATTTCTCCTAAATCTATTTCATAAATGTTTCATAAATCCATGAAATTTCATCGTGCCCTCTAAAATATTTATGATTTCAAACGAGGCTGAAAAATAAAAGAGATCGAGTGACAGGAACGTCTGTGACGATCTGTAAGATATGCTTAACTTTCATTTGGAAATTTTCATCGTTCGCAAATGAAGAAAACGCTGATGTCGTACCGAAACAGGCGCGATTCGACCCTAATCGTTGGCTATTTCACTTGGAGCCAGCACGTGTATTCGATGCACCGAAATGGCGATTTGCGAACATCAGTCAAACAGTGGCACGTGTTACCAGTCGCCGTCACGAGTGGCCGTCATATCGTTGTCGCCGGCTGTATAACACGTCCGTTCAAGTGTTTCACGGAAAATCGTGGGGAACGAAAATTTCGATGAAATTTTCACGGGATCGAGCATCGACAGCAGTCGATAATGAAGGATGATTGGGCGTGGCGGCAATTCGGAATTAAAGGGCGTCCTTTTGTTCGTGGGAATCGCGTTGGAATAATTCTGCACCGACGAGGAAAAAAGCCGAGTCAGCCAGAAAATGAAGTGACGCGCGGTGGCATTTTGCTCGACCTACGTCGAGCGGAAAAAGAGGTAACCGGTGAACTCGCCGAAGGAAATTGAATGTAATCGAATGCGCATCTTGCTCGATGCATTTTACTCTGTTAAGAATTTTTTACGATCCCCGATGCTCGTTGATCGTGGAAGATTTTGTCGAGCGTGACAAATGAACGGTGATGATAATTATCGAGCCGTACTACTTACCGATAGAAACGCTATTAAGATAAATCAAGTCGCTGCATAAATATACCCGTTTCGAGCGATTCACAAAGCCGACAAAGGGTTTGAAAAGAGGCATTCAAAGCTCGGTTGTATCGAAATTCGAATGGCTTCTGCGTCTGACAGCGTATTATCGCGCTCTTTTCAGCGAACAACTCTGATCCGTGATTCGGTACCGTTGATAAATCTGTGGGAAAACGTGCAACGCGAAAGGGAGACGAGAAAGGCAGGATTTCGCCGTGGAAATATTTGAGTAGCTCGATAACGACGGCCAGGATTTACGTGCGACCCATCACCGAGGATCCTCCCTTGGCTCTAGATTTTTATACGGATCAAGCATCGCTGACTGGGTATTTAGAATGCGCGAATAAAATATATTACGAGGTGAAAACGAACAGTTGTACCTTTCTCGGCTACGTCCCGAGGGGATTAACATGCTACAAGCCACTAAGCTTCCAGCAGGTTCCGCTTCATTAATTCGAAACGCTGGATGCGTGACGTCAATTGCACAGGGTGAATTGTAGCCAGCTACCCTAACACCGCTAAGATTTTAGATTTTAGTAGCAGGCCTCGTTTCTACAAATTTGATGCGTTGAAATGCGAAATTTGTTCTTTTCGATTTGCTGTACGACGCGTTCGAAATACGCCGCACCGTCGCGACGTTACTTCGCGAGAGAGGAGGAAAGTTTTCGCGAGGAGAAGTTGAAAGTACCAACCGGATGGTTGTTGAAAGAGGAGCACGATAACGGATACCGGAGCAAGGAGAATGTTAGAAGCGCGAAACAACGCGACCTACATACTGGAATTACCAAGTCCTGCCACGTCTTCTGAAATATAATCGCGGTACTGTTCGGAAACGAAATCCAGCTTTCAATTAGAACTCGCTGGGAAAAAGTTGAACCACTTGCCCGACGGGGCAAGTCGGCGAATCCTGTGAAAAATTCAACAGCTAGAGGGTAGTTGTTTGAAATTTCGCTAGAAGAATCGTGGCCTTTAATCGCGACTGAAAAAGTATCAAACTCGACGCGAACTTCTACGAGAGGATCACAAGACGATATCGTTTCGTTTCGTTTCGCGAGACGTTTTAAACGACACTCGGGACGGAAAACGTCTCGGTATAATTGAGGACGACCGGATGCCGGTTACGTTTCCGTAAAGTGCACTTTGCATACAGCAACCTGGTCCGGTGCAATATGCATACGGAATGACCCGTGTACTTCCCTCGCAGACTTTTTATTATTATGCACTTACGAGCATCGCGTTTTTCTTTCCTATCCGTGCTATGTAAACTTTACACACGCTCGCATATCCTCTAGTCACGCTGCGAGCTTCTCCGTATGTGCACTCGACCCGAGCTTTCTCCTCTAGTTGCTTCAAGAAAAATTAATAAACCTATCGACGTTCTTTCGTTTAGTTTCTACAAAATTCCTTTCCACTACTGAAAATATAAATATCCAAACTCTTTAGAGCAGGAACAGAAAAAAGGGTTTCTCATCTCAGGATGAGGGGATTAGTGAGGCTGACGACTGACGATCTTTCCCCAGATCAGTGTTTAAAAGAGACTTGTGGGGTTTATAACCGGAGGTGTTAAAGGACGCGATTAGATTAACAAATTAACAAAGCCAGTGCCCCGTTAGCCACCGGAAAAGCCGGTGCCCAGACCACACCACGAGGAGGAGGGGTTGGCACATGGCACCGTCGGGGCTGGGTGCAAGGCCCCGACGGCACCTTTGTGGTCCGATCTCTGTCTCAGATAACCCCCCACCCCTTTGGAACTCATATATTCCAATCACCATCGAGAACAAACCAATCCCGCCCCCATCTGGTGGTTGCCGACCCGAGCTAAGGGTGTCGAGGGAGACTTACCACCTTCCCTTTTCCCCTTTCCCCTTTCGGGGAGACTAAACGCCTACATTAGTATTAAATAAGCAGCCGTAGTCCATTCATCATTGTCCTCTTACGGGATAACAAGGAAATTAAGTAGTACAGCTACATCATAGATCAGACACGAGCAACACCGGTTAGAGTTAAAACCGATGGTGTTCGAATGGAGAAGCTGGGGTCCATAAAGGAGACGTTAAAAGGTGAAAATCTCCGGACGGAAGTACAGGGTGCTCTTAATTAAAATCTGAACGCCTATCGCGATCCCAGACGGCCGGGTCGAAACGAAGTTTCTCTAGAGTTGACTTATTTAATGGAGGATTTCGAAATTGTAATGCCAGCTGCTACTAGTGCCGGTGCTCTCGGCAGACTGTCGCGGATTTCATACGCGGGCAACTTAAATACGTCACGCGCTAATGCTTCCGCCAGTCGTATACACATTCAACTCGTTGCTGAAACTGCATTCAATGAACTCGCAAACTTCTCACGGTAATTTCAAACGGTAAACGACGTGTTCCAAGAAATTCTTTCATCTGTTATTATGCACGTGTCAACCTCTTCCTCCTCTACCAAATTTAATTAGAAAATATTTTACAGAATATTTCGTGTCACATGGTTTAATTCAGGATATTTTAATTTCATACCAAAATGAATTTTTGCAATTTTTTTGTAACGACCAAAGTAATTGAAATCCTAATAGTATTATTGTACGGACGCCTTTCAATATCCGTTTAAACGGGATGGAAACGATACTCGAAGAGACGGCTTTTGAACGTTTAAATTGCTAAACGAGCGACGTTCTTGAAAATAGCCAACAGGGGTGGCCGCGACACGGTGAGCAAACACGATTATTCTCAAATGGCAGCGACAAGGGAACTGCATCGTGGGATAATGAATTGCTCGAGCGAGTTGGCCGTGAAAGTTCATAAAATTCAACGCCGGTGGTACGAGTGAAAATTGTTTCGGTCACTCAATACCATTCACCCTCTTTTGCTCTGTGCCCCGTGTACCTATCGTACGCCTTGGAGAGCGAGGAAATATTCCGTCCGGGCAACAAGCTACAACTTGAACAGTTTTATTTATGCGACCGCTTTGCAGAACGCTGGAACGTTAATACACGTCCATTTTCGAAGTGGTCGGATTTATTTCGACGGTGCATTAATAGCAGTCTGCACCGTCAAAATTCAATGCTTCGTTTCACCAAGGTATCATGGCAGCAGTGTAATTTGTCACCCTCAAATTATTCGACCTTTCACCGATTTTCACATTTTTGACTGATGAAAAAGCTTCGTTTCGAAATTCGAGTGGTAAATTATCGCCGATTCTACGCTGTGCGCGCTTTTGTAGGTCTGGGTCACCATTGACCCGGCCATCGTCGTTCCAGGATTAAAAGGTAAACTGGGATACGACTCGTCTCTGAGAGAAATTCAATTAACCGCAACGTTATCGTTCGCGATCATCTATAGCTGGTACACCAAGATGAAAATAGATAGCATTGGTTTCGTTATTGAATTTCCTCGTAACTACTCAACTATTTTCGTAACGGTTAATTACAAATGGGACGGAACGGAAATAGAACAGAAGGCAAATGAAGCGAATGATAAATGGCTAGGAGAAAAATTAAAAATAGAATAGATATATATAATGCAGTTCAAAGTTCTCTTCTTTCCTATGATTAAACTTTGTCCAACAATTTTCTCAAGCTTTCTGTTACATTTATCTTCTCTTCCAGGCACACACACTCGTAAATCCCTTATAAGTGTATGTACATTTCCATAATGCCGAACAGATCCCTTGGAAAGTAACCGGGACCGAGGGAAACTGTAAAACAAACTTATTTCTATGAAGAACACATTTAGCGTCTTCTCGAGCCTACCTCTTGAATCATCCCGTATAAAGTTTCAAATATTATACCGATATTCAAATGAAGAACGAAGCGTTTTATATAATATTCGTCTAACGAGGGGAATATTCCAAGTGAAATTCAATTACTGTAACTTCTTTTAAATTGCTAATAATGACACCGAGCGGTTAGCACGGTGTTCTCGTAATCGAGTACTCGGTTGTTCGAAACGAAACCGACGTCAATTAAAGATTTAATTGAAAGCTGAATAAATGAGTTTGGCTTCGTTATTTTCGAAATAATCTGCCGAGGTCAGCAAGAAGTGGCCAAATATCAAACGAACAACGAACAAGAAGATATCTAGGTAAACTTTGCTGATCTCTAAGTTTCTGGCTACTTATTGAAAATGCACCAACACCTCGACAAACTTTTACCCCACCCTCACGAATTTCGTTGATGTTGCTACCCTGGAGAAATCTTATCGCTCCATTCACTATTCTCGTCATTTCCGTTCTAAACGATCATAATTTCGTCTTTATAAATATTTTATAAATCCTTTGAAAGCTATCAAATTATTAAACAATCCATTTTTTCGTTTAATTATTAAAATCTGTCCGCAAAATTACCTTGAAATTAGCAATTCCCTTTGCTTCTTCCCTAAACCGCGCTTCGCTTTCCGGTCGACCGGGCTGCAAATTAAGCTGTCCGATGCTTCCGACGAGCACTTTGCCGGGAAAATTTACATTCAAAAATGGCCACCGTCGTGGAGGAGCGATTTTTGCCGCGAGCACGATCCAAAAACACCGGGTGCATAATTCGCGACGCTCGGAGGGGACGGTTGCTCATCAACGATGCAGGAGCATCCGCGTAAAGTTTCGAGGGGAAATTTCGCGGCGTACACGCCGTTCTCCCAAAGGGGAGAAATCTTATCGTGATTTTGCACGGTGATCGCGGGACCCGCGTATATCCCGCGACGATAAATAAGGCTGACCCATTTAACGGCGACGCCCGGCGAGCAGAGGGTCAAAGTGCATTCCGTATTCCGGAACACGGTGCCGGTGCAGTTTATAGAACCGGGTCGTGGTAGCAACATACCAATTAGCCGGTTTGTATGGCGTGTACGCGTCGTCTGGCATTTCCTTCGGTCGAAAAACAGCCGACAAAAAGCACCCTTCTTGCGAGCACGCTTCTTCGCTACCCTTCGCTGTTCTATACGGCTCCCGATGGCTACTCCGTGATTCGTAACGCGATATTACTTGAATATCCTGGATGCTGTGATTACGAATTTCGGGGTCGAGAGTATCTACCTGAATCGTGCGGCAAATAGACTTTCTCGATATTCGGGATTTTGGGAGATTTTGTAAGCTTTCCAGGAGAATAGAGTAATGTAGACGATTGCTTTAAAATAAATTTAAATAAAATATTTTGAATACCTTTGTTGCTCGTAGAATATGCTTATTTTCAATCAGTGTAGCACAATTTCGTTCTGAATCATTACTGTAATTAATTTTGCAATATTTACTAAATGACTCGTAATGGATAGTTAATAACTGTCGGCGAATTCTCGTACAGGAAAGCATATACATTTACACTTGGTAAATTATTCCATGAAAACACTCGCAGTGACTGTTTTGATTAAACCTGACGTAATATTAATATTGGTAGGCATTTCTTTTAATTAATATCGACAGCGTCGGAGAAATCCCATATGATCCCCTCGGTCTGTAAAGCCTCTCCGATCGAATTTGAAATCTCCAATAAAAGTATTTTCCCATCCAACTTCGATTGAATTTCATTCCACAAACTTGGAAATTTTATTTTCGTGTTACCGGTATTCCAATAATTGAATCTTACATTTTACACGAAATCTTCTTACGGCTTCTGGAGAAAGGTTCTTAAATTTATAGTAGCTTTTCCTTTCGATTGATTAATAAAACAAATAATTATTTTGTTTCTTTTTGTTCTTACCGTTTGCTTATAAAAACGTGCAATTGGTAAAACTGATACATCATTCTCCCAAGGTAGCTACACCGTGCGGTTATCCACCTTCTTTCCCAAGACAATTTTACCCTCTTCCGGCAATGTGATTTAGTAGAGCATCGGGCCATGGGAAACAGTAATTTCCATGCATATTTCGCCCGGGAAACAAACCGGTAAATGTATTTACTGCGATCCTGCGGTAAGTCAAAGCCACGAACGTGAGGGAAATATGATGTTTTTCCTGCTCTGAATTGCATGGGTCACGAAGGGTACCGATAGTATAGGAAGCTTGCGGTGTTCGGAATCTATTGAATCTATCGTACAGAATACCGATACAAAAAATTCGAATAAATTTATAAACTTCACAGAACGGTAACATCCTTTTTTGTTCTAAATAATTGATGACCGACTAAAATCTACACGACGAGAAATCATTTTATTAAATGAAACAATTCATGAATGAATTTTTTCTCGACGTACTGCACGTTTTATAAACACGTATTTTATTGTTCAGATTTTCGGGATTGTCACGTTGGCCAATTTTTTGCATCAGCTTTATTCCCGTTCGCATATTTTCGCGCCTCGATTTTATTCGTTCTAAAGCTTTATTTTATTCGGTGCCATTGTAACGATAAAACATCGCCGGATGTTGGTCCGCTAGTTTGAAAATCGTGCGTGAAATTAATGGTTTTTAACTAGGTTCGCGGTATTCGTCAATTTGACGTGTTGGAAATTTCGAGATGAAATAACGAATTAATCTAAGTAACGCGTTTCGAGGGATAAAATAGTTTTACTTCGCGCGCTCGGCCTTCGTTGGAATTTCAGAAGTAGAATTAGTCTTGCGACAAGACCGAGCTCTCTTGAACGTTTCGCTTCGCAGCTGTCGTGTCATGCAAGAATTAGTATCACCGCCGAAACATGCCACATTTCTGTTCCCGCTGTTTCACACCGCCGAACAACCACACCTTTCAAGGGCGTTATGCATACATAAGAGATCGCATGATTTCTCAGCCGTTGCCGAGGATCTTCTAACTCGTGTACAGCAAGGAACTTCCGATACTAAAGTTATTATTACAATTGTGACTTTACCCGCTGGTATCAGCGTGTTTACGTTTTCACGATAAACGAGAACAATGTTTAACTATTCTCCCCGTTGTTGCATTTGCATTCTTTTTCATTAACCGCGCGCGAGGAAATGAAATTAATATTATTGGTCAGATGAAAATTTGCCCAGTTCCACCGGAAACAAATATCCGGTGAAATTGTTACCGAACCGTATCGTCCGCGAACTAGCCGAGGGTGAATTTCCCGTGGCAACTATGCAAAGCATTTCCAATTTCCACCTATGCATACGTGTACCCATCGATGTTATACCTCCTTTATTCTCTACCTACCGCCTTCCTCTTCTACACAAGTTTTCCGCTTCGTTGCTCTATCCGCACTCCCAAAACTCGGTTTATTAAGTGATGAATATCCTGTTCATTGCTCAGGGCCGGCCCTGGGCCTAGGTAGACTAGGCGGTCACCTAAGGCACCCATAAGACGATTTTGCGTCTAAGAATGTTCACTTGAATATTAATCGATATAAATGCAAATCTAAATTAATTGTACAAGCTAATATTAATTTTATAAATTTTATTTGAGGTACCTTTTTTGTCATATATGTGAAGAACCCTTTTGTGTTATCAAAAATATCTTTTTAAAATTCTTCTTATACTCTCAGATATTCGATTACTTACATTGAATTGACGGTAGTAGTAGATGACCTCGAATGCATTCAAAGTGTTAATCGAGCAACGAGAATCTCGAGAGTATATTCCATCGGTGGTTCTCTTATTTTTCCACGGAATCTCAGGGATATGGATGTATTAATCAACACGTGCGACGACGGCAGCCGGTGTAAGGCATTCCGGGACGGCTGGAAAACAATGGACAATTAATGCACGCCATTCGTCGAGCGCATTCCACCGGCACTGAACTGCTGCGCGCAGCCCCTTTGCGTGCTCCCAGAAGTTGTACAAAGGATGAGCGAATGCCATGGCTGCTCGGGGAGACTGCTGTCTTGATTCGTTTTTGAAAATGAACCCTTTGATTCGCCCTACGTCGGTCATGTGACTGTGAAATCAGACGCCGAGGAAATTCTTTGAAAGCGGATCGAAAGGAGAATTCTATCGTGCGTGCATTCATTGTCCGGAGGAAGTGAATTAAATTGTCATATGATAGAATAATAAATTAGAATCATTGAAAAATTTATAGCTTACCCTGTCAGGAATTTGTTATACTTCATTATTTAACGTGTACCAACTTCAGCTTCGCGAGGGCACCCTTGTAAGGGTAAAGACATTCTAGGGCAACGAGAAGGAAACTAATGATAATTTATTCGCAGTGTTTGCCGACTTTCTACTTCCACGAAGAATGCCGGTCCTCTCGTTGAAAAAGAAGTCTTCTGCACCAAAATGAAACTGTCTTTTATTTTAAATATTTCACTGACGAAAGTTCACCTCAGTCGGTTTACATCAGCTGAACTTATACGACGTCCTTTTCGACACCGAAATGAAACTTTGTATTGTTAAGTTTCTCTAGTAACTTACTATAGTTTCATTTGAATTATAAGTTCAGATGATATTCTTGAAACGAGTATTAGTTGGAACGTTTTCGTTCGAATGAATTTGCAACCCATGTACGCATATTGTACGTAGATACCTTTCGGTGTGTTGGTTGAAAATCATGTTTTTTGGATATCACGTTACCGTTTCTATTTCCCTGGACCATAGGTAACCGCTGCGCGAGCTGAAACCCTCTCAGATAGTTCTGTTCCGTTCGTACGTGTCCAATTTCGTGCTCCGAGACGCAAAGCGTAGTTCGCAAGTTTCTATTTTGATTGAACTGATGTGGAAGTTGGTATGGTTCCATAGATAATACCTGTACTTTGATATGCATTGGTTCTTGCGGCGAATTAAAGTGAGATTTCCAAGATCCGTATATTTTGATTAAAGGTTCAAAATATCGAAGATATTTAAGGAAATTGGAAACTAGCGTATTGCGACATCTAATTGCGTAAACATTCGCAGTCCGGTCACGAGGTCCTTGAAATCCCAAGGGATTCATGGGTTTCAGGTGTGCCTCTTATCCCTAAGATCAGATTGGTCGGAAATGTTTCATTAGGGTTCTGTATAGGCTTTCGTTTAGCACCAAAAGTTGATTACATTTCGGCTTTCGGCTATCTAGGCGTCAAGCTGCTTAATTAACGTAACTCGAGTTCATCTTATCCCAGTACTAAACAAGGAGAAGCTTTTTATCAGGGAAAAGAAAGGTACTTAAAGTTGCTTGCCGCGATAATTATAATAATTACTTGCAAAACTTCGTTGCCCCTGAAAACTCGATAAAACTCAATAAAGTGGATTAACCGAGAAGAGGAGTTTCGAGCTGGACCAGGAGTTTAGCAATTACCGTTTAAACGCGTACGCGACGGTATCGTTTCTTCTTCCCTTTTCTTTTATTTTATTTAGTTATCGCACGAAGCATGTCGCGATAGCAACTGTCCAACGAAACTCTAAATGAAACATCAGTGCAGCCGAAGGGCTCCGTTTGATTCACGAATTAATAACGTTCTATCCTCTATCCTCGTCCGTTTCTCCAAACAATCGGATAAACGTCGCCCATTAGCGTATAAATTATTCGGAATTCTGCACGCTGGCTGCGTTTGTAACCCAAACCGAATGGGCCGTATCGCGGAGATCGATTCTAACACATAGCCTCGGCAAACAGCCGGATCTGAACGCGTCTCGTTTAAATTTGCCCTAATTCGATGGGCCACGAATAGAGTATTCCAACAGAAATTTCCCTGACGACACCCGTCTCTCCTCTCTTTTGTTCCAATTTTCTCCTGCTCGTTCGTCGAACGATACGCGAATTCAATTTTCACCAACGCGTCGACGACCTTTTCGTCGAATTAAAGCGGATCGAGCAACCAGCCTGCCCGGGCTTACCAAACTGTCACCGATATTCCATATACATACGTGTGAATTTCTCCTCGTCGCGATGATTATTCAACATTCTGGCGAATCTATTTTGCGTCTATTTTGGTAAATAATTAGTTGGTTTAAAAACAATCCTCGCACTTTGCTACCAATAATTTAACCACCACCTAGAGAAAGGGTGCACCCTGAAACCGTCCAAGCTCCGCCTGGTAATTTCCTGGTATCGTGACAGGCCAATTTTCAAAATCGTTGCTTCTCGGCTAGAAATAGCAGGCTCAGACCGCGAACGCTGGTTTTCCTTTTCCGTATACGAGGCAAGGACCGCGTACAGCTGGATTTGCACGAGAAAGTCTCGCCGAGCACGGAAATGGGACGCACGTGTCCGGTTTGTCAAAAGGTCCCTTTCGTTCTCCTTCTTTTCCCGAGGAAAAGAGCCGCAGAACATTCTACGACACCCCGGGTCCGCCTTCTGTTGCCGTTAGTACGTAGTTTGCATTTATTGCGTCCTGGACGTGCCAGCCACGAACGTGCTGCTCCTTTAAGGAAATCGAAGTATGATTGAACTTCTAGTTTCATGGATTGAACTTCTAGTTATTCTTTGTTCGAATAACTCTATCCGGTAAATAGGAGGATCGTTTCTATGGACGGTGCTTTAGATTAACCTAAATGAATTTCATTTATGGTAGCCAGAATCTAAATGAAGCTACATCACAGGATGTTGTGAGACTTCAGAGATCATCTTTCCGATGAATGACATCGATATACACCGACACGATATTGAGTTACTCGAAACAAAATAAAAAGTACGAAAAGAGAGATGAAGAAGTTCATCGATCATGCTTTGTTTGTCTAATTTTTCAATTTTCGAAAAGAACAAAGTATTAACATATTAATAATCGTTATATTAATATTATTTAATATTTATAATATTATTTTTATTCATCCCATTCACTCGGTAAATGTCTGTGGCTTTCAGTAGTGAAGGTATTGATCATGTCTGACAAATGATTGACCTGTACTACTGTCAATTCCCTGATTCTGCCCTCCATTCCTGGCAAGGCTTGAAACGCTATTCTGGAACGTTTTAAAAGATAGTACAACAGAGTTTACACTTTATTTTACTTTCATATGAACTCTTTTCGATTTCACAGCAGCGCCGTTGTAAAATTCCATGGAATCTGAGCTGGAATTCGATCAGGAAACGATGCATTATTCAGGCTGGATTAATAAAGCCGTTTCTTCATACGCACACAAAAAGGACATTGTCGACCAAATCTTGATGGAATAAATTATATCGTACGCTCGATAATAATGTGATCTTGATACCTATTGAACGACTGATGATCGTATTACGTAGTCGAAGTGAATACGATCACAGAGAATTGTGTCGTCTAAGGGAACAGATCGAATGTTATATCGTACGTGCGTGGAATGCTTGAAACCAGGTGTTGAAGTATTGAGATTTTATGCCGGGCAATGTCGTTTGAGAAACAAAACAAGTTATAGGAAGAAAAGGTATCATTTTGACATTATGTATCGTGCATGAAGAAGACAGATTGTGTTAGTAAAATGGAACTTTACAGATAAGAAATATATCTTTGGACAAATGGCAGAAGGTTAAACAGTTTCTTAATAAATAACACGATAACGTTTGTCCCATCTTGAAAGCTTTTCTTCGATTGAAATATACAACAGACCTTGCCGAGTGTTTCCCGGTCTGCAAAAGAACGTGCACCCTCAAGGAGGGAGATTAAATAAATACTAAAAGGCCGATTACAATATCAAACGAGACATAAAGTAGCCCAGTCGAGTTTGATTAAAGTACAGGTTCCATTCAATTCATTGAAATTCATTAGAAGTGGCGTTTGTCGTTTCCTCGCAATGAGCGCGTGAAAATTGAAACACGAATCACCCCATGAAAACGGCGGAAATCTAAAGCACCCCTCTAACACTTTATTCTGTCGCATAAAAAAGCGATAAAAGAAGACGTGTGATTCGAGTAGAAAATTTTGCTTTTCACCTAAGGGAAAGCAGCGATTAATGTTCCACCTTTGGAGTGTAACAATAAAAAGATATTCTTGTCTGTCGATTATTTCCATTGAAGCCATTTGAGAAGCCGCGACGCGAGAAGTGTGAATTGCATCAAGGTTCTCGCGAGCGGGCTCGATGAAAAGGGAAAAAAACACGAGAACGGGGGAGAAAAAAAGGCAGCGAGGAGAAAAGAGAATCGCGGCAGATGACTAGCCGGGGGCGTCGAATCGAACAGTTCACAAAATTTCATTGGATCCCGCGGCCGTGCAAACAGAGACGAAGCCACGGTTTCCTTTCGCTGACAAAACGCAATATGCCTGGCAGCCTAGCGTAAAACAACTCGCCGGCTACGTGTTCGATAACAAAGATTCAATTTCGACGTTAAGCGGCATACACGAATTGCACGGTTCATCGATCAGATATAGACACAGAAGAGGGCAATTAAATTTCCAGTCGACACTTTACACAGTGAAAAAGAGCCAAAAATAATCGCCATAATAGGGATTTATCGCATTGTCAGACATATGATTGACCTATACTACTTAAAATTCATCATTCTACCCTTCAGAGAGCTCACAAACCATTTCCTTCAGCAATGTTGCTTTGCTATCTCTATTATTTTATAAAAAGGCTTAAAATAAACCTTCTCGAGTCAAAATGGCGTCTTCAATTTAGTCTGAAGATCGACTTGCCACGTCTTCGAGTCCACAATGTGGTCCCTGCTTCAACTACTTCAAGCATTGTTAGCAAAACCTTGATTCCGACGTTGCACAGTCCTTTTACGTGGGTCTAGTAGCCCATCTTCGAAATGATAAAGCAAGAACGAAAGGAAGGACAAGGCCAGTTGGCACGTTCCTGGTCGAGGAAGAGGTTTATGGCGTTCGTTAAAGGTCTTACTCCGGAGGAATCTCTCTGGGACGACTCGGCTTTTGATTTGGATCGTCTGTGCCTTGAATACCCTCGAACGAAAGACTGATCTTGCGGAAAATTGAGATTATCGCGGAGTGACCTGGTTCTGCTTCTTTGTGGACCTCGCATCTGCTGGTATCCCTCCCCATCCCCTCCCTTTCCATGATTCTTCGCGGTAGGAAAAGTTTGTTAAGCTTGAAAGATGGATTTGATCCAAGGCTGATTGATTCGAGATGTGCTCGATACGCGAACTCCAAGCAACTGATCATTAACGCGATTACAACTTAAAAAAAGAAGTTTCTACTTATTGCGTTAAGAACACGTAATCTAGATATTTTGTTCGTAATGAGTTTGAATCTGAAGTTGGTGCGTGTATCTCAGCGAAAGCCTAGCTATAATAATTCGATGCGGAATCTTGGCAAACTCGCGTCAAAGTGTACTTGAGATTGTGCTTGCTAAGATGTTGATTATCCTTTGATGGAAACGTGATTGGACTACAGAGGGATATTTGTCACTAAACGCACGTATCGGAATGCTGACGAGTTTCGAGTACATCGATTAATTTATGTTAGAATCTTCGGTTAAACCCGTCTGTGGAAGCTCGATCGTAACGAAACTCTTTTACTTCGCCTCTGTATTAATTGATGATCGATATCGCTCGTTTAAAGTTAAACTCGTAGCTCGTAGAGCTCGAAGAAGGAATCCGGAAGAATTTCTCCGGGAGGAACATTTAAATTCACAATCGCGTTGAATTCTTGATCAAGAATTCTCGCCTCCGTAGTCGGGCTCCTTTAAACAAATCCGTGATACTTTTTTGGATACGTTCGAGGATTTCTCGAGTTCAGCATAATCCTGGCTGAAAAATATTCGGATAGAAGACGGCGTTGGCCGCGAACCGAACGGGAAATTGAAGCAGAAACGTGCGGGAAATAACGAACAGACTCCAGCCGTGAGAAATTACTTTACCTTTCCAGAGTGATTTTACCTTTCGAGCAAACATTTTCCAACGCTTCCTTCTTTGCTTACCACGAATTCGTAATGTAAAACTATCCTTTCGTCGATCATCCTTGTACACTTTGGACGTGTACAGGAGACACGAGAAGTGAAACAAAAAATTAGATCCTTGGAAAACTAGCAGGGAGGATAAATAGAAGAACGATAAGATTTTCCACGACGATTCTTGGTCAATCATTTCGCGAACGAAATTGGAGTACCTGTCACGAGATAGAGGGTCCAAGAGTTGTTTGTCGAGCTGAAAGATCAAACTGTCGTTGCGTGGAAAACGATTACGAAGGATCGACGTTATTTCGTAGGGGTTCCTGCGTTCCGATAATATGATTGGGCAAATAAAAGCTTCTCTCATTCGGCCAACGATTCTACCCCGAAATTGAACGGTTAAAGATAGCGAGATAGGATCCGATAGATTTATGGCATTCATTTGGGAAACTATAGTTCTTTCTCGATATGAAAAGTTCCCGTATGAATATCTTAGAACGATAGTCATTTAATATTACTGAGATAACGTTGTAGAATATGGAGGAAAAGAAAAATTTCGAAATCTAGCATATTAGAATACTGTCGTAACGTAACAATATGATATTTTATCTCGAAACAAATAATTCGAAATACGAAAACAAGCTACATGCGCGCAACATTCTAGGATGACGCGTGAACGTCCACTTTTCCAGCCGTCATCCTCTTCACGGTTGAGTGATGGTGCTAAGTGGAACCAACAAATCGAAGGGTACAAGTCAAACAAACCTCGAGTACGAACAGTGACCACGTTCCAGCCAACGCGTTGTAATTCGTGCATCGCTTATCGACAGTGTCCGCGCGAGGGAATACACGGTCGAACACGCGTTTTATACGAGCCACGATCCGACACGGGAAGGATGAACGTTGGCAACGCGAAACCGCTGTCACATAACGGCGCCGTCATTGACCAACGTTGGGAACGTTTCATTTACTCGACAAGAGAGACGCGAAATCCCTGACGGAAGTCGTACTCGTTCGCGTTTATTATGCAACGCATCGTGACGCGGTTGTTCAGGTGCGAATCGAATTGCGGTCGAATGCTGGCCGGAAGGCGTTCGTGTGCATCGTATACCCGATTACCTGTTAATCTGTTCCACGGATACTTTGCCGCCATTTCTGTTCACCTAGGTGGTCACTTATCGTTAACGCACGGTAACGAGTACGCTGGATTTCGCTCCTTCTTTTTAATTTTCACTAATTTGTAAAAGAAAAACTTCCGCGAGTTCATCAGTCGCAAGGTGAATCTTCTTTTAGAAAACTCGCCTAAATAAATCGTGATTAAGTAGCCTCTTAAGCGACCAAGACTCCAACGCGTTAGAATTCTTTTCCCCTTTCGTACTGCAGGAAAGGGTCGCGAAATATGCAGAGGAAAGGTTATGAAAATAGAGGGAAATTTTCATCTCGACTTCCCAAACGAAGATCCTCGTCCTTAGAAACGGTAACAAAGAGAAAAAAATTCTTCTCTTTCAACCAAAGGATCCTTTAATGCTCTCGTAATTAATTACACCGTTTTTATCCGCTAATTAAAAACTTTCCGTCTTTGACCCCTCTCGATCGATTTGTATTTCTTCGAAACCTTTTCGTCGAATTGGAACACAAATTGAGTGGAATTGTCGAGAGGGAAGAAACGAAAAAATCTTAAACTCGCATCATTGTGTTTGTCCACGAGAAGATTTCATAATAATCTGGCTAGCAAAACTATACCTTCTTATGGTTTATACCTTCTGACGGGTAACTCGGTTAAGTTTGACGAAACTCCGTCGAACTTTCATCTCGGCCGGGTTTACCGAGGGAGAAAGGTAAAATGGAGGAAAAATGAGGAAAGGGATGGAAAGTGTCTCGGGAGAAGCGTGCAGCCCACGTGGTGCCACTCGAAACTCAATTTTCCCTATGCGCTCTACACCTTTCTTTCCCGAATAAACTTGCTTCTGGTTAGAAGCGTGTATGTTAGCTTCCGTGATAGCTTTTTACCTTTTCCAAAGAAAATAATATTATGGACGTATGAAGTATTAACATCGTTTACTTCGTGTACCTTAATACTCCACTTCATTTCCTTTAACCCTTGCAACCCTTTCCCTTTTTCCCTGGAACAGCCAAGGGAATAGGGTTAAAATAATGAAAGAGAATGAAGAATTTTCAAGTACTCAGCACTTTCCATAAAATTATTAACGTCCCTTATTGTTATTCGATAAATAGCAGTAGAATACTTTCGTTCGTCCTGTTTCAAGAAATTGAACGAAACAAAGGAAATAAAATCAAACGACCAAAGTATAAGAAAAAGACGAGAAAAGAAACTACTATTGCAAACAACGCGGAGTCTCGTCGAACGAATGAAAAGAGTCCGACGAGGTTTTAATTACTCTGAATGCCTCACTGTGTTCGCTCGAAGACGCCGTGACAGCTCTTCTACCTTTGTCCTTCTTCGGCTCTCCACCATTCGATAGGTTGTTTCTCTCGTTTCGATTCGTTCCTAGAGGAGAACCTAGTCTCCCTCTTTGTTCTTCAATTCCCGTTTGCCTGGATAGTTCCCCAGCAGGGGCCATGCCGTGAGAAGACAGCGGTACCTAATTCCCATTGGGAGAATCGTCGGAGACAAAGAGGCCGCCGATGATGATGTGTCTGGCGGACCATTCGACTGGATAATCTGGGTACCATTTCAGAAATGGGATCGATGAGGAACAGCGAACGAGGATTTGATGGCGGATTTCGTTTGCTGCGGGAAACTGGAGATAGGTGGAGTCTGCCTTTGACTACCCTTTTTGATCCCTTGATAATTGTGTCATAGAGGAACGAGGTTTGACAATTGTATCGCATTAGAAACACTAATTTTTCATGTCAACATCCAATGAAAATTAAGAATTTTTGCTTAGTGGTACGTTCTATCAATTTCTAGAACGTATCAAGTAGTATAAACCGTGTTTGGTCAGACGCGTACAGGTAATCGCATTTTTCGATGAACTTTCAAGAAATTTGTCTTACTAAAACTTAATCGTATTGCTGAGATATTATGAGAAGATTGAAAATGACATTTTAATCTTAAGTATATATTCTTCAAAAGAATTTTCAGGAAATTCATCTTCGAAACGATGTACCGAAACAAATACCACGAAATAACGATAGCAACCGGGTTGTGCACAACTCCCAAAGCGTTAAATATTTATTGACTTATCTCAACTTTCCGCATACTCATTGCTGAGAAAGTCACCACGAAGATAAATCGCTCCTTAGCGATATACCGATCGATGTACTTTACTGCTATCATAAATAACATTTCCTAGTAATCGTAAACACTGAAAAATGTATAATTCCTAATTTCTTAATAAAGTGGAAATTCTATTTCTAGCATCAAATTAATTTATTCACGAGACTTCAACCTATTGTCATTCCATATGATCCCATCCATGATTACCAAAAAACCTCCTTAAGGAAAGAAGTTCCTTTCATTTTCTAGATTCTTTCAAAATTAACATATTTCTATCTTTTCGTTCCATTGTATTCATTATGGATATTATTACTATTCTAAATTTCCTCAAATTACTTCCCTCAAACTACAAAATGTTATTTCATCAAGATCATTACGCTCGTTACCGACGTTTCGGTGTTACACGCGGAAACGATCTTAAACGTTTCCGAGTAAAAAAGATTAAGGGTAAAAAAGGTAACCCGCAATGTCATTGGACAGGATAGACGGTCGAGAAGGTTTTATCGGTTCTGTTCGTCAAGCACCTGTCAGTCGCTCAAACACGGTCGTAATTACGAGCACGCCTCATCGACGGTTCTCGTTCTGAAACAGATCTTGTCTCCTCTTTCTTTTTTTCCTTCTCTCACCGCTTCTTCCTGTCCGTTCTAGTCGATTGAAAGACTCGAAATGCTCATCGAGTACGCTTTCGAACTACTCGCGTCGACTGTGTTCTCGAACGCGACCTTTATTTTCGTCGTGAGACAAGTGCTTCTAAATTCTTCCAATATTTCATTACGTTTCACTTTGAAATTTACCGTTCATTACCCGCTCGTCTCTTGTTCGATCGCTTTTCTATCGTAGAATTTTATCGGATGGGGTTTTCTTCGTGCTCGCTCGCTTCTCGATGAACATCCACTTTAACTTTCAAGTGTCATGCGTTGAGTTGTACCACTTCCTGGATACTTTTGCTACTGCACCCTCTTTTATCCTGCAATTCTCTTTACGATAGACTTTCAAAACTTGTTTGTACGAGGTGAACGTAAAAGTATATAGAGAAACTTTTCAGTTCTTTCCGACGTTTGTATATATTTTTCCAGAGAAATAATCTGATAATCTATAATTAAATTGAAAGACTAAGTTAATCACAGTTAGTAATTCAATATCCTCCTACCATTTTTCATTCCATCCCTCTTCCCCATCTCATAATCTGATTCTTCTTCAATCATAATCTTTCCAATTAAATTTCATCTGATTGAAATATTCTCTTACGCGATACATTTATCTACAGCATCGTTAACAAATATTAGTTATAAATAATTGAAACAAAGGAGAAAAATCTGCGGATCGTTCGCCAGTAATATATCAATTTCCGGGAATGGAATCGCGGAAAGCTGTCGTTGCAGTTTAACACAATTACAGTCGGGTTATAAATGTCAAACGGCATAAAGCGTTCCTTTTTCGGCTGCATACGGTACCGATACTTCTGTGCATATGCGTTTCGAGTCGAAACCACGGCAAAAGGATTTTCGATAATAGCCGAATTTATGGTGGAACCAGAAGACCCCGCTTACGGGTAGAGCTTTTAACGCAGGCTCGAAGTTCGCCGGCCGTTCGACGATTTACGAGCTCGAAAGAAGAACGATTTTGTCAATTGCAACCGCGAAAAATCCGTAAACGACGTGAAAATATATCTTACAGCCTGTAATGTAAATACATTTTAGAAAAAGTTTTCTAAGAATTTCCAAATTTTCCTCTCCGTCGATCCTCTCGCGAACACGAAACGAAATACGTTGCTGACGAATGCGCCGGTTAAAATTTCGATCGAGGTCGCCGGATAGCCGGAAGTGGTCCGTGTCACCGTAATATCCGGCTAAACTTCATGAAACGCTTAATAATTTGCAGGTATCGCGTCGCGCGAGAAACAGAGCGAAAAGTTTCTGGCGGGTAATGCATAGCGAGCGAACAAGAAACCGCAGAAAAGTTCTCGTTCGACGATTGCCCTGGAGAACGATTTTTATCCCGCGTCCAACTGGCGGATCCTAGAGCTGTTCGCTCTCGAAGCGCATAAATTATCAACAGTTTCGTACGTATAATCTGTTTACAGGCCGGCTCGCTTTCCACCGTAACGACCGATATTTTTCAAACGTCTCCGACCGATCCTTTGTCCCCTGTCCACCTCGTTTTTTTCTTCTCGATCAAACGAATACTGGACGAAACCGAGTTTCTGGAATAAAGCATCGTTCCTGGAACAAGGATTAAAGTAATCCGTCAATGTTCCACGAAAAAGAAATTGTTTACATCAATTGTTTATCGTCCAGAACGATTGTAAATAACGCGTCGACTTCATCTTGCGCGACTACCCCTTTCTTTCGCTACGTTTAACCAACATAGAACTCCCACGAGCATCGATTTAATACTTTGATACAGCAGCAACGTGCTCTTGTATGAAAGGTTTCGCTCCGTGAAAAATGTCGAGAACGAGAAAGAACGTTAAGCGGTGTATCAAGAGTCTCCACCCTCCTCGTACGAGGTCTGAAACGGAGGGTGCAATTTAAACCGAGGGTGGCTCCTCAGCCACAGATTTGACAAAGTGACGGAGCCGCACGGGCCCACGAGTGCTGGAACGTCCGTTTCCTCTGGCACTCTAATTATCGTCTCGATTAACTAGGAAATTAATCGATGGTATCGCTGCGTAACGATACACGGTAATCGAGCATCATCAAATATTTACCGCCCCTTCGTCGCGAGAGCAAATTTCGCTTAAACTTCTCCCGAGATTTCTGAAACACTCTCAGGTGAAAATGTTAATTTATCATTATACTGATTTCGACGAGGTGCGAAAGAACTTTGAGACGAGGGTCTTAGGTAGATCGCGCGGCCCGCAGCAGATCATGAACGATTATTATCGATCACCATCGAGTCGACCTGGTGAGTATAGATTAGTTTGAAACTCGAATCAATTATACGCACGACGAGGAGGCGGCCTGGTCGGCCAGCCAAGCTCGGTACGCCAAATCTAATTAGTAATGCCGATTTAGCAAACCCTAATTGCGCGCCAACATATCACCCGCAATTTATGCGACGGCCGTGTTATGAATCACTCTATGAGTATTGTGTTTTCCTAGCAGTTTCTCCTCTCTCGTTCTGTGTTACCCCTTTTTCGAACCGTACACCCTCTTTCGCGCCGATTTCCTATCAATTTCCATACTTATCGCGCGATCATGACCGTGAAGATGCAACGCTCATCCAAACCCTGTGGCATGATTAATAACGTCGAATTCTATCTCTGGATTTGGTGAACCTTTGGATAAGATGGTTTTTAGCAAATTTAAAAAATCTTGAGAAAAGGGCTAAAACATCTAGACTTTCTGTTTTTTTTTGCCACTTCTGATCGGGGTTGGCTTTAGAGCGATTCTCGCTCTACTTGTACCTAGTTCGAAGGGGAAGCAGTTAATATGATAGCGTGATCGGACACTCTTCTCTGCAAATTTCAGTAGTATTATCTCTACACGTCCGCGTGACGGGTAAATTAGTGGATAAAATCGAATGGAGATCAATCTATCGATGATCTGTCGTAGTGTCAGTCTATGAACTCTACGAAATCAATGGAACGCTGATTTTCCAGCCGTTTTGTTCGTGGTTATAAAACTCATTAACGACATATCGGAAACGACATTACCCGCTCGAATTTGTGGCCGATAATGTGGTCTGTTCGCTTGTCTCGTTATTTTACCCTCGATACGCTGTTTGATCGGAAAAATTTGGAATTCGATCATTTATTGCATTTATTTGTAAATTGTACCAACAGAAAATAGAAGAGAAAAATACAATGAAAAAGTCAAAATTAAAAAACAACTCTGTTAATCTGTTATTATCTCAATTAACTGATTGACTTTTATGATCATCGACAACAGAATCAGCTAACTCGTGACAAATTTAAATCGACCATCATAGTAGCTCCATTTTTCGCTTTATTAACTATCGCTGTTCGTTTAATTAAGGAAAATGATTAATCGATCGGGAGTATTCGACGTGTAACCCGTGAAAAGTTGAAATTTCACCTGTTATCGTGTATAATCGAATCTGCGTTGGAACGTATCGATTTGTCGCTTTATTGGTCATCGTTTACCGAGGACTCGTTCGACCGGCAAGGGGGAAAAAAACCGAAAATTAATCATCACCGCAATTCCGCTTTCGGTTTATTAGTTTCCTTTCATTAGCCGTACCAGGGAAAAATGATTAATTGTTGCAGAGCTTCGATAGCTAATTAATCGGAAGTTTCAATCTATCGATGTACCTCATAGTTACACGTGATATCATTAAGCTTCATGTCATCGACTTGTCATTACCAACCATATCCTTCTCATTTTTCTTGGCTTTTTTAAATTTCATTTATGTTCCCTGTCATCGCATAAAAATCGTGAATTATCTTGTGGGTGGATGAATAATTCGATCAGCGTCGCAAAGAAAAGTAATCAAAGTAACGACAGAAGTTAACGATTCGATTAAGTCCGATGTAACGATTAAAACTGCACCAGGCTAGTTGATTAAATCGCGAGCAGAGCGAAGTGTACATCCACTAATTGCAAAGACGACTCTTCCACCCTCCATATCGTAATTAGTTTGTCGAAGTATCGATAATGTAATTCCAGCTTTTAAAATCGCGATCGTTACGTGGGTAAAAGCGAGCAAGAAAGAAACTTACAACCCTCCTCGTTTCGTCTTATTTCAAAAATAGTAATAGGAGAACTCGGTTGGGGATAATTTAATTAACTGATTAATTTCATGAAACTTTCAAGAAAAATATTTTACGCGTTTGCTGTATCAAAGACGTTCCCCAGGGTGATTCGATCACTTTGATGTGCAACGACCCGACGGAGTATTTGAAATTTATGATGTTAGCTCCAGGGATCGTTTGACCAATAATAAGCACCGAGTGATTTGATCAGGCGGTCGAACCACGCCTCAAAGCGTCCTCAATGAATATATTTATCGAGTAAATTGCGCGTGAGTAGTCGTTTCCTATTAATACCAGCAATTTCATTGCTAATGATGCATCTTAAATGTTATCTAATTATTAATCCGCGATTAATGACGCTAAGATGGCCACAGTAGTATAAGATCGAGATCAGCCGCGCGCAAGTAGTATAAGTAAACGCGTGGTCAGACAAGTGGCACTGCACTACAACTGCAAATATTGCGGTGCAATTTTTATTCCTAACGACAAACGTTCGTTAAAACCCTTCAAATTCACGTGGCAGGGATGAAATTTTTTACTGTAAACAACGATAACATTCGTAGTTACGACACCGCGTGCCACAAAATAAAAGTTACCATTTTTATGTTGGCATGCAAGTAATGAACCCTGTGACGATCCATAAACCAAGCGTTTCGTTACGTTTTATTAATACTTTTTCATTTCGCGGCGATCGTATCTTGTTTTATGTTACCTCCACACAGGGATAATACTTTATTTAACAATGCTAGAAGGGTTTAGGGTTGAGAGGTTCGTTTTAAACAACGAAAAAGTGGTATTTTGATTGACAGAGATTTATAGAAAAATTAAATATAAATAATTAAATTATGTTCTTTTTACTATTCGTAGTGTCCACGGTATAGAATACTAATCTCGTTGTTCCTTTTGAAACTACGAACAGATTCTGAGGCTCAATCCTTCAAAGCGAACCGGTTTTTCCATTAATTGGAAACCGTTTCCGGTACTCTCTTTTGAGAGGATCGTACGTTAATCTATCAATTATTCCTTTGACAATCTCACATGCAAACATTGATGAGAACTTGAGAAACAATCAGATCAACCTTCTTATGTATACGATTGATCCTCTCGAAAAGGAGAAATCATTTCGCCGTTTCCATTTACTTTGCCTTTTCGATTAAACTTCTCGATCCGGTTACACCTTGATTCATCGTCTACATTTTCCGAAGGAAATTAAAAGCTTCCTAGGTGATTGTTACGCGAGGGATGTAATATACGTTCAGAAACGTCGGAGGATTATGAGGGGTTTTAAACGTTAGCAAGATCAGGCGGCTCTTTTCTGACCCGATAGGAACTTAGCTTATAAACTGCGACGTGATTAACTCAATCAACGAGGCCGAAGTTGGCTACGGAAAGTTGCGGATGGAAAACGAGAAACACTGGTAACTTCTTGGGGTTTTAATCCCCTTCAACTGTTTTCACGACCGACGGAGAATCTCACGAGTTTCGTTATCAATTGTGATAACTTCGAAATACTTGGAATTTTCAACTGTAATTTTCGCAATTACAATTTAAATAATTACACTGTTGATGGGTTAATAGAAGAGCTTTGGAAGATCAGCTCTTTTCTCGATCATACTTGAGACGAAAACAAAAGCCAGCATTTTTTTCTATCTATTTCTGAATTCAAACATAGAATGGAACTGAACTTTCGCCTGCAGATTCTTCGTGTAAAACTTCTGCAGCACCGTCGGGCCGTAAAACTTCTGTAAATCGTCTACCTTCAAATGCAACGAGGCTTCTTTTACGGTCAACGGTAGACAATTCCACGGCGACCATTCCTCACCCTTACGAAATCTCACCAATCTCAACTGATCCAAACGATCATCTCCCGAAATCGCCGATCTCCCCTGCCATATATCGTTCACTAAACGATAAATCAGCTTCTCGTCAACTACGAACGCCAGACTGGTGTAACATTTCATTCTACCCTCCCTACGTCTTAAATCACGAAGCAACATTTCATATTGCCCATAAATAATTCGAGGACCCTTTTGAATCTTCAGATACAAACAATAATTGCAGCAAGAAGAATAACGCTGTTTTTCTCTTGGAAATTTTTCCATTGGCAACAATCTGTTGCAACTTTTGCAAATTATTTGATGACCTAACGAACTACCCCTGATACTTTTATTCCTAAACTCATTAATTAATGAATTTCTAGCTAATTCGAAGAAAGCAAGTCTCAAACGACCTCTCAACCAGTTCAATTTACTCGGATCAACCTTAAGGGTCAGAAGAGTAATTTCCTGATCTATCAAACGTAGTAATTCATCAGAAGTTCTGCAAGTATGAGGGTCGATGTCGTTTCTGAGCCGAGACAACGTCTTTATACGTTCTTCGATCGAAATATCTTCGTTGGACAACTCGTCGAAGGTGTTCCTGAAATAACGAGCACGTTGCACTGCAGGAGTGTCCACCAGGATCGTTTGGCCGCGGTTGTTCTTCCAGAGGACAGGCTTCGACAACTCGTCCAGGAACTTCCTGCACGTTCTCCTCTTCCTGTTCTGTTTAACCGTCGTTTTCATCGCGTCTATCGCTCGCAACAGTTCCACCTCCTTCGACAGGATTAGACCGGACACGGCGATCCTGGAAGGTTCGAACAGCTGTTCGCTTACCCTCTTCGTTTCCTGGATTCGCCAGCGGTCAAGCAGATTGTACAGCAACTCAAAGTCCGTCCTCGTTCTCGGCCACGTGCGGTTTAGTATCACGAAATCCTGGCTACGATAGAAACTCGGTTTCGTATGTACTCGATCCTCGTCCGTGTTCTTGGCGCGTACCGGAAGTAACGCGGTTTGCCCGCCGCGGTGATCTCTGTAAGCAACGTTGAACGGACGTTTGAACGATTTTCTTCGCTGGCGGATTTATGGTACGAAGTTGGGGTTGATTTTAGACAGACAAACAGACTTTGAGAATTCTTTCTTATAAAAAGTTTTTACCCCCTCGACGGTGAGGACTTAGAAAATTTCTTGAATATTTCCGAGATGCCGAGGGTTAACTCGCGCCGTGTTTTTCTGAAATAAAAAACTTCCTTTCATTAAGAGTATAAGAATTAAACATTTATACCCCGGCTCTCGGCGAAAACTTGGACCGTCGAAGAAGGGAACATCGTTCCACCAACTTCTACCAGTTTACTCGAACTTGCATCGTTCGTTGTTTCACCTGTAAAACCTCTGTATCTTTACGACGCTCTTCAGGATCTTCTCGTCGCCAGGATCCTGGCAGGATTCCTTGGATCTCTGTGAATGACCTCTAGCTTCTAAGAGCCTGTCTCGAACATCGGGATAAAAATTCACCTGCAGCCCCACATCGCGTTGCATGTCTGTAAATTTGTCGACCTGAAACTCAGTTTGCACTCTTTCCTCCTTGGTATCCCGGCCGTGCCTCCCGGTTTGCGTACAGGCATTGTAATAAATAATCCCGGTAACTTTGCTTCTCCAACTACCCAGAAATGGTCTCGTCGATCGTTTCTCCGTTCGTACGGTCAGCGCCATGGTGATGAGAGAATCAGGACTCTAGCACCTAAAAAAAAAGAGAATCGTCAGCTTTGGAAGGACAACTGCTGTGCTGAAAACTCGTCCAGGATAATGGCAGTAGTAAAGGAAATTACTGTGATACGGTTTAAAGGATTCGCCCGGAAGACCTGCGCCATTCGTCGTTTTACAATTCCAAAGAACACTTGGGACAGCGAGGAAACGCCGGGTCGAAATTGGCCTCTGTTTAAGATCAAGATAACTGTCTCCAGGAAATCGACAGGAATACATTTTCTTCATTTTCAACTAGTTTTTCTTCAAAGCTACGACGCGAAACTCAACACCTGCATTTATTATCCTGTTATCTAGTTTCAATGTTAATCCGAAAATCAACTTCAACTATTCCATCCTGGGTATCACTGGAGTTTACACGAGATCCATAATTTAGTGTGCTAGGTAAACGTGACTGTAAATCGTAGTTACAAGTGCATCGCAAACCAACGGTCACGTGGTGCTGGGTAAATAAAGCTCGCTGACACGAGGATCCACGTGGTGCATTGTAAACACAACCACGTGCCATTAGCAGACGTGTAGCGTAATGTAAATGCAGTCGCGTGACATTAGAAATCACGTAATGCAAACGTGGCATCGCGAGGCTTGCAGTCTCGTAAAGCATCAAGAACAGAGACCTGTGCATTGCTGAAGACACCAACGTTATGTTTCGATTACCGTTCTGTTGCTATTGAAATTAAATTTTTATTTCCTACTTACTTTACAGTTTTCCCCTTTCCATAGGGGTGGCGTATTCTAGGGACAAGCGGTCCTTTTCACATTTCGTTTCACATTTTGCCATACTTTTAGCATTCATCCCTTTTAGTCGCCTCCTACGACAGGCAGGGGATACCGTGGCTGTATTCTAAACCCCCCAGCCACAGGGGGCAATTTTTATTTCTTTCATTACGGAAATATGGATTATTCCGATGCATTTTGTACGCATAACGTCTATTACATTCATTTTTGGCTTGTTTCACGACCGGGGACATAAATCAAACGACGCTAATCATCGAAAATAAGGCGAACGCGTGCTTTGCTCGTCGGTAATTAAGGAAACCGCGTAAATATTAACGCGTCAATCATCGAGGCATCCACGTTGCACCATAAATTCAGCTATAAACGTAACATATCGGTGATAGGTCAGTGAGGCATAAATTTCGTCGTAAACGAACACGTAGCAGCGTGAATTTCATCATAAATAAATGTACGGCGAGCGTAAACTCGATCTCAAATAAATTGGTCGACCAAGGAAACATCAGTGTGTTAATCATAAACGGTAACGCGTTCGATGAGTGCAACATATTAATTTTCACGAATTTTCAATTTCGTATCTAAACTTTCCTTTAAAATTTACATCGCTTCATAATCCCGAATTTCAAACTTAGAATATTCTTTTAGCAGAAATTGGAAATATCGAACGAACGAAAGATCTTCAAAGATTTTCATGCGACACACAAGCGAACCAACATTTTCCGCCTGTTATACATTATTTAACGTGAAAAAGGAAGTACAAGTTGCTAAAAGACGTCTGGGATATAGAACTGTTCGAGCAAACCGCCTCGGGTATCGAAGAAATCCAAAAAGGGAATCGTCGATATAAAAGCTTCGTCTCTGGGAACGTATGTACCTATAGAATCTATGAAACGATACCTTTTTTTCTTCAACTACTGGGATTAACACGTTTCTGCAAAATTTAAATACAAACACGATGGAATAATATTTCTTCGAGGGATCAGATAACGACACGATGAAATTCCTTTCGAATTTAAACTCGAAAAATTTCCAATGCCTGTAAAATAACGTTAACCAGTGAATTCGGATATGAAACCGTATATTTTCATGATTCTGTATATACTGTTACTGTAAGATTGTATTGAAAAAAAGCGATGGAAACAAAACCGCAGCACTGGAAGTTTTCCCTATGGAAATTCGAGCACAAATCAAAACGATACAGGGAAAAAAGCTGGGTTAATAAAAAAAGAAATTCCTGGACGACCCTTCATCCCTCGACTGGAAACGCAATAAATACGAATCCACTCTATATTTCGACTCACCCCCGTGTATCCTAAAACGCTTCACCTCGTCCTCTATCGCTTATGTCCTCGTAAATTACTTTTATAACGTTGCTGTTTATATCTACGTAACGTCACGATTATTTATTGTTCGTTTCACCGTGTCACGACTATTCGTTCCTCATCATTGAGGAAATTTACAACCACCAGCACTGTCTGATCGTAAATTGGAGGAAAAAGGTCTACCTCGCGTCTTGAAATAACACGTATTATTAGATTTATCGAAACAGACATATAAATGAAAAAAAAATGAAGCAACCAGACAGGAAAAGAACGAACACGAAGCTTTTAATGCGACGCAGTCCATATAGGAGAAAGCTCTGCACCAATCGAAAGCTCATAGCCTTAAATCCAGCGTTGCCAATGGCAACCTGCTTGGTCGATCGGTCAAAAGCACTTTCTACTCCATTATTTTTCGATTTTATATACCACTGACTTAAAGAACCTACCCTACTTCCTCTCAAACTCGAAACTCCTCTCTTCTTATCCTTGATTACAACAAACGTAGCTGAACCATGATTGTCCATCAGGGTGGAAAGAATCTCCAGATGTTTAGGATCCTGTAGATTGTTTCATAAGCATTCAGGATTAACCCATCATTGTTATTAATTTCATGCCCATCTTGCCCTAACATTCGTCTTTGAATGTCTTTGCATTCTGAATACTTCCTCATCTAATGACTCTCATTAATATTCGTCACTGTCATTTTTGAATGATCGATACTCCATCCTTGATTAATTTTCAAATGATAGAATCTGCGAAAAAGGGTTAGGAGGTACAGAACCGAGCCCAGAATCTCCACCATGATCCTGGTAACCCATTGTCACCTGTATAATTAATTATAACTAATATAATTAGTAATTAATTATGTAGAATGTTTATTTGCAGATTATTTAATTTGTTGCTCAGACGAATAATTTATATAAAAACGATCATGGTTGTTGTAAAATGTATCAAGAAAATAAATAATCATTCACTTTGATCGCAGGTTTATAAACCAGTTTGTTTTCAATCTTATGGAACGTTTCTCTGTATTCTTCTTCGAACCGTTTCAAGTCCCTGCAATATGTGCAATTAATATATTCATTTTATTTATCAATGTTTGCAAGCACGTATGCACATACTTGAATTGATTCTTCGCCAACTGATGGTTTAATAAAACCCGCTTAATAAGATGCTTCGAGTACATGGAAGGAAGATCCTTGATTCTGCAATGAACCTCAGCCTCTTCCTGGGTTAAAAGGATACAGTTCCATGGTGACCATTCTTCTTCCACGTTATATCGAACCATTCTCAGAACGAAAAGATCCTTGTTCTCACTCATAATCGAATGACCATGCCAGATGTTGTTCACCAGATGATACATATCGTGTTTTTGCATCACGAATGAAATAGCTGACGAAGCACATCTGCTTTTCTCATCAGAACGTACGCAATCCAAAAGAAACTCGTAAGGTGCGTAACTCACGTGTGCAGTGTTTCGTTCTCGCAACCAGGTACACTCTGGTTGCAATGAAATATTATGTTTTAACAATAAAGAAAAAAGGATAAAAAAGAATGTACCTATACATGAAGATAACTTTTTCATCCTTCCATGGACCGTGAATTTTTGACTGGGTAGCAGTTTCAAGCAACTAGGGCATAATTTCGTGTTTGTTTCTATGGGTTCTCGTAGTTTCTCATCGTCCACATTTTTGCAGAAATTTTCGTCATCATTGACGCAGCAACAGGAATGCGACGATCGTACAAAGTACAAGTAATCATCTGCATAATTGTTTTCAATCAATTATCCTTGGTAAATTAATTGAAGAATGAGAAATTAATTATAATTCTTACAGATTATTCTTTTCCTAAAATACTCCAGTGACATGTTTTTCATCCCTCTTGATAGATAAGCCAATTCTTGATCTAAAAGTTTAATTAAATTTAACGCAGCCACACAATTATGCACTTCTAATGATTTCTTCAGTATCGTCAGTATCTCCATACGTTCTCCTCGAGTGACGTTGTATTTCATCAATGAATCGTAGATCGTTTTGAATTCTCGTGCTTTCTGATTCCTCATCGTATCTACCTTTACCAGTTTCCCCTTGTAACCATGCCAGGTGATAGATTTGCAATTAAACGTGATGAATTTCACACGTTTCCTGTTCCTATACTCTTTCTTCACTTCTTGTCTCTTCTGGTCGATCACCTTGAACATTTCCACGGTTTTATCCAGGATTACATAATTTTCTGCGCATCTTGCAGCCTTGAAGAAACGCTGCTTCGTGCAGTCGAGACGATTCAATCTCCATTTCTCGACCAGCTCGTACAACATGTCGAAATCTTGTCGAGATTTTGGATTGATTCGTCCAAAAATTTCTTGCTGATGTCTTTTTCTGGAAATATGGAAAGTGGGAAAGAAGGGTAATCATTTGGCTATCTCGAAGAAGAGAAACTTTGGCAAATTTTAATAGTACACTTAAACTAAATTTCGAAATTCCACATTTGGGAACAGCTTAGATAGTTTATAACTTTAATTACCTGTAAATTAGGGATTTTTCTAACTCGTACATCTTGCAATCGTCGACCAACTCCCGATACTGTTTCGCAAATTTTTTAATGTTCTTCAATAATACATATATTCTATAGTTTCTTTGAATAATTCTAGCTTTTCCATCGTAATCTAATCGCTTCATCATTTCTTCGTACGTTTCATAAGGTTTCGACGTTAAACATTTATCGGAACCGTTTGATATAAAACAATCTGGTCTAAATAAAAGGAAGAAATGAATGAATCGATTAGTGGATGAGAAATCATTTCAACAACAATATCAAATGATTTTTAGATTCATTAGTGTTAAAAAGAAGAGATGCTATATCAAGGATAAGATACTGATGTTTCTTCGTCTTAGGACAGAAAGAATTCTTCATTCTGCGAAGACCTTGCTTTAAGTCGAATGATAAGAAAAGATACATATTGCTTCATCAAGAAAATGAAACATTCTAATGATGCCAAGTGGTTTTAATTTCAAGGAAAGGTATTGTACCGCCACATCTGTGTTGGATGATGGCATGGTGTTTGCGTGGTCGTTTCTAGTGTTGCAATATATTGCACCATTCTGCTGCACGTTTTTCTTTTCGGCATTCTTAAAGGTCCTGTTTGAGATGCAGCATTTAAATATTCTAATTTAGTAATCTTGTGCCTCCATCCTCCCAAATAGGGTTTCTTTATTCTTCGATCTTCTATCTTCCACGCTGAACAGCAAACCATCTTGAGATGATATATATATATGATTGAAAATAATTTATATGGCACAGCAACAAATCGTTTTATTCAATTTTAGAAAATAATAGGTTGTACATCGAGTTCAATTTCGAGTACAAAATCTGCTATTAATTTCATTTGTTTTTATGAATATGTCTGCTGTGTGTATGTGTAGTCCATTCAACGAAATGAGACAGTAAATGTGTAAAAATTTACGTGTTTGAAGCAAGCCCGACTCACAGTATATAGACCTCGATGAAGCGTATGAAGAACTGGAAGCAACTGTGCTCCGACCCAACGTCGAGCGCGTGAATTTGTGAACATATACTGACTCATCTCGTTGGACGGCCTATAGTATTGTATAATTAAAAGATTCTTTTCTTTCTTCTTATTAAATACGCTTCTTATCCATCTCAGATTATCGCTTTTTATTAGACATACATCACCTTCTCACATGAATCTTGCGATTTACAAGCATTTTATTCTTTTTTTTTTCCTTTCAATTATTAATTTTACATTCAGATTCATTGCTTCGATTCAATATTACAATTTTCGTGTATGTATAGTACAGGATTTAACAATGTATATAAACCATAGCTATTTTCGTCCAGATGATCCGAGCTACAATGCCCATAGACGAAAAGAAATTAGGTCACATGAGATTAATAAAATTATAAAATTATTCTGTAAAAAAGATTGTTATCAGAACGTGTACTCTGGTAGATGAAGCGTTCAATAGTTTCCAAATGTTACACATACCTCTAACAAGAATCGTTAACAACTTTACTAATAAAATGTGTTACTATACAATATTTCGAGACTATACATTCTACATGTTTATGTACATTTCACAGCGACCCGTCAATTTCACAAAGACCTCACCCTCAAACAATCGGCGCATTCATTCTTAATATCCACATGAGCTCACTTAAAACATATACAATTTGTGATAAACTATATACAAATATCGTTTTTCATTTTGTATAGAAATTTATCCACAAAGTACGAGAAATAATACACATCTGTACAATGAAGTGGGTGCACGTTAATAAAACAAAAAAGGGGGAAGAGCTTCAAAGGTTGTATTAAATGAAAGAAAAAGGCATCCAAAGTCAACAACACAAAAATATTTTTTACACGGTTAAAGCTAGAATAAATAATATGTCGTTTATAGCATGAAATGATGGCTATTACAAATGAATTTTAAGTTAGTTTTATCAGTGGGAAATGTTGATGACAAGAAAAGTCAAATACTGGAGGTTTTTTAGAATCCTTTTTATGCCCATCAGCAAGTAATTTTAGAACCACAAAATTCGTTTTCGCCACTTTTAATAAATCATTAATCTGCAAATCAAACGATATATACAATGAATAAAAAAACAAGTTTAAGATTAAACGAACAAAAAATTCAGAAGTATACCTCATTCACGGTACTAGCGTTCGGTGGATAAAGGGACAATGCTCTTTCCAACATATTCCTAGCTTGATGAAAATGACGGCACCCGGCTATGTACTGCGTTTCACTAGTAACCTTCTCCTATCAAAACGGAACTTGATGTTATTTAGGAATAGAAAAGAAGAAAGAAAAATAGAGAAATTGCACTTACGTTTCGTTTATGCATCTGTGCATTAGTCATATCTATAAATTCTGGATAATTAACGGGTGGCGGAGTCAATAATGAAGAAAACGGTAGTAACCTATGTTCATACCGAACTCGTTCTGAATCAAATTGCATCTCGGGAAGTGGTATCTTCCCATCCATACGAAAACCTACTAAAGCCTATTGAAACAATTTTACAGCTTTAGCTAAATTATAAATTTAAAAAATCACATTATTTCATAACAATTAGATATATAAAATTTACTTTATAGTATCCACCACATATATTTTGCATAGCTTGGTACATTAATATTTCTAAGTCATACGGTCTTGGTGTCGACTTTTTCTTTTTATTTTTAGCACTCTTTTTACCTCCTCTACCTTTATGTGTATCGTTATGTACATCTTGATCTATTAAGAATGTATCTGCTCTTGTAATAGCTGATACAAGCCATCCGTAAAGAAATTCATACAGGTACCAGAATATGTAGTGATATTCATGTACCGAATACAATTCAAGCTCAAAACCACTTAACAAGTACATAACCATAACTCGTAACGTATGATATAAAATCCATGTTCCAAAACATGCTAAATGTGATCTGTGTGTGTCAATTTTTGAGCATAAGGTATGTAAGAATCCATCTACTCTTTCGGCCTATTGAAATTTCAAATTATAAATGATTGGCAATATTAACCAACATATATAATTGGCAGTATAAGCAACATATTATAAAACATACTTCATCTTGTAATGTTGCAAAATCCTCCAATAAATGTGCCAATTTATCTCTCTGCCTAGCTCTGTTGTGACCAGTAAGTTGCAATAAACTGCCAAACACGCTGACGCAATGAGATAAAAAACTATCGACATATTCCTTGGCCTGATGATTTTGAAGTAATGTACTCTTTGGCATTAAAACGGGAGGCGCGATAAAACTTCGCGCTGCATCTTTCAGAACGTCGGCAAAATTTTGAACGCCAAACACTCGATTTGTTGTTGGCAAATAAACAATTTGCAGCATTGATCTGGATAATATACATGGACTTTGTCGTGAAAATTCTAAAAAAAAGTCCTAAAAAGAAATCAGTGTACTTGGAATGTATGCCTGTATTTTATGCCTGTTGTAAATCTTTTCTTACCAAAGCTGCATGAAATCCACTTTGATTAGTAATCATAGTGACTGTACGAAATCTATTTAGTAACTCATCTAAATATTTCAGGGCCTCTGTTCTTGGTTTTATTTTGGTATAACGCGGGAATGTTGGTGGTAATAATCTTTGATTCACCATAGGATCAAATCCCATAATGTTTGGATAGTTTGCTAAAATTATGATTTATATTACTCCTGTAAGCAGATAACAAAATAATGTTAAGAAACTTACATATCTCATCAGCCTTCTCTCCGCGATTCACTGTTTTAATCATGACTTGAATCATGTACGAACAATTTGTTAATAATCTATGACAATCATTTAAATTTTGTTGTAATTGCTCTTTTTTCCCCATTAATGTCAGTATTTGATAAAACATTTTAGTAAATCTAATTCTAGCATATAATGCTAATCCATCGTTATACTGAAAAAAACGATGATAATAATTATTTAACCTTCTTGTTATTAAAAATATATATATAACAAACAGATATACATAGATTATAAAAAGCTTAATGTGCTTTCCTTTTAGAAAATGCACCTACTTCCTTCTCAGATTCTACATCAACTGGCTTTATTCTACTTTTCCTATGTAATTCTTCTTCTACTTCTCTCAGCATGGATATGGTTTTTTGTTCTGTAATATCCTGCTGCAATTTGTAGCCATAAGTAACACTTTGGAAATCTTCTTCCTCAAAAACTAATGCTTTATTGATGCAGTCTTTAATTATTTCAATTATTTTATACACAGCATAACAAAAGGTCTTCAAGGATTTATCTACTATTTGACTGGGTTGGTGAAGGTACAAGTTGATGAAAACTGTTTGGGCCAAACTATGACCTTCAAGCCAAGACACTATACACGCATAAGTTGAATCTATTATTCCTATAATTTCAGATGGAGTCAAATTGTCCAGTTTTAATGCACCAGAATCAACAGCCTGTGCGAAGGTACACGGTTTGTTGTTCCCTCTATTACATAGCATGCCAGCATCCATTTTTGGATCCATCATTTCAATCGCAGACATTGCTTCAAATAACCCAAACAACTCATCATGTAAAAGTTCTCCCAATTCCAGCTCTAGACAAACATATCAATGAAACATTTTATATTAACAATGCTATTAACTGTATTAATTCACACTATTAATTAATATAAACTAAAGTCCTTAAAGCAATTCTTTTAAATGTTCTTCAAATACTTAATTATAAATAATGTTTCAAATGATGTATTATTACATCTAATTTTTATGATTTTGGTGGATACAGGGTAAGCAAAAATATGTACAATAAAAAAACAAAAAAGATAACTAAAGGGTGCATTAAAAAGGAAAAAAATTAGTTTTTAAACAAGCACCTGTAATGGCTTCGAAAAATTCGTGAGTAATATCCACCCAATTGTAAGTGACTTGGTCGAATCTGCAATGTAAAATAGATGTATAAATTAAAAAATATCGCTAAGAATTGCAGATACTGTTATGCGTTAGGTTATTTTCCTAAACTCCAATTAAAGTCGTGATATCTTTTATACAGCATCTTTATAGAATTGTTTATAAGTTATTAGGTTAATTTGTTTATTGTAATTAATACATCACGACTCACTGTGATTCTTTATCTTCACCCATGTCAATCGAATTCTGTTCTTCTACCATGGTCGCCATTCTTGCAGACTGACCTGTCACATTACAGTGACTACAAATATAAAAAGACTGAACATATCTTTGTTCTCAAAGGGTTATGATTTTTGGGATCCCAGCTACCCCCAGGTGAAGTTAGGTCTGTACGAACAGAACACAATTGGTATGACAGTCTCGAGATTATATTATTTTGTCGACTCGTCGGTGCTGCTGCTACATGCTTAGGGCGATGCTAGCCCTATTATATTTTCAATCATTTTATAGACAGCATAATAAAAGGTCTTCAAGGATTTATCTACTATTTGACTGGATTGGTGAAGGTACAAGTTGCCGTGGTACAAGAAAAACCGTGGAGGCCGAACTTCGAATTCCGCGTCGGTAAAACAGTCAACGTTTCATCGAAAATTAGGTCGAACAGAAACCGATTTAAGCGCCACCTCAATTCTCCATTTATGCAAATTTTTACTTTCATTCAATAATGAATTCCTCTCGAAAATTGTTATAAAAAAGATATTTATTAGTCAACGTAGCGAACTTCTATCAAATGAAAAACAATGTGCTCTGTGGACAAGGAGGAGATCTGGCGCCTGACCAGAGTCATGGATAAAGAAATTTACGACCTTTCCAATGTACAACGTCTCTGCTTGAAATATCTTCGCCAGGGTTGATTTCTTTCTACCATTGGGTATCAAACAACTTCGTTTTTTCTAAATTCCATATTTTGTAATTTTCTTTTTATTTTATTTTTAACCGACTTCGAAAAGAAGGAGGTAATTAGTCATTTGTAATTAGTCAAAAATCATACAAGTTTCTTTTTCAGGAACTATAAAATTACTATAGTTATACGTTCTATATGGTAATATTGCAATCTCGAAAATACTTTTCTGAATTTAAACTATTGTTTCCCAATTAAAAAATATATAAATCTTTTTATTGTAGCTCTTAGCTTGATATCGCTTTCTAAAAGTTATCTTTAGAAAACGATATCAATTACCAGGTCACACCACATGGAGGTGGCTACTTTAGTGACCCACCCTAAAATCATAAGAACGTGAAACCATTCAAAACATACAACATAAAATAAAAATTTAAACAATACAATCTTGAAATAGAAAATAAAATTAACATCCTAATATCAGAAACAATTGAGAAAATAATAATAATTTAACAATAAAATGCTGAAATAGAAAATATAATTAACATCATAATTTCAGTAACAATTAACAAAATAACAATTGAACAACAAAATGCTGTAATAGAAAAGATTATTATTATATACATGAGGAGCATAATTTCCTGAAATAAAATAGTGACCTCCCTAAAATCACAAAACCCCTCAAAACAAACAACATAAAACTTTCAACAATAAAATGCTGAAATAGAAAATAGAAAATATAATTAATATCATAATTTCAGTAACAATTAACGAAATAACAATTGAACAACAAAATGCTGTAATAGAAAAGATGATTATTATATACATGAGGAGAATAATTTCCTGAAATAAAATAGTGACCTCCCTAAAATCACAAAACCCCCCAAAACAGACAACATTAAATAAAAATTTCAACAATAAAATTCTGAAAGAGAAAATATAATTAACACCACAATTTCAATAACAATTAAAATAAAAAATGCCACGAACAGAAAACATAGTTACCATTGCAACCTCAGAGCTGTTTAATAAAAGAAACGAGAATACGAAATCGGTATAAGAAGAGAATAATTTCCTGAAATAAAATAGTAAACCCCCCAAAACAGACAACATAAAATAAAAATTTCAACAATAAAATGCAGAAACAGAAAATATAATTAACATCACAATTTCGATAACAATTGAAACGGAAAATTTCGATAACAATTGAAACGGAAAATACCGAGAACAGAAACAAAATTGCAATAAAATTTCAAGTTCAATATGTTCTCGACGGTACTTTTCATACCGGTCAAGAAAAAAAAAGAAAAGAACAAATTAGCGAGCATAGTGACAGAATGACTGTCCATCCGAAGATGGAGAGCCATTAGTAGTTCCCCTCTTCTGGGCAAATTTTGCCGGGGCTCTTCGGCATGTAGCCTCTTCTTTCTTCGGCAATAGCCTCACAAAAATCACTCGCGAAAATTTTACGTTTGCTCAGACATTTATAAAAACGTAGCACGTAAACGAGCAACGATCCCTTGAATCGCTACTCGCATACCTGCATAATTTTTGCAAATGTCCAAGCACAAACACTTTTTAATTTCACTTCACTTCACTGCACTTTCACTTTAATACTTCATTTTTGTAATCGGGTCTAGTACCACGACTACGACTTACAAACTAATAAGGCTTGGCCTTGAAAAAATCAAGAGAGAATGCTAAATTAATTAATTAATCAACTAATTAATTTGCATTTTCATTTTTCCTCTTGATTTTTTAATTTCCAACCCCAGATACAAGCTTCTCACGTATTAGAGGAGAATACGAAGAGAAACATGAAAGCTTGCTCTGGCCCTGCCTACTTATAAACTAAACTCAATCACACCAGAAGTAAACTACCTGCCTGCCTATCGCTATATTTAAAAAAGGGCAAAAATCATTCTCACAAAAATTCACTCCACGGTTCTCATACAACCACCCGGGTGCAAAAATGCCTACACCTAGGGAGTACGTCCCGGGACGCCTCCGACACCCGAGTTCAATTCAACATTCACACTCTAATAATTTCATACCTTTTTGCTGAAATCGACTGACAAATAATAGTGAACATTATGCTAAAGTAATATATTTCATTTTAGTATTCTATTGAATTATCTAATGTAAAAATTTTTCAATTTATTCTTGATAAGTATTTTCTAATGTTATAGTAAGTTAAGATTGTTAATAAACGATACAAATCCCACATCCTAACCACACACACACATGTGGAACTTGTATCGTAGTTCACTACTGGTTCACTACTTTTGTCAGTCGCCAAAATGTATTACACTTAAAACTAAACCTTGTCCACCGCCCTCCACCCACGCGAGTACATCTAAGTACCCGAATGAGCTTTGGGCATAAAAATGAACAAGGCCAAAGGTATTTTCACCTACCAGTTTTCTTCATGTGTGCTGAAATGCCTAAGCTAAAACGTATGATTAGCAAAAACTAAAGATGATATTCTCACTTTATTAAAAGTAAGAATATCGGCGAAATTTCACGGCTACGATTTAGTATATGGGCTGGCCCCCCCCAGGGGGATGGAGTATATAGTCGGATAGCTTGGAGGATGACCGCGAAAAAAAGACAGAGTGATTGGGGGTAAAAGAATATGCGTAACGCGGTGTAAGATCAGTCGAAGACGAGAGCGATCTGATCCGAATAAACGATTTGATCAGACTATTTTAATAAAAGTGACTCGACATTGCAAATATAAAGCTTGAAGAGCAAATACAGAAAAGCAAAATTGAGTAACTATGACATAAAACATGGTGCACTGCTAATATCAGCTGGCAACGGAGGTTCTTAGGCCCCCTGAACTTGCGCTCGACGCTACATACCACCCACCCCGCCTGGACGTCGTAACGCCAGGACAGGATGCACCCCTTCGCTAAGAGCGCTACCCGCCCGTCCAGCACGTTGCATCCAACGGTGTCAGATTGACGGACGCCCATAGTATAGACAAAAGGACTACAGTTTAGAATATGGTAACATATTTACATATGTTCCGTATTCTAAAGCTGCGCCTGCAAAGGCCTAGTAATGCATGGGTTTGTCTCCCATGAGATGGTGTTTCACGGTCTTATGCCGCGGAATCCTTGTAACTAATTTCATTAAATAAATAATATATTGGATTGAGTTTAAAAACCAAAAGGATTCCCACCGAATACTAGTCAGTGCATTGTCATATTTACTCTCGCGTTCGAAATTTTTCGCAACACTAATTAAAATAGAAAATCCTGATCTAAAAACATAACTAGTACATAAACATCTAACGGGCGAATATTTCACTATACCGGGGTATGCGGGTGGATAAATGATTATGTGATAGAGTTCATGAGGCTGAAGTGTGAATGATGAACGTTTAGAGTCGAGAATCGTGAACGTGACAGAATGAAGTTGAAGTATGAACGAAGAACTTCCTACAATGCTTGAAGAGCAAATACTGAAAAGCAAAATAGAGCAACTATGACGCAACAACGGTGCACTTCTAATATAGGGCTGGCAAGGGAGGTTCTTAGGCCCCCTGAACTTGCGTTCGACGCTACCACCACCCACCCCGCCTAGGATAGGATGCACCCCTTCGCTAAGAGCGCTACCCGCCCGTCCAACACGTTGCATCCAACGTGTCAGATTGACGGACGCCCATAGTATAGACAAAAGGCTGCAGTTTACAATATGTAACATATGGTCGTGCGCCACATTCTAAAGCTGCGCCTGCAAAGGCCTAGTAATGCATGGTTTTATCTCCCATGAGATGGTTTCACGGTCTTATGCCGCGGAATCCTTGTAACTAATTTGATTAACTAAATGCATTGACTTTCAAAACCAAAAGGATTCCCACCCTATACTCGTAAGTGCATCGTCATATTTACTCTCGCGTTATCTTTCGCAACACTAATTAAAATAGAAAATACTGATCTAGCAACATGACTAAAGGGGAGCTTTAAATTATGCTTGAAGAGCAAATATTGAAAAGAAAAATTAAGCAAATATGACTCCACATGCGTCCACTGCTAATATCAGCTGGCAACGGAGGTTCTTAGGCCCCCTGCACTTACGCACGACGCTACATACCACCCATCCCGCCTGTTTAAGGCACCTGGCCGCAATGGCACCTGGCCATTAAGGCGGGATGCACCCCTTCGCTAATAGCGCTACCCACCCATCGAACACGTTGCATCCAACGTGTCCGAGTGGTGGACGCTAATAGTATAGGCAAAAGGACTTTAAGACAGCTTAGCGTATGGAGTGCGACATACTTAAATGTCCCGTACCCTATGGCTGTGCCTGCAAAGGCCTAGTAATGCATGGTTTTATCTCCCATGAGGTGGTGTTCACGGTCTTATGCCGCGGAATCCTTGTAACTAATTTTATCACATAAAAACCAAAAGGATTCCCACCGAATACTAGTCAGTGTATAGTCATATTTACTCTCGCGTTGGAAATTTTTCGCAACACTAATTAAAATAGAAAATCCTAATCTAGAAACATGTCTGGTACATTAATATCTAACGGGGTAATATTTCACTACACAAAGGTATGCAGGTGGATAAATGATTATGTGATAGAGTTCATGAGGCTGAAGTGTGAATGATGAGTGTTTAGGGTCGAGAACCGTGAACGTGACAGAATGAATTTGATGTACGAACGAAGAGCTTTCTACAATGCTTGAAGAGCAAATACTGAAAAGCAAAATAGAGCAACTATGACGCAAAAACGGTGCACTTCTAATATCAGCTGGCAACGGAGGTTCTTAGGCCCCCTGAACTTGCGCTCGACGCTACATACCACCCACCCCGCCTAGAACAGGGTGCACCCCTTCGCTAAGAGCGCTACCCGCCCGTCCAACACGTTGCATCCAACGGTGTCAGATTGACGGACGCCCATAGTATAGACAAAAGGCAGCAGTTTATCAAATGGAAGATTTGGTACTCCGCCACATTCTAAATCTGCGCCTTGAAAGGCCTAGTAATGCATGGTTTTATCTCCCATGAGATGGTGTTCACGGTCTTATGCCGCGGAATCCTTGTAACTAATTTGATTAATTAAATAAAACATTGAGTTTAAAAACAAAAAGGATTCCCACCGAATACTAGTAAGTGCATCGTCATATTTACTCTCGCGTTATTTTACGCAACACTAATTAAAATAGAAAATCCTGATCTAGTAACATGACTAAAGGGGAGCTTTAAATTATGCTTGAAGAGCAAATATTGAAAAGCAAAATTGAACAAATATGACTCAAACATGCGTCCACTGCTAATATCAGCTGGCAACGAAGGTTCTTAGGCCCCCTAGTTCATACGCCAGACGCTACATACCACCCATCCCGCCTGTTTAAGGCACCTGGCCGTAATGGCACTTGGCCATTAAGGCAGGATGCACCCCTTCGCTAATAGCGCTACCCACCCATCGAACACGTTGCATCCAACGTGTCCGAGTGGTGGACGCTAATAGTATAGGCAAAAGGACTTTAAGACAGCTTAGCGTATGGAGTGCGACATACTTAAATGTCCCGTACCCTATGGCTGTGCCTGCAAAGGCCTAGTAATGCATGGTTTTATCTCCCATGAGGTGGTGTTCACGGTCTTATGCCGCGGAATCCTTGTAACTAATTTGAATAAATAAATAAAATATTGGACTGATTTTAAAAACCAAAAGGATTCCCACCGAATACTAGCCAGTGAATAGTCATATTTATTCTCGCGTTGGAAATTTTTCGCAACACTACTTAAACTTGAAAATTCTAACGGGGTAATATTTACTTTCGCGTTGAGAATTTTTCGCAACACTACTTAAACTTGAAAATCCCAACGAGGTAATATTTCACTACACAATGGTATGCGGGTGGATAAATGATTATGTGATAGAGTTCGTGAGGCTGAAGTGCGAATGATGAGTGTTTAGGGTCGAGAACCGTGAACGTAACAGAATGAATTTCAAGTTCGAAAGGGAAACTTTATACAATGCTTGAAGAGCAAATACTAAAAAGCAAAATTGGGCAACTATGACGTAAAACATTGTGCACTGCTAATATCAGCTGGCAACGGAGGTTCTTAGGCCCCCTGAACTTGCGCTCGACGCTACATACCACCCACCCCGCCTGGACGTCGTAACGCCAGGACAGGATGCACCCCTTCGCTAAGAGCGCTACCCGCCCGTCCAACACGTTGCATCCAACGGTGTCAGATTGACGGACGCCCCTAGTATAGACAAAAGGACTACAGTTTAGAATATGGTAACATATTTTCATATGTTCCATATTCTAAAGCTGCGCCTGCAAAGGCCTAGTAATGCATGGGTTTATCTCCCATGAGATGGTGTTTCACGGTCTTATGCCGCGGAATCCTTGTAACTAATTTTATTAAATAAATGATACATTGGATTGAATTTAAAAACCAAAAGGATTCCCACCGAATACTAGTCAGTGCATTGTCATAGTTACCCCCGCGCTGTAAATTTTTCGCAACACTAATAAATCTGAAAATCCCACCCCCCTGTGGGGGCCAGCCCATCTACTAATCTGATGCCAATTTCACGAATAAAATCGGAAAAACGTTTCAATTTCAAGAGCGATTTCCTTATCAAAGTAAGTAGTTGAAGTAATTAAAAGTATTCATGCTTATTACTTTGATATTGAAATCTGCTCATCGCGAAATAAATTCTTGTACATATAAAAAAGAAAGTGTATTGTGAAATCGGAGGGTCATCCGACTTCTATACATTTTTAAACTCGAAATCTATATGTATATGTAAATATGTACAAGAAAACCCTATCCTGAGCTAAGACATAAAATACACAAAAAAACAATTTGCACGATTATCATTGTATAAAATGATACAGTGATATTCGTGGGTCACTATGCTCGCTCAAAAAATAAAAATTACAACCAATTCCCGTGTCGCTACGGACCATTCGTCCTACGACATGATGGGAACCGGAGGAACTTTAAAGCATGCGACTCACCGATCGTTGACTTGTACTACTGCACTCGCCACGCATCTTAGATTGATCCATGATTGATCGTCAAAGAAACGGTACCCCCCCTGGCCAAAGCATTCATCTGAAAGTATAAAAATCACGATTCTTGAAAGATATATGTTTTCTCTGAATTTGTTGTAGTTAATATGCTAATACATAGGATAATTCAAAAATATGCATGCAAAACTATATGGGAATAACTAAATCATAAAATACGGTAAAACACATGCAAATAAATACATCCCAAAACACATGAAGATCAAAACCATAGAAGACCATAAAATATTTGCAAAATTGTAGTAAAACACATAGGGTACCACTTCATAAAACCTACTAATAAATCCGTATAAATATACCAAAACACATAGGGTACTACTCCATAAAACCCACTAATAAATCCGTATAAATATGCCAAAGCACATAGGGTACCACTCCATAAAACCCACTAATAAATCCGTAAAAATATGCCGAAGCACATAGGGAACCACACCATAAAACACAATAAAGCACATGCAGGTACATGGGGTACCACGCCATAAAACACAATAAAGCACATGCAGGTACAAGGGGTACCACACCATAAAACGAACTAATATATCCGTATAAATATTCCAAAACACATGGGAAACACTATAGGAAACACTATAGGCAAACACAGTAACACTTATGGTAATACACTGATAAATCCATGCACGAATATCCATGGTATCAACCCGTACCGGTATATGTTTGACAGATCCATCCGTATCGTTCAGCAGTCGCGATAAGACTGACTAGATTTGACCCCTCTCGAGGTCGCGCTTGTACCGGCGCGCTGCGCGCGCAACCAAGTATGACGTTCCGTTTCACCGGTTCCGGTGAATATCTATTTGATATTTGTTAATATTTGTTTAATAATTATTTTATATTTTACATTTGTTTATTAATCAAATTATTGTTATATCTATTTAAATTGTTTATTTCTTTCCATTTCCGCGTGGGTATATTGCAAAATTTTGTTTAATTATTCTATCAAAAATTATTTAATTATTATTTTTAATTTTACAATTGTTTGTTAATCAAATTATTGTTATATCTGTTTAAATTGTTTATTTCTTCAATTTTTGCGCGGGTATATTGCAAAATTTGGTTTGATTATTCTATTCAAATTTATTTAATTACTATTTATAATTTTACAATTGTTTGTTAATTAAATTATTGTTATATCTATTGAAATTTATTATTTTTATACACGGATATCCGGTAAATTTGTTTGAATTATTTAATTTTTATACAATATTAAGAAGAGATTATTATGTTTTAATTTTGATTTTTATCAAATAGTTATTGAACGTTATACAATAATAGCAGTTAGAAATACTCTTCTATTCTTTAATTAATTTATTGCTTTTCTAAAATGATTTATTTTCCAAAGTGATTGAAGTTAAATTTTTACCCGTGTCTACCCCCTTAAGGGGGTAATGCAGCGAGGTGACATTACCGGCAAAAATGGGCCTATCTAGGAATAATTTATGAACTTTTATGATTGATTCTTAATCTACATACTTGTAGCGACTTTCTAATATAGGTTTTGTAAGAATCTAGTCACTAATTAATTAATTATGAACCCTTATAGGGGCGGCGGCTTGAACAAAAATGATCACTCTAAATATTACTAGTAATTAATTAATTACTTTCAGAGGGTAGATAAAACCTATACTAGAAGAAAGCTACGGTGCTATTTTTTATTCTTTAATAAGAATGATGGACTTTGACGCGTGAATGTCTTTTTCACGCGTCAGAGTTCATCGCCTCTTCTAGGCTCAAATGTCCCATTCTCCACGACACATTGTATCGTCGTCAACGGTTCGGTCGCAAAAAACGAATGAACTACGCCCTATAGAAAAAAACGAGAAAGTAAATTTGTAGTCTGTTTTACCTTGTTGACGTCTTTCGCGAGTGAACAATCAACGAAATCGTAGTTTTCAAATTTCTTCTACCTGGAGGCTTCACTTGTACATCATCTCTTGGGTGCTCGTTTTGTTCTATCTGAACCAAAGAATGGTAGTCTGGTACCCATTTGGACACACGATTCACAGAAATGTTTATATTACGAATAAATTGATGCAGGTGAGTCCGATCCGCCATTTTCTTGACAGTTGACAGACAAAACTTTCAATATTTTATAACTTTTTGACGATTTGGATAATATAAGGACCAGACTACCATTCTTTAGGGCCTCCTGAACACGTCCCTCAAATTTGTTTACATTAAGTTTAGAAATGACGACGTAATTTGAAAACACGTTTCTAGGGATTTTTCTAGGATCTGTCGGTAAAGTTTTCGACGTTCGCATCACCTTAGGTGGCTTCATTACCAAGTCGGTAACAGTCGGTAAAGGGGAATCTTCCAGGAAAGACCAGAAATCCCAGAACCCCAGGACAGGAAAACGTATGGAAGCATCGCTGTTTTCCCTGGAGAGGTCTACCATGCTCGGTGTTTTTTTTAAACTTATCGCACATATTTATTTTTGCGTTGAAATGATTATCATTAAAAATTTCAATGTAAATAATTACCGGATTAATTAATATAATGTTCTAAATCATATTACTGTAACATCTTATATTAAATTATTGTCGTATTTGTAAACTGAACTTTACCACAGTTTTATATTGAAATATACATGCTTAAGTTACAAACCTCTTAATTATGTAACATGATCTTGTCTTAATATATCATTAGATTCATTCTCCGATAATGCTGTAGTTTGTCCTGAGCTTAATGTATTATATGCTACAAAAGTTTATAACATCTATTACAATACAATATTATTTTATAGGTAGCACATTTTATAAATTTTACCTTCATTATTATGGAATGGTTTTATGTATAATATCACTAATAGGCCAAGTATTGCAGAAGAACTGCAAACATATACTAAAACATCTTTGTAATAATTTTTGGTATTAATCCAACTTCCTCTGAAAAAAATAATGTGAAATATTATTACAATTTTTAAATAAATTAGTTGCAGTTAAATTGTGTTAGATTGATAGATTTCAAACACACTAACAAATATTGAATAAGCATAACTGCTAGACCATTGCAAAGTTTATCAGTAAAACTCATGATACCATATACAAATGCACCACTATCTACATTTTGTCCTATAAAATCTGCTGTAACACCAAGACTGGTCACTAGCATAATGGATCCAGCAGACCCTATAACAGAATGATTCTTTTAAATATGTACTGTATTTCTCAAATTACTATTAAATAGTAGATTTATCATGCTAAATACCTAACATCAAAGATACTGGATATATTTCATATTTTGTATAAACCACACCAGTACCAAATTTTATCCAAACACAAGCAATTATACCCAATATAACACCAAAAGAATACGAAATTTTTCTACCTAATTTTGTATTTAATTTTTCTATAATTAAGGATATTGCAAAACTGCTCAAAAACATTATTAAGGGAATTATAGCTAAAGATGTAGCTGGCATACTTAGAGACTCATGCAAATATAAAGGAACATAAATTTGTGATAGATTTACAAATAAACGAGTGGGCATATATATACAAGCTACTTGATATAATTGGACATCTTTTAATAATAAAGATATTGCTCTTGAATTTGTACGTAATGAACCTAAAATAAATATACAAGTACATTAAAATCTTAACTATCAAATAGAAAATCTATGAATAGAATTTAATTTTACCATCAGAATTACTCAATGATCTCTCTTTAACAAAGATATGAAATAAAATAGATGTTACTACTCCTGTTCCTATTCCTATAAATACAATATCTTGAAATTTGTCTGCATCATCTGGACCAATTTGCGTATTTGCATCTTTGTTATTTGTTATATGTAAAACTGCCCAAGTAATACAATATACAAAAATATTTGATAGTACAGTAAAGCTATACCTATGTATACAAGATTATTAATTAGCATATATTTAATATTGTTATTTTAATATTACTTTAAAAAAATACCTGATAGCTATGAGTTCTGTTCTTTCATGTTCAGTAGGTGTGAGTTCTGGTACTAATGATAAATGAGATATTTGAACTGCAGCCCATCCAAATTGGAAAATCACAACAAATGCACTATAATAAATCAGTTGTGCCCATTTATGAGCAGATTCACAGCCAATGCAATGTGAAAATATAAAGGGAAATGCAAATAATACACACAGGGTACCTAAAGTGCACAATTTAAAAAGTGCTTTAATATAAAAATTGGTTAAAGTTAAATAATAATGCATATACGTATGATGTATGTATACCTATTAAATGCCATGTTTTTCTTCTTCCATATTTACATAACCAGAACTCATCAATTTTATCAGAATGAAGTCCAACAAATGGGGTAGCTAAAGCATCTGCTATTTGACCAATAAGTAAAATTACTCCTGATAATGTAGAATCAAATCCCAGTACCAAATGAAAAAATACTAATAAATAAGTAAACCACATAGAAGCACAAATATCATTTAAAACATGTCCTATTCCATATGATAATTTTAGTGAAATAGGAAGACGTTGTATTATTTCACTATAGTCTTCGGCTAAACTTCTTTGTTCACTTTCCATTGCAATATACTAAAAAAGAATTAAATGTTATTTATACAATAAATCATGCTTGTTTAAAACTTTTAGCATATGTTTTTTAATTTATTTTTTACATTTAATAAACATGCGAACTTAGTCAAAATGCGATCTTCAAAAATCTTTTATTCCTTTTAATAAGTTACAAAATAGTTAATATATCATTTCTGTTAAAAAATAATTCAAATATAAATTGAATTAATTAACTTAAACTACATGCATTTGAAAGAAAATGAAAAAGATATTTAGCAAATAGATACGTAACCTATTGTTTGTGATATTACAATTTTTTCGTGCACAATTCAAGTGATTTTAACGTTTCTTCCACACAATAATACAGTATATTTCTTAAAATTTTGTTGTCTTAATAATTTGAAACACTTAATGTCTTTTTTTTAATGTATTACTTATATTAAGTTTCAGGATGACAGGTGATGTCACCCATGTTTCATGAAACTATACATATATAGATATAATTAGAATATTTGAAAATGATTCATATCAAAACACATTTTGAAAAATATAATTTTCCATGGATATAAAACTTGACATCAAAATTAACAAATTTCTATCAGAATTGTATTATATTTATTGTTATTTACAACTGGGATAAATTAAATGTTTCACATTATACTAAAAAATAAATGTAGTAAGGGTTTTAAGGTATATTTATATTTTTACATCTTTATAATAATATGAAATAATGTACACTTAATCAAGTTAACTAATGCTTATTTTAAAACCCAGTAAAGCCAAATGCTATTGTTGCAAAGATTATTATTGAAGCTTTCAACACAGTTTTAAATCTAATTAAAAATATTCATAAACGTGTCTTTCTTTTGACTATCATACAATAATACTTTATAAATTTATACATATCTTTACTTGATGTACAATGCACTAGTAATATTCTTTCAAACACTCAAAGATGATCTTGAATTTATATAAAACTGATGTCCTGAAAACAGTAATGTAAAAACATAAATGCAGGCTGCAATCCAACAATTATATGCATTTTGTTTATAACCCCTGTCTGCTGCAGCGTAAAAGTCTGTAGCTTTAACAAACTCGCCTTCTAATGGAAGATCTTCTATTAAAGCTACACTTTTGACATAGAAGAATATTCCCATTAAGAGCTGAAAATTAAATTAACATTATGCTTTGACATGCAGACTTATAATCTCTGATACTTCTTGAAACTAATAAATTTATTGTATATTGATGGATTAGAATTAGGTTAAATAACTTACTAGTTGAAATATTCCCCAAACAGATAATATCAGGCCACACAGGGCGTATTTGGGTCCACATATCTTCATTTTTGGGTGTAAAAATTGATATGTTTCTATATACTTTTGTCCAAGATAACTTAATAAGAAACGTACAAATGTTAACTTGCTACGCCTTCGACAATCATATGACTTTGGTTTAGAACAGTCCTACTAGTTATCGATATCTCGAATTGCTACATCCGGTATTTGAAAATGTGTAATTCACATAAAATGCCACATCACTACATTGACAATACTTCTTAACGAACAAATAAGATTACGAATATTTTAATAAAAAACGAAAGCAAATGCAATATAATTTTTATTCCCATCATTTGCATCTTGTTCCTAATAACCATATAATTTCCATAAAAAGAAATTTCAATTTTATATCATTTTTAAAACTATTTAAGTCACTTAATACATTTTTTTTGTAATTTTTCTAACATAATTGTAATTTTTGTAATATTATAAGTTTGACTTATTACGAATGTGACAGGCAGCATACGTGATTCATACTTCCTGGTTGTCAGCCCTGATTCATAGGACCATGGTTGACCGATTGGGTTAGTTTATATTTTAGTTATCATTTAATTATTGCTATAATATTTATAAAGGGTTTAATTCTCTTTTGTGTATATAATATTAATATACGTAATACTTGTTTCAATTCAAGAATTGGAAAATTCACAAGTTCTACGGTCTACGATTTGTTAAATCGCATCAGATAACGGTGTAACTCGATAGTTTGTGATTTTGACAGTTAAATTGAATACATAATGTGAGATCTATTTAAAAGAAATAGTTAATTTGTTGCTGAATTCGGTTCATTACTATGCACTGTGTTTTTACGAATGTTGACTGAAAGATGATTATTTTTTATGTGATTTATTCCAGTAAATAGCGAGGCTAATGCCAGACGCATTGCTATGGTCGAAAACTGCTTTGGCAGTTCTGGCCAGGTGAGATTAATATGTTAGAATTATTAGTATTTTACTTTATGTTGTCTTTAACATTTTATTTTTCAAGAACTTATTTGTAACATAATATTTAAATGAAAAGATTTATAAAATTAAATGGTATCCTGTCAGGTAGCTAAGTATATTATATATTTCAGCCACTTGCAGTACCTGGAAGAGTTTTAGTTGGAGAAGGTGTATTAACAAAAATGTGTAGAAAGAAGCCAAAACCAAGACAGTTCTTTTTATTTAATGATATATTGGTTTATGGAAATATTGTAATGAACAAAAAAAAGGTATTAAATTATGTATTAAAAGAAAAATGGTTTTATTTTGTTTGTAATTTATTCAATTATAATAAACAATTTTATATTATGTGTGTTAACAGTATAACAAGCAACACATAATACCACTTGAACAGGTCAAACTTGAATCTTTAGCTGATGATGGTCGTAAGTTATATGTATTTTCATTGTTGATCAGATCATATTCTTCATTTTTTAATAGATTTTTCACAAATCTGTTATAAAATCATAATCCTTTACTTTTATTCTCTATTTTTAATATCTGGTACCTAAAGGAATGTAGAAAAACACATGTGGTATTGCAAATATATATATAGTTACCAAGGATAGTGTAATATTTTATTATTATTTATAGAGTATCGCAATGGTTGGCTCATAAAAACAGTAACAAAGTCGTTTGCTGTTTATGCTGCCACTCCAACAGAGAAGCAAGAATGGATGGCTCATATTACTAAATGCATTGAGGATCTATTAAGAAAGAGTAAATAATAAACTTAGTAAAAAATTATATAAATTTATTATGTCATACCATGCTTATGCTTTGAATTCCTTTTTTTAATAGGTGGGAAAAAACCAGTTGAGGTTCATGCAGCTGTTTGGGTTCCAGACAATGAAGCTACAATTTGTATGCATTGTAATAAAACACAGTTTACAGTTTTAAACAGACGGGTATACATATATTATTTTTGCAAGTTGTTAAATAATATAGTTTTATACGATATAATCTTTAAAATATTAATAAAATTTTTCTAGCACCATTGTAGGCAATGTGGAGCTGTGGTATGCGGGCCTTGCAGTAATAAAAAATTGTTATTACCTGGACAAGGAAATGGAAAGGCAGTTAGAGTGTGTTTGCAATGTTATGATACAGCTAGTAAAGTAAAGGCATCATCTCCAACTGCTGTTGACAGTTTAAATAACAAAGACCAGCAACGTAATTCTGCTGATAGTTCAGGTGGTGATAGTTCTGGTGATGATGAGGAGGGAAATAAGGAAGAAAAGCATGATGAGGTAATTAAATTGAACATAAAAGTTATTTCTCTTATCACATTTTTAAATTACATATTTTTATTTTGTTGTAGCCTAAATTTTACTCCACACTTGCCCGATGAAGTTGACTATAAATATATTATACTAAATAACACTGCAAACAGGAATAATATTGAAAACAATATTTTTAAAAATTACTAATTTTAAATTGTCAATAATATTAAAAGTTATAGTGATTTAAACATTGTTAAACCTATTTTTAAATTATATTTATGTAAAGAGCTAAGAAAAATGTCTGTGTATAAACAATTTGAATAATTTTATACCAAACTTTAAAAACATACATTTTATATGATGCATATCTAATTTATGAGAATAATTTAAAACCATTCGGGATATTAAAACTTAATACATTGCTATACTATTTACACAGACATTCAACGAACAAGACTACTATTATTAACTCTTTGTATGTTGAAAAAAATAATTCGCTACAAGTGGAACTCGAAATTTTGACCCGTTTACATTTGTATTATCTTGTTATATTGTAATATCTCAATATTTACTATCATCAAATACCAATTTTCGTTGATCAAATATTTTAAGGATATATGCCACACTGTGCCTTTCTAAATAGAAGATCTGTTCTTTTGTACTGTTTTCAAACAACTGATACTGATTTCATGTCAATTTTAGAAAAAATACATTATATAATAAATTTTTAAACAGATAGAATTAAACCTTGTTTAGTTATTTACATAACATAAAATCATTGTGAAAAGCAATAATTGTAATAAAATATTAACAATAAATAATATTAAAGTTAAAAATAAAAATGTTACATATCTTGTTAAATTAAAAATATTCTAGATGATACATTTAAACGTAAAAAATGTGAAATATAGCAAATTACTTTATTGTGTAGTAAGCTGAAAATTTATATTCTATTCTGCCGATATAGATACGAATTAAAATAATATTTTCTCATTTATTCTGCTTTTATGACGATAATTTATTAAATGTCATGAGAATCTTATGTTGTTTTCTACTTACTTTCCTACATTTCGATGCTGTAGGTTGAAAAAAGTAATCTTGACTTTATTTCAATATGGCGTTGATAATTTTCAACGAACCTTTCCCTTAAGCAATTTTAAGTTTCTACCATTGACTGTGATTGGTCGTCTATTATTGCGTCTTCACATTTCGACCAATCAGGTTTATCGTTGTAGGGTGAGGTGCGCGGAGTGTGGCGAAGTACAGCATTCCTCTTCGAAGCTACGTCTGTCCTGCACGTGTCTGCAACGGGTAAGATTAAATTATCTTGAAATAGTCAATTAAATTGCCTTTCGAATGTTAGAAGTACAAAAAACAGAAAGAAAAGTCGAAGAGAAGTGTAGATTCTTAATTTTTGTCATTAATTCAACGTCTTCTTCAAAAATACACAAGTTGATAATTTTTGCTCTTGCCGAGAAATAATGTATTCTTAAATATTTCTTATCAAAATCACGACATAGGAAAGTGTTATTAAAGTAATATTTCCCTTTATTTATTACATAATTATAATAGTATAAAATATAATACAAGACGGGTGTTGCTAAAGAAGTACATTATTCGATTTTTTCGCTGATATTTATTGTATGAACGTTTCCATTATGATTAGCATTACAGTTTCGAAACTTCTACCAATGGCTGTGATTGGTCGCCCCATGTTGGCGTCCTCTCATTTCGACCAATCAGACACGTCATTGTGTGAGCGAGTGCGTGGATTTGTGACGCAGTACAGCATTCCTCTTCGAAGCTTCGTCCCTCTTGCACGTGTCTGCAACAGGTAAGATTAAATTATCTTCAAATATTAAATTAAATTGTCTTTCGGGTGTTGAAAATACAAAAAAGAGAAAGAATAGCCAAAGAGAAGTCTAGCTCTTTGTTTTTTGACATTAATTCGAGGTTATCTTTAAAAATACGTGAGTTGAAATTTTTTGCTCTTGCCGTGAATTGACAATGAAGTTGGAAGAACAGAATCTGAATTATTTTCCCCTTATATCAATAGTTTCTTTAACATTATTGCATTTTTTCATGTTTTCGATACATATTTCTCATAATTTACTGTTATAAATCGTGATACTTGATTTTCTCGTTTTTTACTATTATAGCGATATAAATACGAATTAAAATAACATTTCCTTCATTTATTCTGCTTTTATATCAATAATTTCTTAAATCCCGTCAATATCTTATATTTTTTCTACTTTGTTTCCTATATTTTCATGTTTTAAGCTGAGAAAAATAATCTTGACTTTATTTCAATATGGCGTTGATAGTTTTTAACGAACCTTTCCCTTACGATTAGTATTAAAGTTTCGAAGCAATACGAAACTTCTATCAATGGCTGTGATTGGTCGTCTATTATAGCGTCCTTCCATTTCGACCAATCAGGTTTATCGTTGCAGGGTGCAATGCGCGGAGTGTGGTGGCGTGCAACAGTCGTCTCGAAGCTTCGTCCGTTTGGCACGTGTCTGCAACAGGTAAGATTAAATTATCTTTAAATACTAAATTAAATTGCCGATCGGGTGTTAAAAGTACAAAAAACAGAAAGAAACATCGAAGAGAAGTCTGAATTCTTGATCTTTGACATTAATTCGGCGTTTTCTTCACAAATACATGAGTTGAAAATTTTTGCTCTCGTCGGGAATGTACAATAAGAGTGGAACTGTAGAATCTGAATTATTTTCTCTTTTATATCGTTAAGTTCCTAAACATTATCGAATGTTTTTCATATTGTTTCACACAATTTGCTGTTTTTAATTTAATAACGTCTTTTCTTGAGCATCGTAATATTATTTCTGTTTAGACGTGTTCATGTACTTCGTTAGGTATCGGCCGGTAGCAGAATATACCGAACATTGCCGAGTGTTGCCGAAGTGCCGACCGGTCTACGATGGAAAGGAAGGTCTCGTCATTGCTCTCTCGAGCGTCGAAGTGAGAAGACGTGTCGAGGTCGTGCTGGCGTATAAGCAATACAAAAGTACGCATAGTCTACTTATTTAAATAATTTACATAAATTATCGACTTCGATCGTTTGTTTATTTGTTGATTAAATTTAATTAGCATAAATTTTTATTTTTTATTTGTTACAGATATTTATTTGATTTCAAAAAGGCGCCATGGGATACGACACCATTGATATTGGTTCAAAATATAATTTTGTAAAGGGTATATAATATAATTGTTAACATTTTAATTTATTATAATCAATTATTAATGCTTTTTTTGAGTCGTTGTTAAGTGTAAGCATGTTTGATAATTAATTGGTATCAAGGTCAAGGAAAAAAAGATTAGAGAAATTTTCTTTTGATCAATTAATAGAAAAAGAATAATTAATTTTTCATTTTATTAAATAATTTCAACTAATAATTTAATACGTGTGTTTTAAATTAGAACAAAATTGAAACATCGTGTATTCTACTGCAGATGATTGCTTTTCTTCAACAATTATTTAATTATATTTTCATTATTTTAAACAATTTGTTTTTATTAAATCATAGTAATTATATTATAATATACAGCTTTTGATGCAAGTTTAAATTAAAACAGAATCACGTTATTAAATCACATGCTGTTTAAGCATGGTTAATTATTGGACTTTGCTTATTGAAAAGAATTAGATAATTTATAAATCATGCCGTAATAGAATTTCCAACAAATTATAGTATGCTTACAATTTTAACAACAAAAATCCTCTGCTTTAATACAATAGTCTATTATCTTTATTACAAAATGATTTTCTATCGATGTAATATTCATTGAAATAATTATCAACAATTATTTAAAACATTTCATTTCAATCTAGGATCAATATTCAGCTTTAACAATATTTGTCGTCGTCGAATATATTTCACGAACATAGATATTTTCATTTACAAGCCATTAATAACAGTATTTCCATTACGAATGCTCAGTTAGAAGAATGTTGTTTTGTTTTGTATATTTCCACCCATCCCCAACCTCCTCACTAATCTTTTCTTCCAGGAATTGTTGTGGCCGCGCGCAAGGCGGTCGGTAGAGTCAGTGTTTGTACGAACATAGTTCCAATGTTTTGATTTTTTCAAGGGTGAACTGGCCCTGAATAGAGTTGCGTTTGTACAGTTAGGAATCACGCGAAAGTAGAGTCAGTGTTTTCTGCGTATTATAAAATATTTTCTAGAGCATCGCGGCTCTGATTTTTCTTTTTCCATCGTGAAAGTAGAGTCTATAATTGTTCGCCGGAAATTATTCACGGTCGCGTTACTATTTTTATTTTTAATTTTTTTTTTAATTGCTCGATATATCCGGAATTAGAGTCAAAGCACCACTAAAGAGGAGTCTTGGGCGTTGCTCCATAAGGAAAGAGTGTAAGTATCTTATTACTTTATTTAATTAATTTTAACTGAAATAGAATAATTTACAATTTCAATACTTGATAATTGAGATTTCTTTTTAATTGCTAATATTTTATAAAATTCAATTTCATATATAATTTTATTAGAATAAAAATTGATAACTTGCAAAATTAACCGTAATTCTTTTTTGTTTTGTTACAGATGAATTTTTTAATTTAGCCAAGTTTCTGGATATCCTGATGATGGGTTTCTTCACGACTTCCGTCTTGGGCGTTGGACCACAAGGAAAGAGTGTAAGTATCTTATTACTTTATTTAATTAATTTTAACTGAAATAGAATAATTTACAATTTCAACACTTGATAATTGAGATTTCTTTTTAATTGCTAATATTTTATAAAATTCAATTTCATATATTATTTTATTAGAATAAAAATTGATAATTTTCAAAATTAACCGTAATTCTTCTTTTTTTGTTACAGATGAATTTCTTCACGACTTCCGTCTTCACCTTGACTTGACTGTCGGAAGAAGAGTATATCTGCGAACGGTGAGTCGCATGTTTTATGGTTCCTCTGGTGCCCAATCATGTCGAAGGACGAATGGTCCGAATCGACACGGGCTACCGGTTGTATATGTGATTAGCAAGCACAGTGACCATGGGTATGATTATATCATACTCATGAGTAGTAATATTTTTATTGTTTCATTTAATTTAGTTCAGGTTAGGTCTTCTTGTACATCGCGTTTTAATATTATTTCCATTCCACATATTCCAATAGTTATTTGTGAATGCTCTTAAATGTTCTTAAATGTTCTTAAATGTGGAATATGAAATATTTTAATACCGAAACAATTTTATTTAGTTTGTCTGTAATAGAGAAGTCAAATACTATCTGACATAGTTATTGCGAAAGTTCAAAGCAATATAATATTGATAGTAATATGTATACTTTATATACATATTAATGATGCTATTACATTGATTTAATTACATTTTGTGCATTATAAATTCAAATATAATTTTAGAATTTTTTACGAGTAGTAAAATTTCATTCATTCAATACCGAAAATTAAGTTATTTAAACGTTCATGAAAAAATGAACAATTTATGTGCAAGAAGACAATTCGTGGCGGGTAGATTTCCAACTCAGAGTGATTTATTTCAACACATTTTGCGTATTCTTGAAAATTTACTCTGAGGAGGGAGTCGCCCGAGGATGTTTTATTAATTTTCACAATAAATTCTTGTTTCATTGGAAAGAATTCATAATTAGAAACATTAAATTCTGTTTTATTAAAATTTTGCATTTCTTAAATTAGTGTTGCGAAAAATTTGCAGCGCGAGAGTAAATATGACGATGCACTGACTAGTATTCGGTGGGAATCCTTTTGGTTTTTAAACTCAATCCTTTTTATTATTTATATAATCAAATTAGTTACAAGGATTCCGCGGCCTGAGACCGTGAACACCATCTCATGGGAGACAAACCCATGCATTACTAGGCCTTTGCAGGCACAGTTTTAGAATACGGAACATATGAAAATATGTTACCATATTCTAAACTGCAGTCCTTTTGTCTATACTATGGGCGTCCGTCAATCTGACACCGTTGGATGCAACGTGTTGGACGGGCGGGTAGCGCTCTTAGCGAAGGGGTGCATCCTGTCCTGGCGTTACGACGTCCAGGCGGGGTGGGTGGTATGTAGCGTCTGGCGTATGAACTAGGGGGCGTGAGACCCTTCGTTGCCAGCTGATATTAGCAGTGCACCATGTTTACGTCATAGTTGCTCTATTTTTTTTTTTCAGTATTTGTTCTTAAAGCTTAATATTTACAAAGTCGAGTCACTTTTATTAAATTAAAATAGTGAAATATTAGCCCGTTAGATGTTTATGTACTAATCATGTTTGTAGATCAGGATTTTCAGATTTAACCCCTTCCGTGTTTATTGCCAAAGCCCATTCACGTGCCCAGGTGCTACTTGGATGGGTAGAGGCAATGGGCACGATGACCTAGTTCATAAGAATAATAATTAATAAGCGGCTGGCATTGTGTTAGTATATCGTGCACGACGTAATCTCCACATATGGTGTGTGTGTTTTTAGGCTGTGGGATTGCGTCGGTTTAATAACTTTTTCATTTACTTTTAATTTGAAATAATATTTTATTCAACAAGATGTACGATGAACGTATAAACCAAATACTATTGTTATCATTACTATTACCATGATTATTACCATTACTATGAAATATTCTATATCAAAGTAGTTAATTAAATTTTTTAATTATCATTATACGCAATGATTGCTAGCCTTGCCAGACGATTTCAGTGAAAAATGGTACGTACCGTAGAGTGTGATGTGAGATGAAACTCGGGTGACGGAGGCGTCCCGGGACGTTCTCCCTAGTGTAGGCTCTGCGCCCGGGTGGAGTGTATGGGGGTCGTGGAATGAATTTTTGTGAGAATGTGATTTTGCCTTTTTTAAATATAGCGTTAGGTAGGTAGGTAATATACCTTCTGGTGTGTGTGATAGATCGTAAGTAGGTAGGGCCGGGACAGGTTGTCACAGTCTCTTGGTCGGGTAGGCGCGATTTCGGTGATCAACCTGTACCTGGAATATATTTGAAGAATTGACGATACGATCGATACGAATGGAGTATGCTGTTCGCCTTCTATCTATCTGTACAATTTTTCAAATTTTTGGCGACTTCATAAGTCGTCATACGCGATCGCGATGGCACGAAACGCACAAGTTCTGCTCGAGCACGGCACGTGTGCACGAACAACGACTTATATAAAGTCCTTTTTCGTCCACGTGTCAATTAGAGCTTCGCGATTTTTCTTTTTTGTTGATTGTTTTTTTTTTTGTTTTGCGAATTTGCAAGTCTCGAGCTTTAGATATAAGTTTCAGGTGGGTGGACCGCCCGAAGAAAGAAAAGGCTATATGCCGAAGCGCCCCGACAAACTGTCTTTCAAGAGGGGAACTACTAATGATTTTGCATCCTTTTGCAAAAAAGGATGGGAAATCATTATCGTTACTACTTTGTCACTGTGCTTGCTTGTAGTTGTAGTTTTGTAATTTCAGGAGAAGAGGGGGCCCGTGACCCCCACGATTTTGGGCAAATCGCGTTTTCAATTTAGTGTTGCGAACTTTAAATATCGCGTTTCTTTCTTGCATTGCTTTAAAATAGAATTTAACTTTTCAATGTTGATTGCTTTAAGATTATTGAGAGTTTTGCTTTTTAATGTTTATTGCTTTAGTGTTGCGAGTAAAAGATTCACGGTTTGAGAATCCCCCTTTTTTGCATTTTAATTGCATGTCTATTAAAGATAGCGTTGCGAATGATATTAGCGCGATTGTTTCCCAGTGTTGCGACTTATAAATACGCGATTGCTTTGCATTAGTTTATAAAGTTCCCTGCTAATTAGTGTTGCGGTAATGAATATTCGCGTCTTGCATTAGAGTTGCGATATATGATGAAATGCCCAAAAACGATCCAGTGGAGTTGCCATGCTCCATAAGGCAGCTATGGACCAGCTGCCGTGATACAGCCTTGGATTGGCTGTAACCCCTTTTTTAGATTAGTGTTGCGTCTTACAAAATTCGGTAGATTTGAGTAGAGTTGCGTTACAGTTCGCGTTTTCTCTTTTTTTCTTTTTTTCAGCTTAGTGTTGCGTATAATGGAGCAGCCTTTACGCGTACGCTTTTGTACATATTTATATAATTAATCAAATTAGTGTTGCGAGTAAAAAATTCACGGTTTTAGAATCCCCCTTTTCTGCATTTTAATTGCATGTCTGTTAAAGATAGTGTTGCGAATGACATTAGCGCGATTGTTTCCCAGTGTTGCGACTTATAAATACGCGATTGCTTTGCATTAGTTTATAGAGTTCCCTCCTAATTAGTGTTGCGGTAATGAATATTCGCGTTTTGCATTAGAGTTGCAATATAGGATGAAATGCCCCAAACTATCCAGTGGAGTTGCCATGCTCCATAAGGCAGCTATGGACCAGCTGCCGTGGTACAGCCTTGAATTGGCTGTACCCCTTTTTTAGATTAGTGTTGCGTCTTACTAAATTCGGTAGATTTGAGTAGTGTTGCGTTACAGTTCGCGTTTTCTCTTTTTTTCTTTTTTTCAGCTTAGCGTTGCGCATACTGAAGCAGCCTTCACGCGTACGCGTGAATTTGTACATATTATATAATTAATGAAATTAGTGTTGCGAATGAGTTCGCGATTGTTAATTAGTGGAAGTAACTATGACTCACATTCGGTGGGAGTCCTTTTAAGGATTCCGCGGCCTGAGACCGTGAACACCATCTCATGGGAGACAAACCCGTGCATTACTAGGCCTTTGCAGGCGCAGCTTTAGAATACGGAACATATGAAAATATGTTACCATATTCTAAACTGTAGTCCTTTTGTCTATACTATGGGCGTCCGTCAATCTGACACCGTTGGATGCAACGTGTTGGACGGGCGGGTAGCGCTCTTAGCGAAGGGGTGCATCCTGTCCTGGCGTTACGACGTCCAGGCGGGGTGGGTGGTATGTAGCGTCTGGCGTATGAACTAGGGGGCGTGAGACCCTTCGTTGCCAGCCGATGTTTTGTCATAGTTCAGAATGTTTGCAATTTTGAAATTAGTGTTGCGTGTGATTTCGGTTTGTTTTATAGGGTTTGCTTAGGGATTGCTCTTATGGGCAGTCAAACTTTTCTTTTCAGGTTCCCCTGTACCCTCCCTCCCACTGCCCCGGCCTTATTCTTTTTTTTCTTCCCTTTTTTTAATTTTGAAAATTTTGAGCATTCGGTTATTGGAAATACTGTTAAATAATATTTATGATTTTAATATTTTCAAGATATTATTAGATACTATAAGGTTTAAATAGAACTTTATTCAAAGTTTTATTTAAAATGGAAATTCATTTTACTTTTTGATGATTGGTGATAATTTATTTCAAGGAATATTTGTTCATTCGAGATAGCTTATTAAATTTTAATTTTACTTTATTTAAACAAAAGTAGTGGATAATTGTTGTTCGAGTTGTTCAGTTTTAATTTTTGATCGCGATGTTTCGTTTCAAGCTTACGGAGAAGCTAATTAAATTACTTTTATAAATTTTCAAATTCTTTTCCTGAAAAGCAAAGTCCACTCGCGATTTGCTTTTCAGTTTTTCCATTTACAATAAATTTGCATTGAAAGGTGTATTGAATGATATAATGCAATAAAGTCAAGTAGAGTCATGGTTGTACATATATTGCAGTAAAAGATAGTTGTTTCAATTAAAATATCGTGTACTGTTTATTAACAAATGAACGAATATTAAATACTATAAAATGAAAAACAATTAATCCTTTTAAATCAAATCACTTATTGAGTGACATATATTTTTCTAAATCTTTTTTTTCTTTATTTTGGTACTGAAATTGAATTGATGTTCCTTCTTTTCATTGGAAATAAGTCATTAACAATGACTCTGATTTTTCTGAAATTTTGTGTGTACTAATGCATCTTCTTTCTAGCTATTAAATTTTTTGTCTTGATATGGATTCAATTAATAAGTTTCTGTTGCAGAGAAATATCTCAGGACGTATTTTGGTAATTAATCCTTTTTAGTTTGTTTCAAGAATTATTCTGGTATTAAGGTAATACGAGTCTTATTATTTTTGAAAATGGTATCTAATCCTTTTTAGTCTGTTTCAAAAAGTATTCTAGTATTAAGGTAATACGAGTTTTATTATTTTTGAAAATTGTATCTAATCCTTTTCAGTTTTATTTTAGGAAGTATTCTGATGAGGATAACAAAATCAACAAATTCAACATATTCAACATATTCATTGGACTTATTTATGTATATAGTCATTAAGTATAATCGTCAAACACTGCAGTGTTTAATTAGGAAGCGTTAGATTTAAGTGAATTTTTAATATAATTACGAGCGCTCGTATATATAGGTATTCTTAGTAATATAAGTATGTAGGACAAATATGCAATTGCATATTTAATAATTACAGATCTGTAATCAAAATCCAAATTAAAAAATGTTGAGATATGAATAAAACGCAAAAATCTACGTAGATATTATGTATAAATAAGTAGGTAGGTAGGTAGTGAATAAAAATAATGCTCCTTTTGTTGTTCATTTGCATAATAGTCAAAAACGTTTTGCAAATGTGCATCAAGAGGATGATGATATTGAATAATAATAAAAATTTGCATAAATGGAGGGTGGATGGGATGAGGTAGGGCGGGTCTCCGCCCGCAGCAACCTCCCCGTGGTGAGACCTGGGCAATCGTTATTATTTGATGGATAATTAATAATTGCATCATTATTTCAATGGTACACTTATTAATTATGCAGCAAATAATGCGAGCGAATTGGCTGCGAGATTTACAATTTGTTTTTCTATTTTGTCTTTCTTATATTTTTTCGTTAATTTTTGCATTATCTTTAATGCACTTTTATCTCATTTTTATGTCATTATTAATTATGCATTCATTTATGTAATACGGTAAAATGTAACACTGTATTACCAACTCGTGCAACACAAGGACGTACGGTTCTTGCATATGCTAATGTGTATGTGGTTTTTTATAGATTCTAATTACTCTTTTACAAGAATTGGCCGCGTGGTGCAGCACCACACTTCGCCAATCACAGTTCATGACTTCTAGGGTTTTTCCCTATTAATTCTTATAGTAACTTTTTCATTTAGTGTATGTATCTTCATACACTGTGTCCTATGGACTTGTTCAATCTATAATCTTCAGGAAACACTTCTAAACCATGGTTTTCAGAGTTTGTTTTTAAAAAATAGTTTCTCTTTAAATAAAAAAGAAAGAATGTCACCAATGAAAGGAAACTCACCTGATTCTAATTGGGATTCAGGTAAACAGCAATATTAATTTAATACATATATTTATGTTTTATCCAGTGTAATGAAAATTGCATCTTGCCTGTTTCAAATAAAACATAATAAAGTGCAATTTTTATAGGTTCTGAATCAGACAATCAGTGTGAATCTTCTAGACGAAGTCGCAGTGGTACACCTAATTCTAATGCTGCAAATTCTGTACAAGAAAGAAATTCTGATGATGAAAATGATGCTCGTTCAGTAGCTTCAAATGTTAGTGACAGATCTTCTAGGTCTAGTAGTCAATCTGCAGAGGAAAAAGTAAATTCTAGACCAAATTCTAAAAGTCCATCTCCAGCTAGATCAGATTCTAGACACTCAAGTATTGGATCTGTGCACAGTGAGAAGTCTGGTTCTCAGAGATCTAAAAGCGGTACTCCAAAATCAGTTGCATTGCATAATAGTGACTCACAAAGATCAAGATCAAGATCATGCTCTCCACAAGAGAAGACACCTGAAAGTCCAAAATCTACAGAGTTAGTAAATTAACAATTAAAAATATTTCTTAAGAGCTTAATGCAAGGGTAGAAAACTATCATGATATTAATTCCAGTTCTTGAAAAAGTTTCCAAAAACATTAGTTTGTATGATAACTATTAATATTTTCAGGATGGCAAATTCTCCAGATTTCTCAAGAACTGAACATGCAAATTCTGGACAAAAACCAGATAGCTCTGAAGAAAATAAGGATGATAATGAATCTGAGAAGTCTGTAAAAACAAGGGGTGTGTGAATAAAGAAAGCTGTTAATTAACATTTGTATTTAGAATCGATTAAATATTGTATCATAACATTGTAGGTAGTATAAAATCAAATGATAGTGATGCAGAAGGAAGTCCAGCTCCAAAAGAAGATAATAGTGGCTCTGCTTCTGAACCAGAAGATGGAGCGAAAAAAGCGAAACCGCTAATAGATAGTGATTCAGAAAGTGAACCAACAGGAAAAGAAGCTCTAGCTCCAACAGCAGATGCTCTTTTCGGAGATGCAAGTGATATAAGTACAGATGATGAAAAGGACAAGGAAGAGAAACCAAGAGAGAAAAGTCGAAGTAAAAGTAGAAGCAGGAGTAGAAGTAGAAGTAAAAGCAGAAGTGGGAGCAGAAGTAAAAGCAGGAGTAGAAGCAGGAGCAAAAGTAGAAGTCCAGATAGATCTGACAGTGGTGGTGAGGGTCCTAGTCAAGCAATTATTGAAGATGTATGTATTAAATAACTAAAACATTATATAAGAGTAGAGTAAGTATAATGAATTATTGTTCTTAAATTTATTTAGGATGTGGATAAAGAAAAGGAGGAAGAACCCGAACCTCCACCAGAAACAAGAATTGATGTAGAAATTCCAAAAATCTCAACAGATTTAGGTCGTGAAATACACTTTGTGAAGCTCCCTAATTTTCTTTCTGTAGAAACACGACCGTTTGATACGGAAACATATGAGGATGAGATTGATGAGGAGGAAACTTTAGATGAAGAAGGTCGAGCTAGATTAAAGTTAAAGGTTGAAAATACTCTTCGTTGGAAGGACACTTTTGACGATCATGGTAAAGTCGTCAAAGAAAGCAACGCCAGATTCGTAAAGTGGTCCGATGGTAGCATGTCTTTACATTTGGGTTCCGAGATTTTTGATGTGTATAAACAGCCACTTCAAGGCGATCATAATCATCTCTATATCCGTCAAGGAACTGGTCTCCAAGGTCAAGCAGTATTCAGAACTAAATTGACATTCCGTCCACATTCTACAGAATCTTTCACTCATAGAAAAATGACAATGTCGCTAGCGGACAGATCGCAAAAGACTTCTGGTATAAAGGTGTTGTCTCAAGTAGGAACCAATCCAGATCAAAATAGATATGAAATGATTAAAGTAAGTTATTATGAAAACTATGATATTAAATTAACAGTCATGCAGTATATTAAAAATTACTGCAATCTTTAGAAAGAGGAAGAGAAACTACGTATGGCAATGAGAGTTCAAAGTAAGACAAAGAAAAGTAGTGCAGGTAGAGGAACTACTGGAAGATCTGTGGGTGGATATGGTGCTGATGCTTACCATGATGATGGATCTGATGATGAGGGTGCGATTTCCCTTGCAGCGATTAAGAATAAATATAAAAAAGGAATGAATATTCCTGTTAAAGGTGAGCTATTATATTAAAATAAGTATTTACGGATTATCTATATACTTTTATTTTCTTAGCGTCAAATATATATTCATCGGATGAAGAGGGTTCAGATTTCGAGACCTTCAGAGCGAAAAAGAACATTAAAGGGAAAGTTCTTAAAGATTCAGATGAAGAATCAAATTCCGGAAGTGCTTCAGAAAGTGGAAGAGAGGATAATAATCAGGGTGATAATGCTAGCGATTAGAGTACTAATTTTAAACTATGATAAGTTGTTTTGTAATATAGTGAAATAAATCAAAACATTTCTGAAACATTTGAATTACTTTTATAATTCATGAAAGTACAGATTTCAACATGATCTAGGAATTTTTTCCATCCAAACAATTGGTAGCAGTGTTACGCACACAAGTGTAACACAACGACTTGTGCCACGAAAGCATTTTTATCTTACGAACTATAGATTCTTATAATCAAGAATTATATATTCTAATTTGTGAGTATAATTCCTGTATTCATTCATAGTATTAACCAATCGAACTAATATGCGTTAACAATACTCGTAATTGTTTACAGTAATATAGTAAGTGACAAACATTTTAACAAACATTATTCTTTCATTTTAATATAAATGAAATTAAAAATATTTTATTATACTTTTGTTTATATGTTATATACATTTTTACTATTAAGTTAATACATACAACGAGTGAACATCAAATAATTGCATAAACAGTTTTTATATTTTTCATTAATGAAAATTTATGTTAATCAAAGTTTGGGTATAATATTCACTTATATTGAAATTATATTTTTGATTATATAATTCGAAAATAAATAAATAATTGCTTTAACGTTATTTATAGCAAGAAAATCGTACAGTATAGAGTTTTCATAATTTCAGTTGCTCTAAGATGACTTGAAATTAATTTTTACACAAAAATAAAGACATACTTATGTATTTCTTTATAAGGTTAATTACTTCATTGTTTTAATTGAGCTATTGGTTTAAGTCGATTTAACCTATTTACCCTTGCATGTGTTGTAACGTAACCTCAATATTTTTTTTTTATTTTTTAGGAAGAGCTTAGATAAGAAATTTTCTACAAACTAATTTATCTTTATGCTAACTAAGGATTTGTATAGGAATTGCAAAAATAAGGATTCTTTAATCTTATTGTAATTTTATACTAATAAACAGGTATTAATATTTGACTCATATTTAACATTAAATTATGCATATATAATAAATAGTAATAATTCTTTCAGATTTATCACAATGGTTGCCCACACAGTACTTCTTGACTTCACAGTTCCATCAAATGTAATAGTAGATGTAGAGAAACGTTCAAATCTAAAATTAGCAATTGCCAATGTCCTTGGAGAACATTTTAACGGTTTAAAGCCATTAACTGAGTCAAGTATTGATGGAAGTCTTTTGATTCTCTATACTGGCCCAAGAGGTAGCTTGATCACTGTTCGAGGATATACTGAAGGCTTGATCACCCTTAACATTGAATATTACAAGAGAGATGATGAGGAGGCACTTCTGGATTTTGAGGTAAAGTTCTTTATGTAAGATATAACAATCATTTTGCAATATCTAGTTGCAAATTTCACGATATTTAGTTGCCTTTCATGGCTATCAAAGACAAAGTCAGCTTTTGTATCTCTCAAAATATGGGGTCATTACAAGGTACATCTTGTTACATAGTAATCAATGACAAGAAAAGAAAAGAATATACCTTTTGAAAAGATATATTTAAAAATGAACTGATGCATTATTAAACAATTCGCGTATCTTCGTGTAAGAAATATTTGATGTCAAAAAGTTGCAAGATAAATGTATTGTAAAAAGATCATCATCTGATGATTACTATTATAGAAATAAGTAGAAATTTTACTATATGCGGAAGAAACACGCGTAACAAAGAGGACCTTGTAGCAGTGGCGATACCTGGAAGCGGACGTTGCGATGGCTCTGAACAGCCAACGCAGCAAGCGCCTGCCACCAGTAAGGCGAGGAACCATATATGACCTCTATCTGACACTATCAGGTAGAAACCACTTCCCCAACTAGTTCCCCATACTTAGTTATCTATAGCACTTTTACCATCATGCGAATTGTTTTCGTTGCACTATAAAAGACACCCACAACTCCGATCGGTTAATTTTTTTCCGGTCAGCGTCTGTTACTTCTTCCCGGTGTTACTTTTTAGTTTTTGCGACAAAAGGGATTTCAAAGTGACTCTTGATTCATACGTAAAAAAAAAAAAAAAAACAATAATGGGGGAGTTGTCACGATTGGTTTAACCAGATAGTTTCTGTTTTTTTTTTATTCGTCGGTTCGCTTGTCACGGCCACCTTTAGTTGGCCAGAGAATTGGAGACAGCGTTGCAAGCGGCAGCAGCCTCTACGCGTTCGCATACGCTTACACCGATTAAACGCGGCGGACCTTTTGAGAGATACTTTCCTACCGCCGGTGAGTTTTTTTATTTATTATTCTGTTTACGGTATAAGCGGAAAGCTATATCCGCACAATTCTTATCATGCGTCGTAAACGAAATCTGCTTTGATTCATTCTCTCGATAACTTACCTGTATCAGTAACATTCTTTTCATTAATCCACGTGCGAAGCTGTACAGCTATTCATGATCTTTAAAACCATGTATGTGTCATCTCAGTATTGTCTAAGTTATTCATAATTCCATTTGTTTTCTTTCTTAGCAATGGACACCACTTTAACCATTCTTTTCTTATTTGCTTTATCATTTTTGTTGCAGTACCTATAACTACAGATGATAAACTATTTTGAATTCTATGGAATTTATCATTTTTACATGTTCATACTCATATTTTATATGTATACCTTTTTGTTTATCCAATTTATATATATTAAGAACACATAAGAATTGATAGATAACTAATACCCTAGATTTAGATAATACAATATCTTTTATACTTTTATTCTTACTATTATTATTTTGGATGTAAGAAGGAATTATATTGTTTTTACAAATTTGCGCTTTGCATCGCATGCGTCTATTAAATGCTTCTTTATGCAGTTATTTTAATTTTAAATTCTGTAACATTATGACAAAATTCCTTTTTTTATTTTTAAGATGATAGACTACTCGAATATGACATAGATAAATTGGTCTTTGAGGCACGTTCGCCTTACCAAAAAGTGCAAATTGTTCATTCAAAGTCATTAGGGAATCTACTGGTTCTTGATGAATTACAAAGTAAGGGATAAAAGGATTTTATATTTTCGAAACGATTTTTAAAAAATCTTCTAAAATGAATTATATTTTTAGATATATCTGAAGCAGATCTTATATATACAGAAACTCTAATGCAACGTGGAAAAGAGAGCTATACCGGAAAAGAGATAGTTATTTTAGGGGGAGGAGATGGTGGCTTACTTTGGGAATTGTTAAAGGAGAAGCCGAAATGCGTAACTATGTTAGAAGTATGTTAAATTATTTATTGAAAAACATAAAATAATGCATTATATTGTATGTTATAAAAATATATACTACACTTTTTACTGAAAAGAAGTTCTTCGGTTTTAGATTGATGATATTGTAATAAAAGCCTGCAGTCAGCATATGAGAAGCATATGCGGAGACTGTTTGGATAAAAGAAAGGGAGAAAACTATGAGGTAAATTTCACGAAAAGTTTTTGGTTGTAACAGTTAAACAGGAATCGGCAGAGTTTTTAATAACAATTTAAAACTTTGTAGATTATTGTTGGAGATTGTGCAAAGACTTTGGCACACATGATTGAAGAAGGTCGACAGTTTGATTATGTGTTTGGTGATCTTACAGATATACCAATTAGTACTGCACCACACGGTGATGCATGGGATTTCATCAGACTTATTTTAAACTCTTCAATGAAAGTTTTAAAGCCTACAGGAAAATATATGACTCATGTGTGTAGAAATATTTTAATTGTAAAAAATAATTCAGTTTCAGCTATTTTTATGCACACCTTTATTTGGACTATATTCTATTTGAATTTTGGAACTGATATTTAACAATACCTTACTTCTGTTTAAAGGGTAATGGAGCATCTTGTCCACAATCATTACAAATGTACGAAGAAGTTCTGTCACAGCTCTGTGTACCCGTAACGTTTACCAAAGATAGCGCTTTTGTACCCTCTTTCTTCGAAGACTGGGTCTTCTACCAAGTATCGTTAAAATGATGGATTAAATCTATAATTCTGAGGTATCAAGGGAGGTATATTCACAATCCATTTTCTCCCTTATGACCCAGATTTGATCCTAGTCGCAGATTTTTTGCTAACAAGTCGGTTCCTGGAAAACAAAATCCTGATGCTGGACATAAACTCCCAATTGACACTACTACGCTGGCGTCTGTACATACAAAAGGTGGTGGTTATCTGTACTTATTTAATTGTTTAGTAACTAATAAACTATACAAAGGTGCTCAATTATTTTTTCTACTAACTGTCAATAATCAAACTAATTTACCCAATGATTTACTACAAACGAATATAAACAAAAATCAATACAACAGATAAGTTACTGTATAAATATGTTAGTAATTAAATCTTTAATAAATCTAGAAATACAATTAGATATAAATTTAACCACACACATACGCACATATATATGTTTCTTTAACACGGATTTTGAATATATCTTGGATTCAGATTGCACTTGTTGGTATTTACTAAACAAATAGCAATTTGTAGATGTACATAAAAAATCGAAAATGTTGCATGAAGTATGAAGTGTATGAAGTAATAAAAGGTTAAGGGATATGCATAGAACTACCTACCATTCAATTATAACACTGATTATATTTTTTTCCAGTTACTAATAGCCTGTTTATAGGTGACTGTTTTTTAAATTTTTGTTTTGTGCAACGATAAAAAGTGAGAACAGAATTAAAAAAGGTGTATAAATAAAAACAACTTTTATTCACTGGTAAGTAAAAGAATACAAATTATAAATGAGAATATTAGTTATAAAATAATAATTACTGAATATTTATTAATTTTAAATATTGTAATGTTATAACAACAATAGTATATAATGCGTTTAAAATGATTTTGATACCATTGTTTATGCATATTATGTGTAAATAAAAGTTAGTTAAATTATCACTTTTTGTTTTAAATATTGTAATTAAAGTCATAATGGTTAGTAACTTCTCAGTACCATAACAATATAAATATGCTTAATCATTAGTAGTACTATTGGTCTTAATTATGAAAAAATATTTCATAATTAATTACCACAGGTATAAATAAATAAAAGAAATGAAGAAGAGCATGGGAATGAATGATTCAATTACAATGAATGAATGATATCAAAAAAAAGTATTCTCTATCTCAGTAATAACTAAAAATAAATACAAAGTAAAAAATTACACGGTGGGTTGAGTAAATTCAGTTAGATACAATTTTTATGTTTCTAATTGAAGCTTTGTACAGATATAAGTATCTGATATTTCAGGTAATTTTTCAACTTCATGAATGGTTGGTTCTATTTCTGTTTCCAGAAGTATTTGATCCAACCACTGTTGAACTTGCTCTGTGTGTCCATAAGAATTATGCTGTTCTTCTATAATATTTCTTGTTGAATTTTTACATTTTTCATTTTCTTGCTGATCTGTGCCAACAACCTGAAGGTTGAAGTCATTCTTCTGAAACTCTATATCCATTTTTGAATTATGAAGATCTTCTTGAGAATTCTTATCTTGAAAATTAAAAATTTGGCTGGAATTGCCTATTAAATTTGTTACACTAGATGTCCTCAATCCACAGGAAGTATTTTGCATATTTTTATTTTCCATTGTGGAAGAAAATTCAGTATTTGTATTGGAAGAAATGATTTCTGTGTTTTTGATAGACTTATCAAAACAAACATGATCTTTGCTAATATCTTGGTACTCTTCAATTTTATACGGTTCTAAATTAGTTATTGCTGTTGAATTAGATCCTTTAAGTTCTATTCTTCCAAACTGTTTAATTTGCTCCTCAAGAGCATTCTTTTCATCTAATACTGCTACAGAGGGAGGAAGAATTTCTTGGCTGGATAATGCCAAAGATATCTGCTGTCTATAAATTGCTTCTGATTGTCGCAAAAGCTGTTTTTCTCTAGCATATAATGTTTGTGCTAGTTGAGCAAAGCATATTTTAATTTCCTCTTGAACCTTAAAATCAGACATAACCTTAACATAAATGTTAAATAAACATTTGACTATTAAATAAGATATAGATAAAATTATAAACAATATTACCTGAAGAAATTGTTTCTCTAAAACTGTTCTCTTGTCAGTTATTAGCCTTATCCTGACAATATTGTTATCACTGTCAGTGTTCTCTTCATTCTTTTCTATCATGTTATTTATTTACTATAATTAGTACAGCAATACTAATTTATTTTCTCGCGGATTTCTACTGGTAAAAAAGCATAAAATTACACCACTGGAAATGTAATTGCTTTTCAACTCCACGTAAAAAACATCACCTCCCTGCTCGTCTGAAAACCACTCGCATAGAATCCAGTTTCTCTGTTACACCCGTTAGATCAACCACGCTGCCATCTTTGTATTAAAAAAAATCATTTCTTTCAAATGAATACAAATAAATACTTTGTTTATTTAAAATATTTTATTTTGTATTATAAAAGTGTGTAATTGATTAAAATACAGAAGCTTCTAAGCTAGGCTCTCCCTAGCCCTCCCTGGCTCCTCTTGGATCTCCCAGCTCTCCCTAAGTTTTCCCAACACTGAAAACAAGGGATGAAAACACAGAAAAATTCTTTAAATTTGTCATTAATTCAAATTAACAGCTACCAAATGTTTATCAATTGATAAATAAAAGCATAACGGAGTGGTTACATTAGCATAAATAATTAACAAGATAACTTTTGGTACTTATCTTTATTTACCAAAAAGATTTCACGTACAGATTCTTTGTTCCTATTTTTCGTCGTTTCTCACATCGAAGTTATTCTCTCTAGAAGAAAAAACATACGTCGTGTACATAACTACAATAGCTAACTGTGATAATTCCCAATTAAATATACAATAATTTAAATACTCATTGATCAATAGATATCAGTAACAATATTTTCTTCTTAGTTAATGCAACCTACTGTCATACTTTGTCTACGCGAATCTACAATTTCATCTTAACAGTATAATTTGCACGTACACCGTCTGCAGAATCGCGCGTAAACCGAGACATTTTTGTAATCATACAAAAAAGAAAAAAATATTTCGGCTTATCGATCGATCGAACGATAGGATATAATAATTATGGCAGCGTAAATATACGTGTACTTAAATAATTAAATTCAAGGAGTGCAATAGTTTTTTTCTTTTCGTTTATGGTACACGCCCGATATTTGCTAGTAAGTTAGCCATTGCTAGAGTAAGTTAGCAGCTAAATCTTTCGGGCTTACGCGAATAGTTTCTATCTTTCGAATAGGAAGCTGCAAATCTTTTAAATCATTCTCAAGAATGATCGTTCCGTCGTAACACGATATCTTCTATTTCCTTTCAGTTTGTTAACGAACTATTCGCGTACGCCAATAATTGTACTTACGTAAATTATTAAATATACTTAAAAGTATAATACTAAACGCGCGATTTCTGAACACTTTTAGCCGCCTTCTATTTTATGGGAGCTCCCGTTCGATAAGAATCTATCAATTACTACCTACAGTCTAGGCCTAATCTATCTCCTAGACAATTAAGAGAGTTCGTTTAAATAATACACATGGTTTTTTGTTTTTTCGCAAACAGGAACACAATAAAAAGTTCGTTTCGAATCAACGAGAAAGGTAATTTTACAAAAAAAAAAAGAGAAAAGAATGGCTCGTTAAATTAATGATAGGAAATAATAAAAGATTAGGACGATAAGTCCTTTTTATTAGGAAATAAATCCTTGGCAGTTAAAGTGGTGTCAGTTCGACCGATGGCTGTCCCATTTTCATTCGTAGACTTGTTACGTCGTCTTCTATTCGTACTAACAGTTTGAATTTCTGAAAATGAAGAAACAAAGAGGAATTGTTAATCGTGACATTTATTGAACTTTGAAACAACGATAGAAATTGCTGATTTACCGTAGACCTATCTCCTGGAGTTGTCATCCAAGCATAAAGCATGTAACCTGGTATACAGAGCATAGAAGATAAGGCTGTCATCCAACCCAGCACGTGCGACCACCATGGATACTCATAATCTAGATATTTCACTGGTGTCCATTGCACCAGGTTGAAAATGAAGACACCCTATTGAAATAATAAAACATCGATAGAGGTGAGACAAATTTCCTCAAACCTACTACTATGGGGGTTAACAAAAATGGTATCAACTTACCACACAAATCATTGGAGTAGTAACAGTCCAACAAAGTTTCCACCACATAAGAGGATAATATCCTATCATATCTCTGATAGCATCATAGAACCGATTAACGCCGAATGCCCAGCTTATAGAGATGCACTCGAAGAAAATTAGAAACAGAAGACAAAAACCGGAAACAGCATACGAATCGAGGATTTGGAAGACGTACATGCCACCCTGGGAGATACAGGATAACCCAATGATATAAGAAAGCACGCACACGATCGCGATGAAGAGTTCTTTACGTCGGCGAAGCAGTTGTGGCCATTCGTCCACCTAGAAAAAATTAATTCCAAAATTAATTCCATCGATCATTTTTGTTTCAGATGTTACTCACCATGGCAGTGATAAACCCTTCCATGGTACAGAACTGTGAATCTAATCCGATAAGAAGAAGCATGAAGAAGAAGAGGCAAGACCAAAGGGGCGCTCCAGGAAGTTGAAGAACTGCTGAAGGATAAGCTAAGAAAGCTAACCCTGGACCGGAAGCGGCCACTTCCGCGACAGGCTTCTGTTGCTCGTGGGCCATGAAACCCACCACGGAAAATATGACAAATCCGGCGAACATACTCGTCGATGAGTTCACCGAGCATACGATTAAAGCATCCTTGTAAACGTTGTTGGTAAATTTATTGTAACTACCGAGAGCTACCAGAGTGCCCAATCCCAATCCGTAGGAGAAGAAAATTTGAGTGACTGCATCTATCCATACCTGAAACATTTAATAATAAAGATATTAGAATAATTAGGTAGGGATCAAGATGGGACTTTTTCCAGAAAAAATTCTAGTTACCTCTGATTCTTTTAATTTTGAAAGATTCGGACTGATGTAGAATCTGATGCCCTCGATGGCTCCGGGCAAAGTGATGCCACGAATCAAAAGGATGGTCAGTAACACGTAAGGAAAGAGAGAGGTGAAGTAGACTACTTTTCCAGTCCACTTAACACCTTTCCAAATGCAAAAATAACAGAGGATCCAAACTAAAAGAAGAGTACCAGCCAATTCCCAACGGATGCTTCCCATGTGTTCAACACCATCGCTGATCTGAAGTGCTCGACGCCTGTAAAATATATTCGATGCGATCAGAATGGTTCCTTACTATTTCCTTAACCTTGATTTTCACTTACTCCCAAAATTCTTTCACTGGATCGGTGAGCTCCGTGATGGTCATGTTGACGTCGTTGACGGAACACATTTTAACCACGTTGTGACGCCTGGTAACCTCGGTCCAGCATAACAATGAGTCTCTGTCGTAAGGATTCACGCAATTCTTCGTGTTCCAGTAATTGTTGCAGCTACCCCAAGGCAGTTCTGAGGGAAGGAATAGTATCAACACTTTCTGACATTGGTGTAATTAAGTAGGGGCCAGGGTGGGTCTGACCCCTTAAAAAATGTGCATTCTGGCCCACCCCAAAAAATTATCCCAATTACACCGATGCTTTGTTACATTTAACAAGAAAACTTCTTTCTAACATTTACCAAGTTTTCAGGTGGTCAAAACTCTCGGTGCTTCAACCCTTGAAGAAGCAAGGTACCATGTTGGAAGAAGTTTCTAATCGACTCAGTTTACATCCGGAAGTCTCAAATAGCGTTAAGTAAAGCAATTTAAATGATGATTGTCTAATTCAATACTCTCATCCTTCTTCGTTTAAGATAACTTACCACTACGCATGGACATGAAGAAGTAGAAGATAGCCCAAGCAAGAATAACAATATAATAAACGTTCATCCAACAGGACATAACTGCAGCTGCATATCCGATACCCTTAAAAAGGGGTGCAATTTTGAAAACTCCAAGGCCGCCAACAGTGAGCATCTGTCCAAGGGCAAGCTCCATAAAAAACATTGGAATTCCAGCTAGTACCAGGGTCAAGAAGTAGGGGATTAAAAAAGCACCACCGCCATTCTTGTAACACAGGTAGGGAAATCTCCATACGTTTCCCAAACCAATCGCCAGACCAACCTTCGAATAATTGTTTAATTAATATTTCATTAGTAAAATAATAATGAATAGATAAATTACCACGCTTAGAATGAAGTCTAGCTTGGTGCTCCATGTACCACGTTCCGGTAGTGGCTTTTTGTTCGACGAAGGTGTCAGATTCAAAGCGGTTTTGTCCGAATTTTCAGGATCCGCTAGTTCAGGGTCTCTCGATGTCACTGTCATTTTGAATTCCTCTCGTTTGCCGTGAAAAAGTTTCTTCTCTCTCAGCTGTTCCTCCACTTATCGCGGAACTACCGCGAAGACATAACAGTGTTTCTGTTGACAATATCGAACATGCGTTAAAATTCATGAATCTCACTTGATACAATTTATTCGATTTCGAGAGCACATCGCAGCCTTTTTCTTTCTATTCTCAAGGTCCTCTCTAGGAGGTGATTTGTAGAAAATGAGCTCGACCGAGTTCTTTTTCTTCGGGGCCGGATGCGATTTTGGCTTTGTCGCGTGGAAAATCTGCGGAAAGCTATTACACCTTGAAATTCAAGGATACCAGCTGAATGGAAACTAGATTCTAACATTGAATTTAATGTTGAACTACTTTTGGCTTTGCAATAATAACACTATTTTGAATATCTAATGAATTTCTATGGTGAGATAGCTAAGAAGATTCGGCGTGAAAATTCCGAAGGAATAATTAAGACGCAAAAGTAATAGGCGATACAGTTAAATACGAATGTCCGGCCGGGGTACCGTGTAATGAATATCCGAGCCCGCGTTCCCCTAAGGCTCATCCTTTCCTGGCCCCTTCGCGGCCGATCTATTGGCTCCCTCTTCCTCTTCCACGCTCATAAAAAACAGCTATATTCTAATTAGCCGAGAATGCGTTGTTCCGCATAATCGACATTGCTATGATCTTGAATTCCTTGCTTTCCTATTAATTAGTCTCTCCTTAAATCCGCAACTTAACCGAATGTTTCTCTCCAAGATAATCAGACATACTAACACGTGTTATCCCTTGCATTTTATTTCCCTTTTATTTTTCATTTTATACAAACCTAACTGTAACCGACTACCAATCCCAGGACACTATCCTAGCTTCTGACCACGATGGTTCCTCCTCAGGGTCGCGCGGGAAATAAGCTGACCTCCAAACTATTCTTTTATCAAAAATCAAGTATGCACTGCACTGCACACCCTTGATCCTTCACGCAGCGGCTCGAATCGACATTTCCATGAATCGTTGAAGATCGAAGTATGACACACTTTGATAAATATATTCAGCGATCAAGAGTTAACGTATGTCCTCTCGATCCTGACGGTTCCGCGTTGCGATCATCGATGACTACCCCCGATCTACATGAACGTTTTCGATTTCTTTCGCTTATTTTCTGTCAAATTTCGACGATCTGTTACGGACCTGTCCCGATCCACGTCCGAGGAGATGCGTATGCTCAGCCGGCCCGTTCGGAACTAGAATCGGGAGTTCGCTTTCGACGTCGAACTAGCTGAAATATCGGGGGTACGAAATCGGGGGATCCCCCTTTTCCTTTTTTTCCCCCGGTCCACCCTTGCCGTTTACATCGGTGTCACGCGTTTATTCCGCGCGCGCTCGCTCACTCGTGCCGCACGAGGAGCAGGAGGGGACGAGGAAAACAAGGAGAAAGAGGGTCACCAAGATCGCAACAGTATATCATCATCAAGTTGACGGCTATCCCGACGAAGCTGTGCTCTTTATCGTCCACCGTTCCTACACATCTCTGCTCCTCTTTGTTTTCCATTATCCACCGATGATGATTTTCCAAATCCACGACTTGATTCGGTGGATCCCTGAATCCTGGCTAATTCGTATGTCTAAGGACGTAGATCTACTCTGTCAGGTCCTACGGTTCGGATCACCGAGCGTAGATCTACGTCCTTTGGTCCAGTAACTTGTGATCATCATGTCCGACAGAATAATAAGAATTAATTAACTGGAGAGAGTAATCTTAGGAATATGCAGAGTTTCATATATTATAATTGACCATGATTTTATTACTCTAGATATCTATTGTTCATATTGCTTCCAATGATAATGTTTGAAAATATTTTTGTTAGGACTCGACATTTACTCCTTAATGATCTTTGTGGCTTTTTGTAAATCAAATTTCTGTACTTTCCGACGAAATGGAAGAGCATGATAAAGTAGGTGAGCAAGACTAGGAAGCTAGTATATCCGGAGGGTTCACGTGACACCGATCTATCGCTACATCCGTTCTGGGTACACTCTGTAATATAGATCATCAGGATGATCGACATTAACTCATACAAATCCCAAAGCAGCTAGTATACGCGCAAACTGCTTCTCGATCTAGGAAATGGAACTCCTACCTATAGAGAGAAAAGGGTTTTCTTTAAAAAAAATCCTTGTAATTAAGCTACAAATTTGTAGGAGAAAAGTTATTCGTGAAATTTTCATCGTTGATAGAGTTAAATAATTCAATAGTAATTTTTAGTCGGATAGAAATGATTCGAATGGTTTTAGGGTGGTTGAAATTTTTTCAGGAAACAGGAAACTTACTATATCTAATTTTTATACCTTGCGCCTGAGCGTAGGCGATTTGATTGCTCGTTAACGGTCAGCATGGCAGAGGGGAGCATCCCCAATGACTAGAGGATGTGCGGGAAGTGGCGCGGGAACCGCATTAAGAATTACTTTGCGGGTCAAATCTTTTTTTACGAGTCAAGCTACCTTTGATTTGGGAGGAATTACTTAAAATCCTTTTATTCCGTGTCACGTCCTATAAGAAACTGATATCCTAATAGTAATTCCATTAAATTCCCTCCTTTCTGACTTACAGTTATCAATAATATGAACAGAGGTTTATTAAAGTATCCTGTAAAGAGCAATATTTATTCATTTTTCATACAAATAAACACATTCTGATTTTAATTATGATTCTATCGTTTCTTCTTGCAGTAATTGATGTTCATTTTTTATAAATATTGTACTATTAAAATAGTAGAGATATAAAACTACCATACAAAATTTTATTTAGCAAATATGTTTTTACAAAATAAAACAATATAATATATTTATAAAGGCAAGATTATGTTTGAAATAGATATTATATGAAATTATTGTCATTTTCTTTGTAAGAAAGAATTATGACAAACTGAAAGGTTCATCTATAAATTTTGAAACACTGCTACTTGTTAGCTGCTACTAAGTTCCAATGTTTTTTAAATAATTAGTTGTAGAATATTATGTGTAATTGGAATCATTGAAATTTAATAGATGGCACTGAGGTTTGTTTCCCTAAAATATTGATTTGTGAAGGTTGGCATTAGTATTGTATTAAATTTGGTAAGCTTGTGAAACACTGTCACCAAAGAGTAGGTATTTAGGTATTTAGGTATATCTCCTTTTGATGTCACCGCGTGAACAGAACATTTTCTAACCTAAAGAATTAATATTTTGGAAATTAACCAAATAATTTACTTTATTTATTATTGAGGAGATAATAATTTCTTTAGCACAATGGCTGAAGCAATGCGTCAAACCGTAGCTGGAATGTTAAAAGGCATTGAAAGGTACAGATGACAAATATGTAACCAAACTAAAACTTTTTACATTATTTAATTAACATACATTTTTTTATAGATATAATCCAGATCATTTGGCAACTCTTGAAAAATACGTTGAAATACAGTCAAGGGAAAATGCATATGATTTAGAAGCAAATTTAGCAGTTTTAAAGCTGTATCAATTAAATCCACATAGGTTTAACATGGATATTACATGTCAGATACTGCTAAAGGCTCTAACAAATCTTCCACACACTGATTTTGTTTTATGTAAATGCCTCCTGAATGAAAGAATTGCAAGTCACTTATTTATTAAACTATTTTTTATAATTTTATAATTGCTATTAGCAATATTAATGTATGAATTACACATTACTTTTGCAGATGCTAGAAACTCCAATTAGTCACATTATGTACTTAGGAGATATTTTAGAACAGTGTGATTTTCAACATGCATGGAACAAAATCCGTGCTATGTCTGATGTTTGTGACAGAATTGTAGGATTTCAAGATTCAATAAGAAAATTTGTTTGTCATGTAGTAGGAATTACTTTTCAAACAATAGATAAAGGCCTCTTAGCACAACTTCTTGGTGGTGTTGATGGTAATTAACAAAATACTTATATTGAAATTAAGTAGATATGTTAAAGGTGGTTCAACAAATAATTTACAAACTAAATTTTTTTTATAATTATCTATATTTTTTAATAGGTACTTATTAAGCATTACAAACATAGACTTAGTAATTAATTGATTTATTTTAGATACTACCTTAAAACATTGGGTAAAAAAATATGGATGGAAAGAAGAAGGTAAATCCATTATTTTTATTGCCAATCAAGATGAAAATATAAAAACAAAAAATATTACAGAGAAAATTGATTTTGAGAATGTTGCTGGTTTAATGGCTGCTTGTCTTTAAACCTTGTATAAAACTTATCTCATTTTCAATAATCTTTTTATATAAACAAAATAAAAAACTTAAATTATTTCAGTTCTATCATTTTAAATAAAATATTTTGATTCCGTGAATTTTATTCCTTTCCTATGATATAGAAGATCTTCGTATATATTAATTTGATAACATATAAATACCGCAAAAAACAATAACGCGATATACATATATATAACGTAATAACAACATAACACCTAAAATTGTGTATTTTACATAATTTTAATACAAATAAATTATACTAATGTCTTTGAAAATTATTAAAGACTAGTATTCAATTCTAAACATTGAAATTTTTCGAATGTTTTAAATGTTATGAAATTAGATGGAAGATATATTGAACAATTTTTTATACATGCACATTCTTACAAGTTTTACTAAGATTTAATTAAATATACGTTCAGTAATATTACATTCTATACAATTGCTAATAATTTGATTCAATTGTATGAGTATTAAGTGAAAGCACATTTAAACTGAAAGAACTTAATTTAATGGAATGATCTATCCAAGTAACAAACGACATATTAATTGTTTACCTTACATTATATGAATTTTATATATTGCAATTCAATGGTAATAATATGAAACTTATATTAATTTGCACTTCAAGATAATATTTCTTACATTACTTTTCTTTTTGTACTTAAATAATTTATAAGAAAAATATGATCTTATCAAAAGACTTAAAAAAAAATGCTAGAAACAGTCCAGTTTTAAATAAGAAGAAAATATAATTATCTTTTAATATTACGAGCGATAGTTCTTACATATATAAATATCTTGCTTTCCAAAACCTTATACCAAAAAGTAATGTTTTAATTCTTTATAACAAATAGTCATGATAGAAGCATTTGTTTTTTAAAATATAATAGTATACAATAACTTATGCATTTAAACCTCATGATCAATTAGGTATGCATCTCTCCTGAAAGTATACCTTGGTGTATTTTGGCAAGGAAGCATCCACAGAACTGGATGACTTTTACCAAAGACTTGAGAAAGTAATATCAAGGTACGTGAACTATTTCTTTTATAGTGATGATTATTTTGCACACGTTCCACTGTATTTTCTTCTCCCAGGATTCCTTGAAATTGATCTACCAGTATCGCAACGACAAACATGCCAAAGAGTGCTGATTCCAAAACCAATATAACACAGTGTAAGCTGTAGAAAAAACTTCTTGATTAATCTCTTTTTGCAGAAGGAAATTTTCGAATCCACATCAAAATAACTTTTTTTTTAAATTGATATGAAATGCACATACATGCGACTTTGTTTAACAGCAATATCATTACTGCATTGGGAACATTCTACAATCCATGATGTTATCACCAAACCTAGTGCATAAATGGCCAATATTCCAACATACACCAGAAATTGGATAAAGTACTTTTGATTTCTTTCTCCAACACAGTTGTTTATCCTTTCAGCAGCATTATAAAGAAACTTATTGTTAAAAACAGTATACCAAAACACAATATACAAAGAGATATATAAGAAGACTAATTTGTATAAAATTTATAAAACATTCTTAATGAGAGGATATAATGAGATATAAAAATAAATCACAAAGACTAGAAATCAAAAAAGGCTAAAATAAATTAAAATTGATTATTAATACAACCATAAGAATATGAATGATAGTTTAATTTGATGAAATTACAAAAGTGGAAACATTACTTATATGCCTATAAATTATAGCATACCATGGACAATGATGATCCATTCTCCTAACACATCTTTTACAAATTCTACAATGATGTGCTTTAGGTGGTCTATAGGTTTCACATCCGGTACAAACAGTCCAATTGTCTCTCTCATCACATTCAATTTTTGTTTCTGGATTATCTGTATAAATATCAGAAAAATCCATACGGCTCTGTGGTAGTGGCACAACACCAGGATCACTGCAGACTGCCTTCAAATGTGACATTATCAATAATAATACTACAGTATTGAAAGCCACTACATGAAATGGACCCCATAAACTGTACACAATAATATATAAAATAATATTAATTATTAACCATTATATAAATATTACAAATATGTTTTCTTGAGTTGTGTCTCTTTATTCACAGTAAAAGTGCAATAATGAAGACTAAAACATTCCATTGAAGGTATAAGTGTGTATATAATATGTAAAAGCTATTCAGAAATTGAAATACACTGATTCATAGTGTTATGATTATAAATTTATACATAATAAATGTCGTACAAAGTAAATATAAAACTACAAACAAACATGAGCATAGATACAAAAAGTTGTTAAATGCACCTGTCTTGTAAACTATGCAAGATAACCCAGCGTACAACGACGTAATCCGCATAAAAGACAGCGATGTACGTAACTATGATACACACGATGCCACAGGGGTCTTTTACGAACATTTTCTTTTATTCCATACTCTTCACTGAAAAAGATATCACCTATCATCACAAAGCTGAACAATTTCATGTGATTTCGTTCTTCATTAAATTTACATGATACAAATATGATTCAATTTTTATGAATTCCATTTAAATTCATATCTTTTTATTCTATGATTGCACTGAAACACCAAGTTAGTGTATGTTTACAAGAGAAGATTCGATTATTTCGCTAAATAATATAACATTGACGTTAATGTCAAAATTTCCAACCAATACTGGTTGCCATTAACTAGCCTAAGCTGACCGCCATCAGCCATCATATTACTGTCGTTGAATACCACGTGACACTCCCTACCACACGCTGTTTACAATTGAAATTTCATTTTATTCTATCAGAAAAATGATAAGCATAATAATTAAGCGCCCTTATTGATATAAGTTTTCAACTGAAATACTATATCATCTTATCACTTAACGTAAAGTGTAATAGTACCTTCTAGGTAAATGGTTAACTTCAAAAAGGAATATTTTTCTGCTTTTGATGCTATTTGTTTTAATGGATATCAGGTGGAAATATATCAATCATCTTCATGTAAATATACAATAATACATAATTAAACGAAAACTTTATTTACAGAACTACTCGCAAATAAAAGTAATAGCGATAATAATTAATAATAATAATATTAATAATAATAATAATTAATAATAATCGAATCATTACGAATCGATCAACGATAACTATAACAAGAGAAAGAAAGGGAGAGTAAAGACTGAAAGAGAGGAAGAAAATAATGGTAAATTGGCTACATTAGTGACTGTGATGGTGTAACAGTAGCAACAGCAGCTGAATAGACTTCAATAGTAGTAGTTAACGATAGCTGTAGCAATAACTTGTATTTTGGACTTAATTCTCATGTACAGATTTAAGTTCTTTTATCTGCTTAATAAGGTACGCCTTCTCGTCGTTGAACTGTTCGTCTTCGAAACGATCAGTATGGAAGCGCGTTAGGAATTCAATTAATTTTTCCTGATTGCGCAATAATATATCTAAGATCGGTTTTGGTTTATTTGGATTTGCCACAAATACCTAAAAAATGATAAACATAACTTACCATTTGCTGTGAAAATCAAAATTTTAATCTAAATAATAAAATTTACCTTAAAAACATGAAACGCCTCGAATTGTATATTACGCGATTTTTCTTTGAGCATGTTCATCATCAATTTTAAATTATCTGGATTTGAAATATATCGTGTCATTACCTGAAATTTAGAAATTGTTAAATCAGCATGTTTTAGAAATATATATGTATTTATATAGATATGCATATATTTCTAAAGGTGTATTAAAAGTTTATACATACGGTAAAATTATGTCTATCGAGTAAAAGCTCCCCTAGCAGTTTCAAACTCTGTCGTCGCGTAACATAGTTTTCAGAATTCAATAACCTTTGATAATGAGAGAAAACTTTATCGTAATTAATTTCTAAAAACTCAGCGCTCAGTATTTTATGCCTGGTAAGTAATTCCTAAAAACCAACGTACCGAATGCACCAAGAGTATGGTTTACTTTAAGAACGATATATCATGCGCTTATCATCGCTTACTTTGAACGTAGAAAACGCGTCGGAAGCTATGTCGAATGTTGATACTTCAACATATCTGAAAAAATTGTAAAAGTCGTCCGAGTAAATCATTATTTTTGCCAAGGCCTCGTATCTTGCACATTCTCTTAACATAGTGCCACAATTTAAAGCAATGTCTTGGTGTTCATACCTGTAATCAGGTACAATAGATTAAAAATTGTAGTATGTTAACACTTTTAGTTGAAAATATTCTAGTGTTAACAAATGGTTATAGAAAAGCAGAATAAGTAACACAACACAACAATTAAGAAACTCACCCAGACATAAGAGTAAATAATATTTCTGGCTTAGTACATATATATTCTACTGTTGGAGATCTAGTTCCAATTTGTCTTCGTAATATATTATTAAATACTTGAGCGACATCTTTCTTTCCCTATTAACAAATAGCAAGCACATTTTTAAAGAGGTCAAAAATTAATATAAAATTAGTATGTTAATAATTTGGATATATTCATTATTTTGACTACCACTGAAATAGATTATTATAAATTAAATGTTTTACTGTTATATAAATATTTTTACATACTTGTGTTGTTGTACTACTGCTAATGAAAAACTGTTGAAGATAATTTATTATAGTATTCTGAATTAATATCTTGAAACATACCTCAAAATCTATGCGACTAAGATTTTGCACAAGTAGAAGCAACAAATTACTATTATACAATTCTTGTGCCAATTGGGCAACAACAATATCTGCTTGAGGCTCTGTTTCAGCTGTACCATACAGCATATTTTTTATATGTACCAAATTTTTACTGACATCCTCTTGAGCCTAAAAATCAATGTATTGCATCATAGAAACCAAAATTGGGTTGGACAACATACCTTTTGTACCTTCTTATCACCAAGCTCCAATGCATTTACTGCTTCCTTGAGAGCTTTTACCACCTCCGCCGGACTCTTTTGAGACTTTCCGAACAGAGGCATGTTTTTCACAATTTACAGACCTTGTAGAATATATGGAAACAATGAAAAATAAGTTAGATTTATTTGTCATTTAATACAAGTATTTACAAACATGTAAAGTATATGTGACAAATTTCACAAATTATTATATATATAACAAAAAGAATTTAATAAGTTTATTTAACATTTTTTTTTAGATATATTTAACAAAATTAAATTAAATTAAAAGATAAGAAATAAACAAAAAGTTACACTAAATCTAGAAATGATGATTTAATTCATAATGATATGTACTTCAAACTTCGAATTAACCATTATTTTTAAAACTTTCTATATTTAAAACATCTAATAGGTTTATTATTGAATATATGTTGGAATGTTTCATGTATTAAAGGTCTGCAGTCGATGATGCTAATAAGTTCCTGCAGGTTATATCTGTAGATGTAAATGTCAAATTTGTTGCAGGCTACGACCTACTATCATCAAACATGATTTTATATATACATATATTAATTAGCATTTGCTCTTTTTTCCTTAGAAAGTACATATTTAATTTAACCTAAAAATTATACATCTCGAACAGTTATAATTGGAAGATTGAAAAATGGTAAAAAGAAATAAATGAATCGAGCAATACTGTGAGAAATATGCCGAATGAAATAGTTGCAACAAAAATGGAGGTCGTATATCAAGTTGATCAACGATATAATGACGATAAAGAGATTCAGGTGAAAATAAAAAAGAAAGAAATCAACAATGCGACATGATTCATACGTTTTTATCGAGAAAATAAATAATACAAGATGAAAATTCAACGAATTAAAGAAACAAGAAGAAGTCAAGTTGCGACTTGCAACGATGCGAGTTCGTCGAACAAGATAGTAAACGTTTAACCTGTGCCTTTCAATCACCTCGCGAGCCTTAAAATAATCTTACCATTCAGTCAGACCCTGAACGAACCCTCAGCCTCGGTTCGAAGTATCCTATGCTATTCTTTTAAAAGCGCACATATAAGGCAACTACTTTTCAATTCAGTAATACGTATTAAAAACACAATTTATACAATTATGACACTTCTATCAATAACGGATACCAATTCTACGCAATGCGATATAGCTTTTTTTAATGAACGCTAGCAATAAATTATTTATCTTTAAAAACTTTTGACTAATTGTACGATTCTGTGACGTCTCTTATCAAAATTCTTTCACGACTAATACTGAATCTGCAAAAACATTATTGGTCTTGACTATCTAGAAACTTTTCCTTCAACCAATTGGAATAGGTTGAAAATAAAATCGCGTTTCAATTCGTTTAATTAAAATGTTATTCCTGCCATTTGAACGAAGTAATTTTTATATTTTTCTTTCTTTATATTCAAATTTAATTGATTTCTTTTGAAAAGCTAAGTCAATTAAGTACATACGTTGAAATTCAAAATGATCTTGTCTAATATTATTTTGAACTACTTTGTTATTTCGAATGCCTAAAAACATCAAGAATATCCTTCGGGTTACTGTGCATCCGATATATCATATATTGAATTATGGCGCGAGAACATCACATGTTCGATAATACTCATTTTATATAAATCACGAAAAGTTTCATTGATTTCAATACGGAATAAACCTTAATTTGAATTTAAGGAACAGGTTATTCATTTTCGATTAAAAATTCAACGTCAAGTTGAGGCTTTCTCTTCAAATTTGCTAAAAAAAAATCGTTATTTGGGAATATCTTATATCGTCATAGGAACCATATTGAAATTAGAAGAAAATAAGATATTTAAATTAAATTCACGTGTCGTCTATTCATTATCATGTTAATGGATTTGAAAGTTATTTAAGACGCAGTATTCGTTTTTTATTCGTTTATTATTGGATAAACAAGTTTAGCAAATTTATTATTGGATAAAATTCGGGTAAGTTTTACCAACTCCGAATAAAAGTCCCGATAATAATCTTCATCGTTTTGATTACTAGAGACAGGTTTTTCGTGCAGATACTGTGCCCATAAACGTGGAACAGGAGGAGCCACGTGACTGAAAAAGTAACCAATCAGCTGTTTAACTTTGTCGTGCCGCCAAGCTCGTCTCTATTCTGTACTGTGCACGCGGAAGCTAGATTTTCGTGCGATATTTTTGCTTGCAGACAAGCATTCTAAGGAAATGCTTGATTTAGTAGAATAAAGAAATAGCTAACTTTTACTTTCGTGCGTCAAATAAAACATTGTATAATCCGTATATCGTTGAATTCTGATCTTAAATGGTTCTATATCATAGTCGCCATTTTGGTGATAGACCGAGCCAAGATTAGCGAGTGTACCTATGATCTTTTTATTTTCACTCGGCATTCGGTCGATCGTCGTGATCGTCAGTGACGCCGGGACGGAATTCTAACCTCGAGGATGACGCAACAAAACAAAACGATGAACTTTCTCATACATGACGCGAATGGTGAGTATGCCGAGTGCGCGCCAATTATCAGCATGCCTCACTTCGAAGATACTCTCAATTTTCTTCAGATTCCATCGAGATCGCTTAGCTCCACTATTGTTATTGCTTTCCTCGACTCCAGCTCATTTTCCTCTTCCTTTTTATACGATTCCCTTTAATTGTAAGTTCCTATTAACTCCTTTCTTTTCTTATATTCATTTTGCTCTTGTATCGTGTTTTTCTAGAATAAATATCTATATTGCATTGAAGTAGATAAGTTTTTATTTCCCCCCCTATTATAAGATGAATGAATCTAACTTCTTTTGAAGTTATTCTGATGTATTTCCCTTGGGAAAGTTACATACTTGCTTCTCTTGGTTGTTCAGTCGAATGGGTTACTCTGACTTCCTAATGTTTTCATTTAAATATAGAGACCCTATTTGAACTGATATTTGAATTTAGCTAAATTACAAGAATTCAAGAAGGTCAATACATTTAATATATTAATGTTTAATATAATTTCAATGGTATATAAGTACATATGTATATTTCATTAGTGAATCAATTTTATAATGATAAGAGGAGTGATTTAAAAATCTTTCATAATGTAAGAATTAGTTTTGGTTGATTTGTAGTTATTACTCATACCTTGTTAAAATTGATTAAATATTTTGATAAAGCTAATGTATTTTTTATTTCCTACTTTGCCAAACTTATTTCTCTTTAATTATTCATACAATACTAGCAAATTTACAATTGTTTTAGGTCATCCACAAGTAATAAAGGTAGTGCAAAGTACAGCCAATAAGGCATTGGGAGGTATTGTCAGTACAACAAATGCAGGTGGCCTTAAGGTCTTTAAGACTCCGAGCCAAGAATCTCAGGTAAAATAAAATAGTCACAGATATAATTTCATATGTTGACAATAAATTTAATAATGTAACTTTATGTTCTTTAGGTTTTGTCATCTAACGCACAAGTTCTTAAAACTATCAGTTTGCCTTCAACTCCTGGCCAAAGTGAGTAACTTAAGTTCCTCTTTTTATGTCTGGTTATTGTATATTTAATTTTGTAAATGTTTCTTGTATCAATGTAGTCTCTTATCAGCAGTTGCTTGAAATGTAATCTATGTCTACATTTTTACTTTTTTGTTATTATCTTAGGATTGGTTACAATACCATTACAGAATACAAAGTTAGCAACAACAAAAGCTGGTGAACCTGTATTGACTAAGACTATACAGTTAACATCTGCACAAATGGTAAAGCTTGTATGAACAACTTTTTTCTTCAGTTATATATAATGAAAATTAAACATTATTACATTGTTTGCTTCTTTTGTTCTTTCTTCTCAGAGCGATATAAAACAGGCAATAGTGTCTCAACAGCAACAGCAACAGCAACAACAATCTGGTAATCAACAACTGGTGAAAGATGCAAGTGGAAAAACATATATCAGTCCAATATTGGATCACAGTGGTTCTAGGAAAAGACAGGATGTCGAGGGCGGCGATTTTGTACCAGAGTAAATAACCTATCACATTTTTATGCTTATATCGAATATTTTTCTTTTTCGTTTATTACAATGTATCAGCAATCTTTGGTATTTCTAAACTGTTAGTTACATGTTTGTAAAAACTTCCGAATAAGTGAGAATTGATTTAAATTAATTTTAATTTTGATTTATTTATAGTAAACGAAGAAAAACAGAGAAAGTAGGTAAGGGATTACGTCATTTTTCAATGAAAGTTTGCGAAAAAGTTAAAAAGAAGGGAACTACGTCGTACAACGAAGTTGCAGATGAGCTTGTTGGAGAATTCACTAATCCTGCTCATATAAATTCTTTAACAGATCAGGTATATTTCTCTTCCTATTTATCTTTTTTTTTTAAACAATACATAAATAAACATGAATACTATTTTTTGCTTGTAGCAATATGATCAAAAAAACATTAGAAGACGCGTTTACGATGCTCTGAACGTTTTAATGGCGATGAATATTATTTCAAAAGAGAAAAAGGAAATTAGGTGGTTAGGTTTGCCAACTAATTCTCTTCAGGAATGTTTGGCACTTGAAAAAGATAAAAAGAAAAAGATCGAGAGAATCAAAGCGAAAACGCAACAATTACATCAATTGATTCTTTCGCATATCTCTTTTAAAAATCTGGTGGAACGTAATCGTGTCAATGAGAGTCTGCGTGGCCCACCAAAACCAAATTCTGCCATACAGCTGCCATTCCTGATTGTGAATACTAGCAAAAAGACTGTAATAGATTGCAGCATTTCGAATGACAAGTATGATACTAAATAACTTCTATTTTTATTAATATTTAATTTGAGGTAACAATAATGTAACTTGTTTATTTTAGAACCGAGTACCTGTTCAATTTTAACGATAAGTTCGAAATTCATGACGATATTGAAGTTTTAAAACAAATGGGTTTAGCTTTCGGTAAACGATTTGTTTGTTATTTTCTAATTCATCTCTGATATCGATTAGCTAATCAGAAATAATTATTTCTAATTAGGTTTAGAAAAAGGTGAATGCACTGAGGAAAATTTGCGAAAAGCTAAATTAATGGTTCCAAAATCTCTGGAAAAATATGTGGAACGTGCGTATTATTGATAAATTATGTTTAGATATCTAATAATTTTTTTAAACATATACTTTTTATTGTTTCGTACTAGAACTAGCATCCGGTGATTTGGAAAAATTCATCCCAGTGACCATTCCTGGACCAAGTACTTCGATGGAAGACCTGGACATAAAATTAGAAGGCTCTCGACCACCTTCATCTTCTCACACTTCACTTTCGGAAGATGTTTTATCGCCACCCTCGCAGTATTATTCCGAGGAAGAGGACGAAGAGGAAGAAAGTGACCAGGATGACCAAGCCGATAGTGATCTCGAAGTTAACTAGCACTCCGAACGATTTTCTCGGGGCTGGACTCAGGGTAATTTTATAGAAGTTGATTATTGTCAAGTGTCGAGTGAAAGAAGACGATAATACTGTTTATTTTAGGATACTCGTCACTGTTAGCAGCGTACTCGACATGGTCGTCATCGATATCGCTCTTAAGAACATCATTCTCGAACGCAATCATGATGCGGACGAGTACCGGTAACCGAGGTTCTAGTGAAAATAGAACCTCGTTACCACCGTTGATAAAAGTCTGTTAATGTGAAATGAGGATGGTCAAAAAGTGAATAAAATGTCGATTGGGGCCAAGGAGAAACACACACAAAAAAAAAGCAAGAAACAAATCGCGTAGAGATAAAACTCAAAAAAAGCTTCAGAACGTCTCGTCTAAAAAAGGAGACTATCGATGTATGACGATCGACAGGATCCATGATTATGCGGCGCGACTGAAACCCGGGGGTGCTATTTTAATTGTGCATCATCTTAACAGGTTTATATGACTAGCATCTATGTATTGTAAATTATAATCTTTGCAATGATATCGATATTAATGTGTACGAGACATTATGACCAGTACTCATTTTCTTATGGCACGTTTATAATTAATATCGCCCAAACTAATATACCAAGGATAAATGGTATTCTGGATATGGGCGCACGTCTGATTCAATTTCGAAACTAAAAATAATAAATTGTAATAATGTTAACGTATTGTGTATATCAATTTCTTTTCCTTGATATGTTTAGTAACTTGTTTTAGGTTTCAGTTGTAATAAAATATGAGTACATAATTATAATATTAAATATTCTTTTAATTTTTTATAGGTATTTGTATGGATATATATATACATATATATATTAATATTAATTCAAACTGTGTTACTGTTATCTTATCATTTTAAATAAAAGATGATGGATTAATACTGGTGACTTATACAGGTTAATATAATTAATATGTTCTATTATTATTACTTATTACAAGTTGATAATGGGAAATACATTCTAAGTATGATAGTGTTACTGATGATGTAATAATTTATATCACTTTATTCCAGGTCATCATCATCATACAAGTCATCAAAATCTAAAAGCAGACATAATTATTACTCATATACTTTATATTATTAGTAATAACTTGTAGGTACATGCAAATTAAATACCATTGAAAAAATCTGCATGTACTGCTTTTTCACTTGCAGTAAGATCAACTAATAAGCGACTGCCACCAACCTGAAATAAATGGTTTCATTAATTATTTAACAAATAAAATCAAGTCAACTGTCAGTGAAAGGTGTAAACATAACCTTAATAACAATAACACAATTACCTCCTCCAATTCAATGTAAGAACCAGCACCATCAGGAAACATTTCATCAGCTACAAGGGTAGGCTTCATTTTCTTAAAATTGTAATTAAATGAACAATTTAAAAATATTTTATATGAATGTTTTTGTTTTGACAGAATACAATGGTAAGTTCTTATAACGTAGAGTGTGTAAGAAAACAGCTGGCAAAAATATGCAGACCTAATTTCAGCTAGGGGTGTCTGGGATCCCCAAAATCATGATCCTTGGAGAACAAAGGCATGTCTAGTCTTTTTGTATCTGTAGTCACTGATTTAATGATAATGATTCATTTCAGATGGCGTACATGATTATTTTTTGCACCTGGCACCTGAAAGTTTTCCACTCAAAGGAATAGATTGTATGTGATTGACATAAAATAAAGGAAAAGAGTAATGAGAAGACGTAATAAACTGCAATTGTGACGATTGATTGTATTTACCATTTGATATGAGCAAAATGTAATGGATCTCTAACTGCTTAACAATAATTTAATGGAAAACAATGAGTGGAAGATAATTTTAACCTTCTAATCAGAAGCAGTGTGACACTTTGTTAGATTGTTAGTTAATCATGGGGGTTGCTTAAACGTACAACAAATACTTACAAATAATGTACACAATGATAAATTTGTTTATAATAATGGACGATAAATATTATTTCATGGGATGAGTTCTTCTCCTATTTCGGTATCTCTCTGCGTTATTCGCGTCGAGATTGTTGATGAAAATTCTGAAGAATCGAATGGTAAATATTTAGTTACTGTTTTCTATTAGAGCCATCACTTTCAGCTGTTTTTTAAATAACGTCTTATTTATTCCCATAACAAATTGTTTTGATTAATCATTATGTTTACAAACTTCTCAAAGGTTATGTTAGTGTCACAACAATGTTATATTTACATAATTATATTTTTCATAGTAATAATGATAATTTTTAAACCTGTACGTTGTCTATAAACGAAACATGTAACAAAATAAATTTTTCCAGTATACATGTTTCTGTTTTTTAATTTTATATAATTAAGTAAATGTAAACATTAGATGATATTACCTTTGTAAATTTCAATGTTAAGTCATAGTGTTTATATCTGTAGTTTGTATTTCAGTTATATTATTACATCCTTAAAGTCAGTTAATGAATTTCTCATTTTTAAAAGATGTATTACTTTTGTTTGATGTATGAAATTTGTTATTATAGTTATTAACAGTGCAAAGAAGATCATTACTTGTTTGTATCATGATTAATTCACAGTGGATTTCGTAATCCAGGAGCAATGGCTGCCAAGATGAGGGGTCGCAGAGAACCAACCAAGATAAATATGGAGAATCTTACTGAGAAGGGAGATTTATCACTTCCTTCTCAAGGAACTAGTAAATCTGGCTCTAATTCAAGAGCCAATTCAGAAGAAAATACTTATGATGATACAGAAATGGCTGGTGCAAGTGCTTGTGCATGTGATCAAATAAATTTCATCTCTGGAAATCCATTTGTTGAAGTAACCAAAGGAATTATACATTTGTATAAGGAAAAGTATGCAGATTTATTTCATCACATCATTATGAAATACAGTTCTAACTGTTGTTGATAATTTTTTTCAGCAAATTAACAGATATACATCATGCAGCAGAACGTACCCAAACCATCTGCATCCTATCAGTCCCAGCTACAATGACTTGTCATGATCTTTTAAGGTTTACAGCACCTTGCCATCAAGATGTACGGCATTTTAGGATACTTAGAGATGGAAGTCCTAATCAGTATATGGCACTAATTACCTTTAAATCTGCTGTAATTATATTGGATTATTTTTTCAAATACAGGAAAATTTCAATCCATTGTTTCTCGCATAATCGTTTAGCTTTTCACTTTTTCTAGAGTGCAGCAACAGAGTTTTATGGTTCTTTCAATGGTACTCCATACAATTCTTTTGAACCAGATGTTATATGTCATATGGTATTCGTGTATAGCGTAGAAGTAACATACAATGCTATGCCTTTGTCTGGGCATACAGAGTTACCACTTTGCCCAGTTTGCTTGGAGAGAATGGACGAAAGTGTTGATGGGATTTTAACAATTCTGTGTAATCATACCTTCCATGCAAGTTGTTTAGCTAAATGGGGGGACACCTCTTGTCCAGTTTGTAGATATGCTCAGACTCCAGAATCATTTGCAGATAGCTATTGTATGGAATGTAGTACGTAAAAAAAACAAATGCTTTAGGTTTTACTTAAAAAGGTGCTGTAATAGGAATAGAAAATAAAAATGAAAATATCTTTTAGATACCGGAGAGAGTAATGATGCTCTATGGATCTGTTTGATATGTGGGCACATAGGTTGCTCGCGATATCATCAAGGACACGCTTTCCAACATTACCGCGAAACAGACCATTGTTACGCTATGCAATTAGGCAACAATAGAGTGTGGGATTATGTCGGAGATAATTTTGTTCATCGATTATTACAAAATAAAGATGGAAAAATGGTTGAAGGTGGTCCTACAGCAACCAAGGCGGAAGGTGCTGCAATGGAGGAAAAAGTAGATTCCGTACAGCTCGAATTCACTTATCTCTTAACGTCGCAATTAGAAACTCAAAGACAGTACTTTGAAGAAAGATTGTCACGATTAGAACAGCATTCTGTTTACAAACTACAGAGCTCAGAGAAAAGTTAGGTCAAGTGTCGGAAGAAAGCGCCAAAGTTAAGGTGAATTAATATGCTTTAGTTTGTTTTAATAATTATGTATTTAATATTAAAACAAATTATATTGTATCGTAGGAACAATTAGCCTCGTTAACTCGAGAGAAACAGAATGTAGATAAACGATTACAACAAGTTAGTAATAAATTAGTACAAGTACAGGCGGAACTGACTGAAGAAAAAGAGTTAAGGAAGGCATTAGAATTAAATCAAGCCACTTGGCAAGATAAGTATAAAACGTTACAAAATGAAATGACCGAATATAAAGAAGCAAAACAAGCAGAGGTTGCAGATTTAAAGGATCAGGTACAGGATTTAATGTTTTACCTTGATGCTCAAAAGAAAGTTGAAGATTCGGAACTGAGAGATGAAATCGCATCAGGTCGTATAATGATCCCAGAAACTTCCAATTCTGCTAAGAAAAATACTCGACCTTCTAAGTCACGTAAAAAACGTTGATATTATTTGCTAATATTCTACACAATTAATTTTGAATTGCTCTTAAGAATTAAACTGATTTTGTATCATGTTTTTAATTATGTCAAATAAACAACTTTCTTACTGATTTTAAACAGCAGGCACTTTGAGGGATGGCGAAAAAAAAAAAAAAAAAATATCACCCAGTAATGTGAACAGCTTAAATTTATCATTTTCAGAAGTATTTTGTGAGTAATGAATTAAATAATAATCGTACTGTATATATAAATTTAAATAAACTTCATTTACTTAAAATTAATCGCTAATCAGCATATTGTGTAATAAAAAATAAATTTTTCATATTCTTTTAATAATTAAATTTAGCAGACGCTTACATTTAAACGTATGAAGATTATTTTATAAATATAATATTAAAGTAGTTTAATCTTTATAAAATTTTTTTCAACATTTTTACACTTGGTTTTTTTTTTGCATAAATATGATTATTTTACATTGACAAACAAGGATTAAACACGGTATTGGTACTAATAATAAAAATGCAAAGAAAAACTTATTTAAAAAAGTACCTCAATACATAATTTTTATTAAGGTATACACATGTTGCTGATTTATAGTTTCTTTTTATGATAATAATTATCCTATTTTTATTCTCATAAGAGTACGAGTTTGCTTTTAGACAATTATTAGTTGCCAACACAATTCGTTGGCCCAGTTATAAAATAAAACTGATATACATATTTACATTATCTACAATCGCATTCAGTTAGAATGCACGTGTTTAACTAAACGATTGCACGTTTGGACGTCGATGTTGGTCATGTATATATGTATGTAAATAAGTTTTACTTGATCGTTGACAATATTAAAAACTATTATATATTTAAATACAACGAAGCACAGTTTCTTTTCTGCATACGAACAAAAACAAACAGATAATAGATTATGAATTCTAAAAAAATAATTCGTCAAATAATTATTAACAAATAGAAACTCCATATATTATACGGAAACAGCATAATCTTTTAAAATGTTGCATGCAGTTTTGTTTAAATTTGAAATAACGTTTTACAGAAACTTAATTTCACAACAACAACGGATCCTTTAATACGGTACAACGAAATTTGAATACGTGTAGTAGTTCAGCGCTCCACTATTTTCATATTGCTCTCTTACAAAATTAAATGACAATGAATTGTCAAATATCTCAATACAAAACAACCAACTGTTAAGATATTTGCCATAGTATTATCATACCAAACATACTGGTAAATATATTTTCTGAAACTTTGCACTAGTTCCTTTAGATTCACAAATTTTTCTTATTACTTCAGATATATATTTAATATATCAAGGTTCACTGTTATTAGAGAGCAATATGAGGAACCAACATCGATCAGTCTTGGAATTACGATTAGAGATAAAAATTATGATATTTTGCAAAATATATAAATATAAAAGAATAATAACTAAGATCCGTAACTACCTTGTGATAATTAATAACGCTAATTATCAATAGGGCCATATGCGTTATAAACTTAACGCAGATACAATATGGGCCTTCTTATCCTTTCTCACATTCAATGCCAATGCATAAAATCACAATATGCATGCTTCGTGTAAAATAGTTATTGTAAAAAAATTTCGTACAATAATCAACACATAAAAAGTGCTTAATGATTCCATAATATTGATCAGTTAGTTATTATTACCTAATAGTTAATTAGTGTAAGTTGGCAAAAGCATTTCATCTTATAGTCTTCCTTTTATGGAAATTACTCAAATCTCCAGACAACATGTATCAGTTAATATTCATTAAAAATTTCTTATTATCTTAAGTAGTTACAGTCTCGAGTCATTGTATTTAGCAGACTATATGACGAAAATTTTCGAAGTGCTACACATAATGCACAATGCATAGTACATAATGTAAAATCGTCTTTTTCTTGCAGGATAAGACAAATTAAACCTTTTACATTTGATAATACCGCTAGTTAATACTAGCAGGATAAATTCAAGTTTAAAATGTCTATGTTAAAGTATGTAATAAACAAGAATAAAAACGAACGAGATTTAAACAAAACTATATAAGGTCATAAACAAATATTACATTTGTTTCGGTCACGTTTTGTTTTGTGCTCAATTAGTTTCTACTATCAATAGATAAAGAAATAAAAGATAAAAGAATACGTTTAAAATATTGTAATTCATTATTTGTAAAACAATATTAAATATTGACTAAATAGATTGGAAATCTCGTTCGTCCTTTAATTTTCGGTATTTACAGGTTCGCGTGCATGATGAATTCTGACATGTTTATTGTGATTGGATTTCGTACCACTAGACTTTCCGCAAATATGACATGTATATGGTCTGGCACCTGAATGTACTCGCAAGTGTTCTTTTAGATAATATGATCTATGAAACGTTTTGTTGCAAACATCGCATGTATACGCTTTGTTCTCCTCGTGTTCTTTTACATGCCTTAAACAATTATACTTTCGTATGAATTGCGCACCGCAATAATTGCAGGTAAAAGGACGCACATTTCTATGAGAATTCATATGAGCAGTGTAATCGCTGTGCCGGTTAAAACGCGGCACTGCATTGATTACATTTAAAAGGTTTGGTGCTACGAGCAGCGTGAGTCCATTTGTGCAATTGTAATTCCACTTAGTACTAAACGTTTTAGAGCAAACTTGACATTCTATGGTCTTTCGCCGTTATGAACTCGCATATGTACTGCTAAGGAAGATCGCAAATAAATACACTTACATATGGGACATTCAACATTTTCATTCTCTCTTTGAGCATCGGGAACAAATCTTCTGTTATGAGCTCGACGCATGTGTCGAGTCAGGCTAGCCATGTGAATGAATCTTTCGTTACAGTATGTACATGCTTTCGGTTTCTCATCGTGCGTCTCCTTATGCCAAGCTAATTTTTTCTTTGTATGAAATATCTCACCGCAATGACATATATAATCCTTCAATTTCTTTTTTATATTCAGATGATGTCTATTCTTATGTTGAGTTAAATTTGAATATCTACGAAACGTTTCATTGCAAAGATTACACTTGACAGGTGCATTCCCGGTATGGCCATTAGTATGTTCGTCTAATTTTTGTTTCGTCAAAAATGCTTTGTCACAAACGGTACACGGAAATGGTTTGATTCCTAGATGTCTTTTCACGTGTAATTTAAAATTTTGTTTCCTATAAAAATACTTTCCACACTGGCTACATTCTAACGGATGTATTTTTAGGTGGGCATTAAATAGTAAAACTGAAGGAAATTCTTCGTTACATATCTGGCACTTGGTACTCTCTCGAATTCTCTTCGCTGTTTCGGTAACGTGTACTCTTTTATGATGTAACTGTAATGATTTTTCACTACTAAATCGTTGATTACAAAGTGTACAAAGCACTTCGATGTTCGATGGTATTACCAACGTTTCAATCTTTTGATCAGATTCTACTTTTGCTATTAATTCCAATGATTGCGGTGGTTGTAGTTGATGTAAAAGTGGTTGTTGATGTAAAAGTGGCTGTTGATGGTAAGCTTGCTGAACATGTAAACCCGGTACAAAAAAATCGTCAAATGCATTCATCCGACCATCCAATAACTTAATATCTTTTATTTCAGGTTGATCTGTTGATTCTCTACTGCTACTGGGTCCAGCTTCTTGATGCACGGTAGTACTGTGTACTCGACGTTCTTTCGGACAATCAAATGTTTCTGGACAATGGTAACATTTAAATGTTCTTTTTGTCGGTGTTTTTCTATCTCGATCTAAGAATAAACTGATGTAAAATGTGTAGCTAAAGATCTGCTATCTAATAACGGGCCACTAATTTCATTGTCCGATCCTTCAGATTCTTCCCAACTTTCACGTGCCATCAAATCATAAGAGGTTGACATACACGACGACTCGTGACCAGCATACAACTAGATAGAATAAAATAGAATTCTTATTGTACAGGTAAGTTTTATAATTCAAACAATAATTTAGTGATAACCTAATGTTGATAAACATATAGCAATAATTTATATACTATAAATAAAGTACGATTAAATAAAATACAACCTGATAATCTTCTTTGCAGAAAAAGAATTGTATACACACCTGCCAAGCTGATTGTTCTGTACACCCATTGCTTTCCTGTTCTGATAATTCACCTCTGGGTGGCATAGTTTCATCGGCCCTCATGTTAATACTTTTCACTTCTTCATCTACACCTATTCCTCCTTCGCTACTTGCCATAGATTGTTGACTGGTTGCACTAACAGCTTTTTGTGAAGAATCACTTATAAATGTACTAGGAACTAATATTTGAAGACCATCTAATTCAAACATATTCATTGGACCTGCATGAGCATCCTCATTTAAACTAAGAAGTTCCACTGATTGCTTTTGTATAATTGATTTAGATGAATGAAAGCATTTTGAATCAGAACTGCTTGCAATATCACTAGATTCTGACAAATTTACAAGATTATGATTCTTATTTGTTGCATTATATGATTCTTCTATGGATGTTGATTGTTGCGAATGAATTGTAGGAAATGAACTCACATGCTCAGTGATTACAGACTGAATATGCTGTGTCTCCTACTTTCTTTTCATTTTCACACAAAGAAAGTTCTGATTGATCAGCTTTTACATCTTGTTCAATTGAAGAACAATCAATAGGATCTTTTTCTGGTGATGTATCCATTGCTCCATTACTTTCTTCATCATGACTTAGGTCATTAGCATCCATATGACAAAATGAATGCACTGATGCAGGTGAACATGGTTTACTGAGATCTTTTCTAACTCTCAATACAGAGATACCACTACTTACAGATAATGGAGTATGCGATCTAACATGATCTGTACTTTCTCCATATTTAACAAAAGGTGTGTGTGGGCTAGGTATTTCTTCTATTTCCATATCTGCCTCATCAAAATTATTTTCTGCTTCATTCTTTTCATCCTCTTCGTCTTCATCTTGCAATGTATTTGCATCAAAACCAATTGGACATGAATTCAGATTTTCATTCGAACCAAAATCTGAACGAACCGAGTATGTTCTATATTTTCTTTGTACCACTGGTGATGCAGGTGCAGATAAACTGTTTTTATAATGATATAAAAGACAAGAATTTTTATTTTCATCACTATCTAGATAAGTTTCTGAACTCTCATTAATTTTTATTTCTATGTCAGATTTACAACTGGTATCATGTTCACTAGAATTACTAGTTTCATGAATTACACTTTCTGCTCTTTCAAGGGAAGAATTTTGTATCAGACCTTCATCTTTCTTTTTATCATTGGACTCTTTTTCTGATTCACCATTAAATTCAGATGCCACAATAGTAATTACAAGGTGGTCTAATTGTTCTACTTGAGGTTGAACCGATTCTTTTCTAGGCATTTCAGATGAGGTACCTTGATTTTCATTTATCTCTTTTCTGTGAGGAACTTTTTCATTAGTTGTTTTATCAGTTTCACTCTCACTAACCACAGATGATATTTCAGGCATGATAATTTTATTATTATCATCATCATCTTTATATCTATGCACATATTCCTGCATTTCTGATGATTCATAATGAACATCTGCAGTGATAACACGCGATGATTCTCCATCATCAATATCTGGTAGAACACTTTCAACTTTATCATCTGAAGTATTAACAACATTACAAGTGATTTCTAATGTTTTTGGAATGCTATCATATTCATTTTGCATATTATGTGATGTTCAGCACTTGAACTGTGTGCTTCTTCTGCATGTTCATTTGAATTGTACTAGTTCCATTTTCATTTTGCTGTATAGAGCTATCTTCATTTAATGCAGGGGGAGATACTGGAAGATTGATGTCTGGTAACACTTGTTCAGACTCTTGCCTCTGGCTCAGGTAAAATTCAGGTAAAATTTGTTTTGGCTCGGAATTATTTACAGATACAGCAATGGCAGTTCTACCACTTGTTTCACCAGCCATAGTCACCACTGGCCTAATTCTAGCTGTATTAGATATAGTTGTGACCGGTGAGATCATCTGAACAGTTGGTATCTGTTGTTGCTGGTACATACCATACGGATTATAGAGCATCTGCATCATCTGATTAGCTTGTGGACCCATCGCGTATTGTGGTATCATCATAGTGCCATTATTTACAAACTGTTGATAACTAAATGAAGCAAACTGAGGTGGCATTACAGTACCAATAGGGGACACTCAAAATAGGTCCTATAGGATATGGAGATTGAGCTGATACATGAGTATTCTGTGTAACTTGAGATGTACTTTGTGGTGATTGTATAGCTGGAGATGCTGGAGGTGCAGTTGGTGACAATTGAGTCTGTTGCAAATGTAAAGAATTAGTACTAGCTTTAATAAGAGCTTCAATAACTTGTTCCTTGGGATGAGTGTCCAAATGTCTTTGTAAGCTGATACCCTCGCGTAAGTAGAGGGTACATACTGGACAAGCCACTGCACTCCCTGGTGTTCCATTGCTTGTTGCATCCATGGTGTCTGTGATATCTTGTTTACACATTTAATTTTCTCAACTATTACATTGAACACAGCCAATGTAATGAAACTCTCTGTAAAAGATGCACATTGAAGTAATAACACCACTTTTTTTCTTTTTGTAATTGACGTCTTTACTATTACTGCCAGTGTTATAGTTTTTATCGAATTTGTTATAGATATCGTGGTGGTCGTCGTGGTCGTCGTTGATGTCGGCGTCGTGACCGCCGCCGTGGTCGTCTTCGTGGTCGTCACCGTCGCCGTCGTTGTCGTCAGTAGTCGCCGTCGCTGTCGCCGTCGCTGTCGCCGTCGCTGTCTGCCGTCGCCCTCACCGTCACCGTCACCCGTCGCCGTCGCTGTCGCCGTTCGTTGCCCGTCGTGATGGTCGTTATGATTGTAGAAACGTACTCGTTGTAACCCGTTAATTTGACTAATATTGTTAACACATATCGTCAATGGCTGGCTGCATTTTGGGCTTTATTCAGGCCTGCAAACACATTAGAGCACGGCATATGCACAGCCGACACGTTGCAGCAGGCAGTGCCCCAAAAATATCGACGTTCATGCTACCTGGTTCGTGTGTGCGATGGAGCCAGCAAGGCAGTCGCGGACAAAATCAATATCCTATTAAATCGCTAGCCTCCCCTGCTCTTATTAAATTACACCTGCACCATTCACACACATCCGCGATACAACACCCTCCTTAATTCTGGATATAATAACTCTTCTTAAGAGCCTTTTGTTCCTCATTCGATTATCGAAACGGCATGTTTTTCGCCCGATTCCAGCCTAAAAACACAACAGAAAACAGTGACGAGTGGTATTCCACCTTAGAATGAGAACAACAAGAAGTGTTACTACGAATATAGCGCCCCCTCGTATATTGTTCTATTAGCCATAATCTTCTACATCTACCGATTACGAAATAATCGTTTTCTATTTTATCAACTATTCTAAAAGCGTCAAAACACATTTTACATTCGTTGGAATTTTAATATTATTATGTATATTATTCCATTTATAATTTATCTCTTTCCTTTCCCTTTGGTCTCTTACTTTTCCGTTCAGAATATTCATTTTCTATTTCTTTGTACATCAAACTTATTTCTTTTTATTATCTTTTACTCATTTTGGCCTTATTATACAAGTATTATGTTATTTAAACATTTTCTAATATTTTATTTAAGTTATGAACACTTTTTAATGCATTACTGCAATTGCTACTTATTACAATTATAGTAGAGATAACGTTTCATTGATTAGTATCCAAATAGAAAACTTAATACCAATAAGTTTATTCATTAATATGTTGATAATATTAAATGAAAATAAATTACATTAATATTATTTCAAATCCGTAGGATCTGAAATAAATAACAGTGCAATTAGGACACAATTTTTCAATAATAAGTGATATCTTACTATATTTTATTTATCTATGGCTTCAAGTAGACATGCGCTTTTGTCTGTATATTATTAAAAAATATGTTGACCACGTTGGTTAGAGTGTAAATTACATGATTTGTATTTTTGATATTTTATAACTTTTATCATTTCACATACAAATATGTAATGATTTGTATTATGTCGTAAAACTACTTTTGTAAAACTACTTGAGATTACAAATCTGACAAAGATATATTATGACATAAGTACAAAATAAATGGCTAAACTAGAGAATTAGTTTAAAATAAAACATATTTTCTGACATTAGGTCAATCGATAGTTAAATAAACTTTGTCAAATTGTTTCAAGTAATTACTATTTAAAACTGAAATATACTTATAGTATTAGGATCATATCATCTAGGTAGTGTGATGCAGTTGAATTTAAATAAGTATAAAACATTAATAATGAATAGTGAATGGAAAAAATATCTATTTTGGTTTGCTCATGAGCATATTGACTTTAGAGAAGCTGTAAGTGGATTTTATATTCACTTATTTAAGTATCTTACATATTTGCTAATTTTTGTTTTTATTTTAGGAGATGGAATCTATTCTTAATATGTTCAATGTAGATATAGATTGTTAGACCTAAATGGAAAGAAAATGTAAGAAATTAAAATTATTACATTATATATTATAATATCATACATTTATTTGGATTACAAATAATTTTTATTATAGCCTTATTGGATAACTAATTTACCTTCAGAAACTATTGCACATCAAATTTCAAGTAGAGCAGTTTGTGTGAGGTTTTGTATAGAATTATGGGCTAACAGTAAACATTGGAAGAGTTACATGATAAATTAAAATCTTATCCAGTTACAGAAATAAAAAGACATACTGGAAACAACAAATCATTTAAATAATAGTTGAAACATTTTGTAAACACTTTCCACAATGTGAAAAAGTAAACAAAATAGAGGTAAATGTATGAATTATTCTATAATCCCTATTTTTACAAATACATTACATAAGTTAAACAATTTAAATCTATCCTTTTATAAACAAGTGTTGTATAAAAGTCTTTCAGTTATTTACCCCTGGAAGGACCAGTGAGATTAAATAATCCAGATACAACTTTATGTTAGTAGAGTTTTATGGATTAAATCCCAATGACATTCCTGAACAACCTTATGAATTGTTTTTTGGTAGATGGGTAAGCTATTATTCAAATGACATTATATGATTGATTATACCTCTGATATTTGAAATAATGTGCTTTTAGATTACAAGTGGACAAAGAGATTTAATCAGAAAATTATCCTTGAAAACTAGAAAATTATAGGTAATACTTCTATGGATCCTCAATTGTCATTAATAATGGCAAATCAGGCCCAGGTTCAAAAAGGAGATATTGTTCTTGATCCTTTTGTGGGTACTGGTTCTTTATTAGTTGCTGCTTCTCATTTTGGAGGATATACATTAGGAACAGATATAGATTTTCTAATGCTTCACGGACGTACAAGACCTACTCGAATTACACAAAAGGTAAAAAGATTAATTTCTTAAGAAAATCATTACTAATTCTCATGAAAATAATTGCCAGATTAGGGAGAAGGATGAAAGTATTGCCGCAAATATGAGTCAGTATGAAAAACGATCATACTATATTGATGTTGTTGTGTCTGATTTTTCTTACCCTTTATGGCGTTTCAGATATGCGCATAGATGCTATAATTACGGACCGTACGTTGGTAACAATAATTAAATTGGTATTGCTGATTATATATGTATTTAATTTTAATAATTTCAATTTTACAGCTCCTTACGGTATACGAGAATCAACAGAAAGAATAGGTACAACAAATCAAATCCAGTAATAGAGGAACATCAAGCATCATCACATATACCATCTAAAGTTGGTTATGGTTTAACTCAAATATTACAGATTTATTAAATTTTTCAGCCAGGCATCTTAAAATGCATGGCAGATTAGTGTGTTGGTTTCCTTTATTTAGGTAAGGGGTATTGTTAGAACGAAAAAAATTATCTTTTGGAAAAAATTATTTTTATTCTTTTTAGAGATCAATATTCAGAACATCAATTGCCGACACATCCGTGTCTAGAATAGTTTGCAAATTCAGAACAAGTACTTAGTATTATACTAGTCGAAGATTATTAACTTATCAAAAATTCAGGATCCAAAGGTATGTTCCGGTAAATAGAACTAAATAAACAGTTAACTAAATTTTTTATTTTCCGTATCAGGAATCAGATGAAGTGATTTCTACGAATTTAATTGATTTTTCGAGAACAATATTTTGCATTAAGGAACGAAAGTCGAAAAGAAAAACGACTGAAGAAAGCTGTAGAAAAAGCTAAGAACAGAGAACTTTGGGAACAGAATAATAAAGAAAATGCAAAAGATGACTCTTTAATTATTTTATGTGTAAGAAACATTTATTTCATCCTTCAAATTTCTTCTTTGTGAATATATTTTTTCACTAACCTTTTGCCGTTTGTGATCATAAAGAATTACAAAAATGTACATACACGAACGTGTAATAAATTTAATACTGAAACAATTTTTTTTATTGAAATAAAACGATTCTTAATAGTTTTGAACTATTGTTTTGTCGAATTATAATGCTTATGAAACTATTAATATAGTTTTTATATTTTTCTATAATTTTTCATTCCTGTTTTCTGATTAACAAATTAATTAACTAGCAAAGTACATTTTTCTGTATTTTGCATCAATAAATAGTTTAATATATAGCGGTGTACGGGAAGTTGACTACAGCTCTGTACCGGCAAAGGCTAACTTTCTAAATGATTTGTTGTTAAATTTGTTTATTTTAGATATGTAACACCGAAAGTCAGATTTATGAATTGGTGGATATATCAACGGTCAACTTCCAGAATCATGTCCAACTTTCGCCACACCACCAAACCTGTGTAAGTTTACTTCCCCATTAAGAATTAATTACGTAAAAATTTCTAATTGACATATAATAAATTATACATGTATATTGTGAAGGGTGGATAGTACATTTACATATGATACAGTACTTAAACATACACATAAATATAAATTTCTGTTCCTATGCATCAAGTTGTAATTGTCCTAATAATCCTTCTACTGCATCAACATGTCATCTGAAACTTTTGACTTATATTGTTCTTCACTTTGATTAGCTGCCCATTCACTTAATTTTATTGCATCTTTCTTTTAGAAGAAGGACATTTAGGAGATGTAGCAATGTTATTTGATGCCTGAAAATAGAATTGCATTAGAATTACAATTAAAACACTTGTAAAATTTTGTTCTTACCAATAGTAAACCATATAAAGCTCTAATATTATTTGGATTTAACTTTGCTGCCTGACAGAAATATGCTTTTGCTAATTCCATGTTTTCAAATCCACCCTAAAAGTAAATATTCAATGATGAAATTTTAGGCTTCAAATAACTTCTACTATTTCTTACCTGAGAATACTTTATTTCCGCATATCTTTGATAAATTAAATGACTATGTGGATTATGCAGAATAAGTTCTTCCATACAAAATGCAGCTTTAGAATATTCTTGTTCTTGTAAATACAGATCACATAATTCATGCCATGCTTCTTGATCACTCATAAATCTGTAATTAACACATTGAATAATGACTTTTGAATACCAATGATATTTCATTTTAATACTAACTTTTTCAAATATTCTGTAAGCTCTTTAATAGCTTCTGGTATTCGACCCTTTGCTTTTAATATAGCTATATAACGTTTTCTTGGTGCTGCATTAGTTTCATCTCTTTTTATGATAGTATCCAAAACTTCTAATGCTTCATTATACCTATAAAGCATTTGAATTTTCTTATGTAGAACATATACATATAATACATAACACCAGTCTTATAAATCAACATTACATTTCCAAGGCTTCCAAATGCATTGCATGATATTTATGAACTCTTAAACTACTAGGAAATTCTCTCTTCAATAATTTAATGCAACATTCTGCTAAGGAAAGCTGATAACAATCCAATGCTGCCATACAAACTTGTTCCAAAACTAGATACTCTATAAAAAACAAGTTATATAAAATCATTATAAGTATAGTTAATATTACATAATATTATTATGTACTTATAAAATACTTTGTCATACTTTCATTGCCAAGTTGATCAATTTTTTCCATTAATTTTGATTCCCATAAATCCACTACATCTTTACTTCTTCTTTCATTGTCTTCTCTCCATGTTCTGAATAAGTCTCTTACTTCTATTTATTTATAGATGTAAAGGATTAATAAATCTTGAAAACTTACAAATTATTAGAATACATTTTTTATCAGCTTACCTTTCCAAGATAAATTATCGTATTGGTCTGCCATTGCTAAAACTTAACAAAAATATTTATAAAGGCATATTCTTGCAGAGATTATAATTGAGATTTAAAAATTAATTAGAATTACACATTTACAATAAATGTGATAAAATAAAAATACAAGTATTGGTGTTCTGTATGTAAATATATGATTCACTCTTTGTTGTAACCTATATAAATAAAGAAATAAATGTTACAAATATGTATTAATATGTGGGCAATACAATAACATTGCATGAAAAAGAGTTAAGTCAATTTATATACTAATAAATTAATTTACTAACGTTTCATTTGAACATGTTTAAAAGGAGTTGGAAATTTACAATGGTACAGTGTTTCTTGTGATGAAAGTATAAAATGTAAAGTATCATTAACGCTTTTAACTTACAGAAAAATAATTACAAAACAGTAAATATTGCTACAATAAAATATTGATTGTAGTTAATGTATTTGTAATGACAATTAGATGGTCGATCATATGGGTTACATAGACTATAGAAGAAACCTGTTCACATATGTATTTATGTATGTTATATGTATGATAGATCAGAAATTGATGCAAATACTTGTTCATTAATATTGTTATATAAGACTGTTCAATAAGTGAGAAATGTATTTGTGAAAACTAATGTATCATTATACTGTTATTTTATTTATTTCTTATACAGTTTAAAAGTTATTATACAGGTGAAGAAATTTTTCATATTTTTCAACAAGGATTTAATTCCTGTATTTGATAGTTGTTAGGGACGTGTTTTTGTAAGTCTATCAAAACTTTATTTTACTTATTCTTTGCAAATTCTATCTTTACAGCTGATTTATCAACATATGTTTTTGAGTATACCGCATTCTGACACATTATGATTCGGTGAAGCGTGTTTTACCATCTGAAAGTTTTTCACTAGCGATTATTCTGTAAAAGATATATGTACAAAATTAACAGTTTCTATTTTACGTATAATATTAATTTCAAAAGTGGGAAATTTAAACCATTATTGGTTTAATTTGTGCAATCATATATTGGTGAAAGATAGAACGTGTCAAATAGACGCTTGGACGCCATGATGGTAGGTGGAACCTGTTATCACTTATCCACCGATTTGCCTTCTTAACGAATTTAATACTGTGTAGTTTATTCTATTGTATTATAAATCTACTGCGTATAGACGTTAATTCAAGAAAATGTTTCAGGACGGCATATGTGATACTGCCGACATTTTAAATAATGTTCCTTCTAAAAAGGTACTTAACATCAGTTATCTTTCATTTCTTTTTTCAATTCTAAATGATAATATTTCTTTGAAACTTAGCGGTTCCGTGTTTGTCATTTCTATTTGTACTTTGTGATTATATTAATTAATTCTAATTATTTATATTTGCAGACAATTCATGCTGACAATGTAGACCTTTCTGATAAGTCATTACAAGTAGATATTTCAGATGCTCTTAGTGAAAGGATAAAGTAAAATTCACAGTACATACAAAAACCACACTACCTGAATTTCAAAAGCCAGATAACTTAGTTGTAAGGCAACATGAAGAATTTGTATGGTTACATGATAGATTTGAAGAAATGAGGAATATGCTGGTTACATTGTATGCCATCTTCTTTTGTTCATGTTGAATATATCACAATTATACAATTGTAGTACTAAGTAGAGTACAGAAAAAATATATATTTTTAGATTCCTCCTTGTCCACCAAGACCAGATTTTGATGCATCCCGTGAGAAATTACAGAAACTTGGAGAGGGTGAGGGTAACATGACTCGTGAAGAATTTAATAAGATGAAACAAGAATTGGAAGCGTAAGTCTTGGATAGAAATCTTGAAACAGATTAAAATATTAGTACCTGTATATACTGATAAAAATATAAATTTATATAATTTTTCTTACAGTGAGTATTTGGCTACATTTAAGAAAACTGTTGCTATGCATGAAATGTTTTAACTAGATTAGCACATCATCCAGTTTTTCGAAATGATCATAATTTAAGAGTATTTTTAGAGTATGATCAAGATCTTTGTGTGAGAGGTAAAGATTTTGATTGTTGCTTTAACACTTCTATATTTTTCTTAACTAAGTTATTTATTTGTAAGGTACATAACAAGTATTCCTACTTTATTTTAGGAAAAAATAAAATGGAAATGTTTGGTGGTTTAGTCAAATCATTCTCTACTACCACTGATGAATACTACTTGTCAGCAACTGTTAAAGATGTGAATGATTTCTTTGACCAGGAAATGTCATTTTTGCAAACTTATCATCATAATTTAAAAGAAGCAACAGCTCGAGCAGATCGGCAAACCGCTAAACATAAAGATGTAGCAGATTCGTACATAAAAATCTCTACAAATCTTTTACAACTAGCTACAACCGATACCGGTAAATTAGAAAGATTTTTAACAAAAATTGCCGAAACATTTGAAAAATTAAGGGTAAGACTTTTAATTTTAATCCTTTTTAATCGTATTATTCATGTTGATGATTCATATTGTTGTTTGGAATGTTACAATGTAATAGAAAGTTGAAGGTCGGGTAGCATCTGATGAAGATTTAAAATTGTCAGACACTCTTCGTTACTATATGAGGGATACAGCTGCAGCTAAACGGCTTTTGTTTAGAAGGTTGAAAGCTTTACACGCATATGAATCAGCAAATCGTGCTCTTGAAAAAGCTCGTGCCAAAAATAAAGATGTTCATGCTGTGAGTATATTCCTTTCGATATATTTATGTGAAATATAAAAACCCATAAGAAAAGAAACCATAATCATAATTACATAAAATCATACATCCTTATGTATTAAAGGTATCATATACAGTATACGTATATACCGAGTGTTTCAACATAAACTTATACCATGAAAACTGTAAATTTTTTATTTGATTTTTTGTTTCCGAAATATAAATCTTGGATGATTAAACGAATATAATTGATCACGGGATTATAGATGTTGGCGTTTCCAACAAAGGAAAGGAAGTTCTAGCTTAGACTCTTCTTGGTTCTCCCCGTTCTTCCGGTTCCCCTTGTTTCTCAAGACTCAAAGCGATTTTCAATTTTTTCTTAGAGAGTTGTAGTTTTGATGGCGTATATCTTTTTTGAAACATCCTGTATATATTATACAGTGTTCAATGAGTATCTAATCAAAACTTCAATTTTTTTGCTCATCAAGGCAGTGGAGGTTGCTGAGGTGTGTTTTTTTCCCCATTTGTATGCTTGCCGCCTTGCAGTAGCGCATAATAATTTTAATATCAATTTTAGTTTCTAAACAAATTATACAAAAATGATAATATGGAAAATTTAAAATGGTGCATATACGGCGTATGTAACGATAATTATTTTATTTTATGAATGACATAGTTATTAAGAATTTATGTTCATAAACAGCGTTAGAATATTGCTGCACCATTAAAATAGATTTTTTTCCGAGGAAAAAATGTTCACAAAATCATAATTAGTGACTATGCTGTGAATCGTCATTACGTTGAATATGCATGAGCAGAATTTGCATGTATTTTTACGTGTTTATATTGGAATTTTTAATAAAGAACTCAGAAGTTACGCGTGCAAGGAAACATTACATTGTACTAAATATTCAGTTAAACTTTAATTGTGTTATATATTTAAATAAAATTCGAAATTGCTTTTTATTTTTGTTCATTCAGGCGGAACAAGCTCAAACGGAAGCATGCGAGAAATTTGAACAAATGTCGGAGAAGGGAAAAGAAGGTTATTACTACCATTTTATAAATTCATTTAACTTTGTTACCGGTTAACATAAATTATATTTTCATTTTTCTTACAGAGTTAATGGATTTCAAAACAAGAAGAGTAACTGCATTTAGAAAGAACCTAATTGAATTAACCGAATTAGAAATAAAACATGCAAAAGTAAGAATTATTTTTTTTTTTTTAAATCATTAAGATTAAAAAGAATATGGCTGAAGAAAATATTTGATTTATTTTGTTTGTAGGCACATGCGGAATTGCTCAAAAAATGTTTATCAGTTTTACGAGAAGAGTGATCCAGTTTAATAACTCTCATGGTAAAGATTACCATGTAATCTGTACGAAGATTACAATCTATTTAAAATTATAGTAATGTAATCGTACTGTAAAATATATATATTTTTGTTATCTAGATTTATATTACCTCGATAAAGGTATTATTAACTGTAAAAGTGCTCCATATAAAGTAATTAATGTTTAGTATTTTCAAACTGTATGTAAATGTTATAATAATTCTTTATGCTTAGAAAGTAGTTATCTTTTTTATAAAAATTTTTTAAGGAAACACTTCATTCAGAATTATATAATAGATAATACCTCTTGTCGAATCTTTCCGTAAGTTTAATTTGTTACAAGTTGAAAGATTCTTTATATTCTACATGGTGTATGTACACCATGAGTATTGCAAGGTGTTTTTTTAATATGTGTTACATTCAGGAAATAAGAGATTCGTAATGTAGAAATAAGCTAACGTAAAACTATGGGTATATTTTTTGAAAAATACAAAACAAAGTAATAATTCCAAAAAGTTGAAAGTTTTATAAAATTAATTGTTGATTAATATAAATAATGATAAAATACATTGTGAATATTTAATAAATATTAGGATAACCATGTATATAGGAAATATCGAAAATTATGGGAAACATTAAAACTGTAAATGTATTATAACTATATCGATGCGTAATATTTTATAATTTCATCAGTAATTGATTATAGATAATAACTACTACGGTAAAGTATAAATACAATCAGGATCGTAATCATACTTCAAGAATCTTTTATTTCCAAAATTTATCACATCTTATGAAATGTCCTGTACATAATGATTCCATGTATACGTGTACGTATACACATAAATGTCATTTAAATAAGAACACGTACAAAATTTTGTTGTTGGTAAAAACAAAAAAAAAAGAAAGGGTTGCTGGTGCATTCAGTTAATGTGAACAGTGAAATCTACTGTATAATGATAAAAGCAATATTATTTCAAATAATTTTGTTTTTAAAAATTCTTCAACACAAAAGTTTTATATATAAATTAGTATATATATATACATACATTAACTTTTAAGATTTTTACAGATAAATTAGTGTTATATAATGTTAATTCAATTTACAATATTTTGTTTGTTCAATAAATTGTATGATAAGAAAAGGGACCTTAAATTTAAACGATTACGTGTAATCTGATTGTATGAGTGCGATTTGCATATTTACCAAAAAAATTATTCAAAGCTTGCCAAAGATAATTAAAAGAAACAAAAGCAATTGAAATGACATAACATAGATGTTTGTATAGACAAAGGTTTATGTTGTTTTTTATTCATTTGAAATATACCATTCTCTATCGTACATGATCGCAGACATTCATCAAAGTTAATTATTAAACAGAACTTGGTTATTTAATTTCCAAGGATTCATTTAAAATGTTTTTATAGCGTCCTTAAATACCATCCTATTTTAATATTAAATCTTATATTCTGTAAATTGAAAAAGATTATATTATTAATCACTTTCAAATCCATTTATCATCATACATTAATAATTTTCCTAATATAGACATTAATGACATGTTCTGTAGATACCTTTCTTTAAATACTCACACTTTAATTTTGTTTAATAGACTTCTATGTTTTTTTTATCTGCTTTCTTGTTTCGCAAGTTTATGACGATTATAGTTATAACAAAGAATTTTATTCTACTTATTAAATTTACTATTATACATCGAGTGATATTTTTTTAGGCATAATTTGATTTCTTTGAATGTTCTTCATCTCATGCTCTCATACAAATGATAGTTGAACTATGATTTTTATGAAAATTTATGTTTGCAATCTGTTCTTAGAACTGAAATATTTTTTAATTTCAATAATACAAATCTCCATAATTACCAAACGAGCGATGATCTAACTCAATAATTTTTGTTTTTAACGACAACTTTTCGTTTAAGAAAATTAACGTAGATTTAGATTTTGTATTATATATTGTGCCTAAACATAAATTAATCATTTTTATTCATATTTTTAGCGAATATCCAGACACACGTCAATTTTATTTTTGTATTATGACATGACCCTCATCGATGTCGTTAATTTCTTTGATAAGGAAAACTGGTACAGATGAAAGGTATTTAATATTTCCATAAGAAACAATTTGTTTATGGTTCGTTGTGTTACAAGACCTTTTCTTCGCTGGAAAGTTGAACAGTATTACGACGAAGTGATCATTAAATTGTGGAGTAACATGAAATATTTTGTATTTTATAAATTGAAAGTCGAGATAGGAGGAATTCATACGATTTCATGAACGAATATTGAAGAAAAAGCAGGTAGAACCAGGAGTCTTAGGAAGGATAAAATATTAAAAAATAAGCAAAAACAGTATGTATGATTAAATCATCTATTTTATTAAAATTAAAAAAGATATACAGGGTATAAAAATGTAATAAAATTAAAATACCAGCGAAAGTAATTTCATTCTCTAATATAAATTAATTGTTTTTAGGATTCCATAACTCTTGGGAGTGATCATCACCCTTTGGACCCAACACTGAAAAAAGAAACACAAGCAAAAGTATGTAATAATCCTTTATTTCTCCTATCACGATCATCGTACCATTAAACTTTCCTTCGAACGATCCTTCGGTTTAATAGTAACGCTAATGCAATTACTTTGGAAGTTAAACACCCGATTTCCCGCGAACAAACATACATTGCGTGTTCGTGTAAAGAAAAAATAATGGGCTCACCTTTTCTCGTCCTGTAGGATAATGCAGGTGTTCTTAAGCCAGGAAGGCCCGTGTTCCCAATTAGGGTGCAGGAAGGGAGAGTCCAAAAAGGGGTGCGGGATTAATGTTATAATTGAAACATAGAATCTCTCTACCCGTTATATTTATCAATCCATATCCTTTACCTAAAAAAGAAGCACAATCAGAACTGATAAGTGTATTCAGTTGAATCAGTTCCCATTTATCCTTGATTGAAATGAAACGTAAGGGATCCAAGGATCATTAAGAAGTTAACAAACTTCCCCGTCGTAATGAACGTTAGAATGCATCGGCTAAAGACTCTGCAGCTTTATTGAAATTCGTGTAGATTTTTTTTTCTTTTTTTTTTCAACGAACTCACCTTTGGTGCGTTTCGTCAGATCACAAGGACAGTTCTGAAGGATTGTTTTTAGCGGTTAAACATGACAAAAAAGAGAAGTAAAGCCGATTGGAAACTTGGCAATACCGTTTTATCGCGAACAGAGCCACTCCTGACGTTTTAACTCGTGTAAGTTTATTTGATCGGCTTTACTTGGCTTCATTGATACGATCGAGTAAAACCAATTTCGCACGTACGACACGACGATAATGTCGCAAACGAGTATCTCCATTCAAATGATTCTAATAAGATGGTTTAAGGGTTGTTGCGACAACTGATTTCGAAGGGAAGCAAATAGAGGCGATACGAATTGAGTTTTTTCTTTTTCATGTTTTACGTATACGTGTTCTTGTATATACGTTCTTATATCTTCACATTACAAAGAAATTTTAACGACAAACGTTTGATCGATAATAAACGTCTGTCATCTCGTCTAAATTCTCTTTTTGACGAAGTAAATATACATACATGCCATTGTTAAACACGCAACCCAGTTTCTTGTTTTTTTTTTAATCGTGAACCATCTACAGACGAGCAGTTTGTTTATAATTAGGACGACGTAATTGGTCTTTATAATAATAATCAGACTTATATATTACACGCATGCAACCACGCACGCACGTGTGTGTGTAAATTACACGCGCGTGTATAGCAGTTTTTTTATTTTTTATTTTTTTTTTTTTACTTTTCGGTGTGTTTACGGAACTAAAAAATATTGTCATCGAGACCTTAACGAAGATATAATTGCTACGTGGTTCAAGATTTTTACTTCTAGACGTTTCTTCACTTCTTTCCTTCCGTTCTTATTTTCTTTCCCCTTTATCGTTTTGTTCGCTATATGGTTGATGAGAATACGACAGAGCATAATACAGACACCAAACAGTCGATATTTCAATTGTGGATTTTTATTAAAATTCGATTTCAACGGATCTTGCGAATAATTGTTCGAAGTAAGGGCACAAAATTCGTAAAAAGGCGGGCGAACGTTAAGCAACGTACCAAATTTATCTTTCGTCATTCGAGTTATTTTTAACGTCTACGTGTTGAGATCTTTACGACTACAATTAAAGTATAATCGAAACCAAGGGGTCGGCGTATAAATTTGACGCAGTGAAAATTAATTAATTTACAGAGATGTTAGATCGGAGAGAAATGCACGCGTGACGCGGAAATACACAGAGATTTTCTATGGCAGATATTACTATTAATCGATGTTGAGATATTACACGCAGAACGCGTCGCAGATCGAATTTCTTTTCGAGTATTAAAGTCTTATTATCTATTATCCTACGGATCTTACGTTTCTATTTAACTTGTTGCTTATCCTGAAAGAGATCAAATTGTTGATAGGTTTATTATCTCTCTCTTTCTCTTGTATGATTACCTTCGTACTCGAGAAACTCAAGTGGTATACAAGAATCTTCAAGAGTGGATCGTTCTTTTCGATTACCCTCTTAACGCGTTTCTCTTCCCTATATTAGACTAATTGTTTCTTTAATAAATCGTGAATCATGAATTATTAAATACCTACGATTGACTATTCTCTTTCATACCGTATTTCGGTGTGTTACGTGACAAAAATTTGAGGGGGTAGTATAGTGGCGCAATTAGGGAGGTCCAGAAGGGTCAGTTGACCGTTCTATAAAAAATTAAAAGTCTCGGAATATTTTGGAAATTTCTTGATCCCCTCTAGTTGATTATGCTCGCGCCACTGGGGAAAGTATTTAGGAGGGTGTTTTCCGCAAAGGGTTCCGTGCGACGATGAATTAACAATGTAAAGAAAGGAAGAGAAAATAAAAAAGCGAGCTAACGAATCGATCCGAAATAAGCTGGTGTGTCGTGACTTCTTTTATCATGCTTTTTCTTATTCTCGTTCATCGTCTACTTTTTCCCTTTAATCGATACCGCTGTCACGCGATTATATTTCACGTGAGTTGTTACGTGTAATAAGACCAAACGCATTGTACATATTTTTCGAAAGCTTCTACTTAACTGTACGCAGGCTTATTTCGAGGAATTGTAAAATTCAAACTTATCTCGAATGTCTTATTTGAAACAATATATGGCAGTTTCATTTTTTTCTTCGCTATTTCTGGATTTTATCAAACTCGAGAACTACGTACTCTTCTAGATACAATATTTGTTATTTGATCCCTGTTGTAACTTTTCGTCCGCATTTCAAGTTCTTCATTTTTCATTCCTTTTTTTCTCTTTCGTTTTAAAATTCTATGTTACGTTTAATAAAAAATTTTAATCAAAGAATATTCATTTACGATATGTAACGTTTGTATTTGATTTTGAAAAATAATCCCGAGGCAAATGCAGACGAAACGTTGGTTAAATGAAATCGGAATCTGTCTCACCCTCGGCTCTTATCGATTAACGAGATGATTCACAATTTTTTTTCTCTTTTTTTTTTTTAAATAAATCGTCGCGAACAATAATAACGGCGTGTGCGCGGAGTATTGATCTAAGGTTTTGCACGCTTGAAACTACTAAAGTCGGTTCGGAATCGAAGTCGATAAAATGGAACTGAAACCTCCTAAGTGGTGATTAATTATAGGAGAAGATACGAGAATCATGGTGGTAGGGCCGAGGGTTAGCAAAGGATATACGCGAACTTTCGGAAATTCGAGGCGATACTTGGCAACACTATCAATTTCAAACTTTGATTCACGCACGCTCCTGTCTGTTTCCGTATCTCGCGGGGCTGAATGAAAGCAAAACTTTGGGAAAATTGCCACGGCATAGAATTGTTGCTCTGACGACTATCAAAACCGATTCGAAGTTTATTGCTAGTTCAAAGAGAGCAAACGCGACCACCAATGGTACACGCAGTACATATGTGTATGTATATCAGTATTGCTTCTAAAAGACGTTGCGTTAGATTTTTAACCGAGAAACAATTTGCCGCCGGTTTTGCAAAGATGTTGATGTAAAGATCATTATTGTTTCCTATTTTCGATATTTAAAAAAAATGATGAGAGCGAGAAAAAAATTTCTTATTTTGTACATTTAGACAATAATGCTTATAGGTATTGCTTTATTATTTAATTCTTGGGATAAAAATTCAAACGTTCTTTCTATCCAATTAAAATTTTTTTCAATTCGTCTTTCGGTTAGAAATTGATTACTGATGGAGGGTGAAGGTGGAGGGTGAAAGAGAGGTGAGAGAAAGAGAAAGAGAGAGAGAAACTGTCCAATTAACCACTAATATATCTACAATTTCAGGCGCACGTAACGATGTGGATCCAGAACACGCAGAACAATCTACCATGAAAATCTCGTATGTTGAAATAATTCAGCCGGCGGCAACCTCGGCGACGAAATTGAAAATAAAAAGCGAAGTTACAATGAGAAAAACATGATAAAGGGAGGTATAAGAATTATGTTAAACAGCCAATAAAACGTGGTAAAGGAAAGTGAAATTACAGAGATGATACGGGCGGGAGCGTTGAAGATAAAAAATGATGAGGAAGAACTGAAGAGATAGAAGGAAACGAGAAGTCACGTATGATAATGTCGATGTTCAGGCATTTAAAGGGAAAGAAGGAGAGTGAATAGAGGGTTAAAATCGCAGAATAGTAGCCTATCTATCACAAACGGAAGTAACGGTATAATAATTATGGACATATCGAAGAGAAACGCTTATCGCGTTAAAACGACCTCTATCGCAACGGTGACAAGTAGTACTAGCAATTCACAGAAATTTTTCTCTGCGGCCGATGTTTTACGGCGCTGTATGGCTGCCATTTTGTCACCTGAAACATTTAAAACAACTACATAAGTAATTAATTTTTAGGTGACTGGCCGAGGCTGAGATGTGTCGTCGAGGGGATGGCGAGCGGATGGTGAGCGGATGAGGAGTGGACTGAAGGGGCCTCTCCAGTACAGATAAATCAATAGTGAGTACTTGTACCGATACAAATATATGATTAATAAAAAAAAAAAATCGAATCGAGTAACTTCCTCCTTTTTCGAAGTCGGTTAATTAAAAATACCGATACCTTGCCAATATTTCAAAAATTTTTATCACTTTCGATTAGAAACTTTTTCTCACGATCAGAGGTAGTATTTAGAACGTAAGAAGTAATGAAATTGAGTAAGGTGTTTTTTACCTTCTGTGACAAAGACATAGATGGATGCTGGCTTGGTATTCGAGGCGCTGCACGTATAATTGCCAGTGTCCGTTTCCACTGCTTGGTGAATCGTCAGCCGACTTTGAGTCGAGCTGGGATCAGTTTGTACGGTTACGCTGCCTCGCGTAGTGTCATAATTTATCATTCGATTATTATGATACCAGAAGACATATTGCGGCGGTGTCGGACTCTGAAACGGACAAATATAACTGTTCACCGTAAGAAAATTAATAAGAAGAATCTTTATTTCAGTAGTTAGATATGAAGGGTAATTATAAATTCTCAGGTATTTGAAATTACCGCATGAAACAAGTAAGTTCATTAAAAAAATTAAAAATAATAATGCTTTTATTTTCATTTGTATGTCCAGTGCCTGAAAAACTCCAGACAAGTTCCTGAAAGAGTTATGTTTAATAGACATACGCGCGTATCTCGCGGTTTCAAATCGAATTAGGATCCGGCGATGATTTTAGGTAAGTGTAATCTTATAAATATCAACACGACCGGCAGCGCGGTGGCGTCACTTGTATACGAATAGATTAGACATCTTTTGGCTCGCTACCGTGTCGGTCGTTCGTTCGTTCAAGCAATCTAACGAAATTCTGTTGCACGGGCAGTATTTTACACGTGTTTTGTGCTCAGTGTGACCAGTGTTCCTATGATCGATACCCGTGGCGATTGTGCAGCGCTGATCAATGGAAAACAATTGGAGCTGGTGTCAGCTGGTTTCACGGAAGTTCGACGAACGTGAGTAAACTTCTTTTTCACATCGTACAAAGAGCTTTTTATAGTGTCAGCATTTTTCATAATCTAAGACGTATTTATGAATACCGGTGTCTTCTCATAAGACGCTTCCCCACCGGAAGCCATATTGGTACCGCATTTAATACGATCAATTTGCCTGGCAAGAATTTCTTAACTGCATTTTCTCGGTATCGAACCGCTGGAAACCTATTAGATCAGCATTTTCCACTCTCGCCGTGCATTAGACGCCTCGGATGTGTCCTTTTTGTCGCGAGTCGTATACGCGAGACGAGTCACGAGAGAGAAAAAAAAAGAACCGTCGCACTTTATTTTCGTTTCCCGATAGTGTCGAGTTTGCAGCGACGCCGGCAATGCAGCTTTAATGCACTTCCACTCCTTGTATTCGTGACTAAGCTGCGCCTATTTCGCTAGAGCTTTTTTTTTCCCCGCTGTACATTCGCGACCGTATATTGAATGTTCGCACGAACTGCAAGCTGTGCGTTTCTATGTGTGCCTTCGTTAAGCGGATGGATAGTGCGGGACGTATTCATCATGTGTACCACGGCTTCAATGAAACCGATATTAATATTTGGAACACTTATTATACTTGTTTAATATTTTAGTAAATTAGGCGTTTCAGGTAAACTTGAAGTGAATTAGTTTTCGAATAACTTAGATTTTTAATTGGATCTAAATTGGGGGATTAATGGACCACCATGTGTACAGAGTACACAAAATTCATTTTACGTAATTGTATTTCAAACAATCTAACAGCACGAAATTTATACTTTCCAAACTTGCCATAACTTTAATATTTTGCTGAGAAGGTAAACATCTAAAATTAGGGGTGTCCATAATGGAACCACAGGGTATACACACGCGTCGTGGATATTAATTAGAGTCGAGCACTTTTTATTTGAGTAACAAATAAGAAGTAATTGCACGTATCAAATGTTATTTTACTTAAGGGAGGAAAGTAGGCTACAGAATAAGACCCCTTGTTTTTTCAATGATAGATGTTGCTATTATTTTTCAAACTCTAGTAATCATTCTATTAGGTCAGTTTGTGAAAGCAACAATTTGCATTTAAGCGAGTTAGGAAAGTTTCGTGCTGGAGAAATTGATTTTACGTCAAAGTATTTCTTCTTGTGTAACTCATACACGTACAATTTTCCAAGTAAAATGTAAAATTTTTTTAATATCAATTTTCTGATTAATTAAAATTTGGTAAATACTTTTTAAAATCAAATTAATCGGACAATTGAGATACAGTTTATAACAAATAAAAATTGCAATATCGAATTAAACATGTTCAAATATATGCATTGCTGCAAACAAACGAGATGGAAGTTTTACAGCAAATTCCAGCGTCAACATAAATACGAATGCGATTGTACATTTAAATGAAAGTACACGTTAAATGCATTCATGAATCATCTGGTCTCGTTATTTATATCTGATTCGTGAAAAATTCAACTCGCTGGTATTAATCATTACTGAACCGCCGGGGAATCGTTGTTTATTTTCACGAGACAAATGAACAACGATTTAAATGGATTCTTACCTTTTCTATTATGCATACGAGATTTATAATGGATCCTACATCGACGTGATGCTCGCCGCTCCCTAATATAAATGCTTCTGGTATAACTATGTTTAGATTGACAAAGTGTGATAGTATCCCTGTACTTCTCGAGACCTGGAAAAATATTTAAGCAGACGATTAAGCAAACGCTTTTACAAATTTCCAAATTTATTTCCTAAGGGTTTCCGAGAGTCATTATTTAATTTAATTTATTTTGCTCCTCTTTCACACATTGTTAACTTAAGGCACAAATGCAAATCTACATTATACTTTTTTTTACAAAAAAGGGGGTTGGTAGTGTTGGGTGTATAGGAAGGGTGGTTGCTTTCGAATGCGTTAAAACGAACACTAAAACTCGTATTCTGGAAGCTAGTTTACAGAGATTCCTCTGTTTATTTGTTTTCGCACGTATACAGACCAGAGAAACCGGTGCACCGAATCTCATTGCCCGCCCCGTTCGTGTGCGGTCTCCCATTAAAATCGACCCCTTTCCAAGGGTTTCGAGGGCGTTCTACTACGAAATATTGCAGCCGCATTAAACACGTCTTGCCCATTTTCGCGGGAACACTCGCGAACCGTAGCTAAGTATTAATTATTCAAAGTGGCCGATTAAAATAATTGTACTGGTGGATGCAAGAAAAGCCTTAATATCCAAAGTCGTTTTCAAGAGAATTCTATGTCCAAACATTACAGATACCTACTGAAATTATTACAATATTGATAGATATACTATTTTATATTTTCTAAATCCACTGATAAAGGAGAAAAATGGTATTATGGCCCCCCTGCTGGTACTTTGTCACCTTTGCGATTTTCATATCATAACTAAAACATCTCGAGATCGAATCCGGTTAAATTATTATTCTTTTTTTATTTCCATATTTTATCACAGATAACTTTATTAGTTTACATACACTTTAAACAAAATTTAAAGCAATTTAAATTATGATTCAGACTTCAATAAGAAATATAAAACTGGGGGGGGCCATATTACCATCCTTTCCTTTATTAATATTTAATAATTTATATTCTTGGAAAGTAGGGATAATTAATTATATTACCTGACACTCGTAAGTCCCGTTGTCTCTTTCTTGAACGTACTTGATTTGAAGCGTCCAATCGTCGGAACCCTCTGGATGCAAAACCTGAAACCGCTCGTCGTTCGTGTACGTGAACATGGAGCTGGTTAGGATGTGGAAATCACGTCGTCGTATCCAGGATATCTGGAAACAGTCGGGCAAATCGTTGATCAACGCTTTCTTGTCCCGTGGTTCGTTGGGGTGGCCAGTGATAAAGTACAGTTTCCCCCCCTCCGGGTTCTATTTCCGGTTGAACGATGCCGATAACGGGGCTTCTTACCTCGGCGTCGGACACCGTTCTTTCGGCCAAATTGCGAACTTTGCAATGCAAAAAGGCTGTCCCTCCCAACTGCACCGTGACGTTCGAGACGGTGTTGTTATCGTTCGCATCGTTCACTCTTTGCAGCTCATCCAGATTGCTGAACCACAGGGTCTTCCAATCCGACGGTATGCTGTAAGGTACTCGTCGGTCTGAAATAATTTATTAGTTGCAGAAGGTGGACTTTACTGTTACTTCAAACAATGTCTTTTGACATTCTCGTAGAATACTTATGCAAAGTATTTTCATATAAAATTTAAATGGAATCATATACGTAGTTGAGATTTCCTGGTAGCCAGGTCAGAAGACATAGTTCTCAGAATAATATAAAGGAAGTCTCAGTATTCTAACTTGCATTCATACCTATCGCATACCACGATAAAAATATTCTTCAAACTCGAATTCCACTCGTTGAAATTATCTTTTTTAAATTACCTCGAAGCAATCTCCATTATCCACCCTTGTGATTTTACCAGGTGTTCGAATTTTGAAATACCACCATACACATCAAACCTCCAGGAAAAAAAAGAGGAAAAAGAAATTCGATTTTTTGAAACTGTCAGGATAGTGTGCTCCCTTAACGAAAAGCGATTGATAGTAATCAAGCTGGGCTTTCGAAATTGGATCTCTTCCGTTCGCGCTTTAAGAGGATTGCTTTACTAATTTTGTTATTCGAACTTTTTTATGGTTTCTGATTCCTTGTTACGATTGTTGTTCGGAACTGAAGGATATCTTCGTGTATCGAGGTAACATAAAAAGTTGAGACGTAAAAAGCTCTGGGAACTGATTTCCTGGTAGCTCGAAACGAAGGAAAAGAATCGATGATTCCGTGCGATATAATTCCTCGTTAGGAACGGCTCGTGCACTCACGTGTGCACTCTATTAACTTGATAATTTCCCGTTTCTTTGAAAGAGGAAAACGAACGCCTTTTAAAGTCCCTAAAGCAGGGAATCATCGAACTGGTATTTTAGATACATGGAATTTTAACGTGAATATTCGTAGTAGGATTATTCCGTAACATTGTCGGCAAAACAGAAAATACACAGTTCCCCGCTTAATATTAATTAATTAGGTTGACGGGGTATGAAAGAGGGAGGGAAAGGGTGGGTCGACGGTAGCAGGAAGCGAGGGAAGAAGTTTAACGTGCAAAGATAGGGTGGCGAGGGGGAAGTTTAACGCGGCGAAGAGGAATAGCCAAGTCGAAGGAGACAAGGAAGGCAATTTGAAAGTAACCGGCTAGCTTCGGCAAAGAGAATACTGAAGAATAAGGAAAACTGGTAGGTAGTTGTGCGCCGGTTGAATATAGAGAAATCCGTAAATGGAAAGAGAGAAAATTGAGAAACAGAGAGAAGCCAGGGAGAGGAAGGGTCTAGGCAAAAGACAAGCACTTGAGACTGAACTTTGCGAGCTTTTGAATGCAGGGCATAAGCTACCTGCCTTTTGTTTCCACGAGACAATGTGAAACCTTATACAACGAGACAAGAAGCAGTAAGGGGCAAGGAGGGTGGGAAAAGGGGGGTGGCTGGCTACGAGGAAAAGGTGCTCCTACCTTTACTTCGACCAGTTAGTTGGGCAGGATTGTATTCTTTTCTTTCCTTCTTAAGTATTCCCAATTCACAGCCACTTTTGAGTGGGAGAGCAAGTGCACACTAGAGGGGACTTTTCGCGAGGTTACCGCGCTTTTCGGCGTTTTCTCTATTCTTACTTTTCAATCCTTTGCCAGAGGACCTCGCGTGTCTCCTTCAGTCGCGGCACGGCATTTATTTATTGCACACCGAGCAAAGGCCTTGTCTAATGTAGAGTTAATTGCATTAAAATCAACCGCTTTACTCGGGGGGCTTCTTGCATCGAAGGATTTCCGGTGCAGACGCTCCTCGAGGCTAGAGGACCCGGCTAAATGAGCAAACGTTAATGTGGCACTTGACGGAGGCTTTGCTTTCGATGGAAGTATTTGGTTGTTTAAAAAATTCCCTAATTAACAATTCATGTATTTTGAAGATTTTTGAATTAAACATTTCGTCGGTGGTTGATTTATTTCTTCTTCAAACTGTAATTTACAGTAAAGTATGCAGCACTAAATTCCAGTCAGCTCGCAGCGATATGTTACTATTCGAATGGAAATTTCAGTTTATGAGTGTACCTGACCCTTTTTCGTTATTTCTTATGTGCACGGGGTGGCTTGCATGTGACCAACACGTTTGTAACAGTGGTCATTTTTATTACTGCTGCAAATCTTTCTAGGACTTCTAGTATGTACATCTAGATGTACTATATATTTATTTGACGAGGTTGGAAAAGAAAATATTTCAAAATTTTCCATATTAAAAAGGAAATCGTAAGGGTAGTTGAAATGTAATTAAATTCTTTCAAACGAAGCAATTGTTCCAAAACGGAAATAAGGATATTTCGTATTCGATGAAATTCTTAATCCAATTACGATCGTCACGTTTCGGTATAAAATCATTTTTTCAAATTAAAACTGCCAGGGTAGAATTACACCAGTACGTTTAGAAGACGATGTATCCAGGATGGGAAAATCCTTGTATCCAGGATGGGTCGGGTTAAATGCCCCGAGAAAATTATTTACCTTTATCGAGCGACCTGGCCAAGAGGATTGTCGGCAGGATCAAAAAGACCATGTACCACGATAGCCGGTCCCGCATCCTTGCGAGGTTTCAGGTCCTCCTATGGAAAAAAAAGAAAAGGAAACATTGAATTTCAGGGGTGAAACTCGAATTTGTATGCATTCGCTCGTATTCGATTGTCTCTTATTTCTGATTTTTCTTCAAGCACAAGAAGCTTTTATTCTAAAACGTCTTAAAAAGGAAAGACGGTTTTTCCGTCCGTTTTCACGTGTCCCGTATGCATTCGAAACACGGAACGCGTTTGATTTATAACAAATTGCTTTCGTTTCGTACGGCATCGTTGAAAAGGTCGGGGGGAAAAAAGCGATCTAAAAGCGACGGTGCACTCGTGCTGCTCTCGAACGATTTACATATTAAAAAGTAACAAGAATACTCTGAAACAATGAATCTTTATATTTTCCTTTTTTTTACCTCTCGTCGTGGATTTACCTTCGTCATATATTGCTAGTTTATCGTTGGACAGGAACAGTGTGTATGGAAAATGAAATTATTCGTTTCTCCATAGCACAGGGAGATCTAGAGGGGGTGATGGGGTCAATTGTCCCCCCAAGGGTAATGGAATCTCAGAAAAATTAATTTACATATCGTGAAACAAAATTGTTGTTTTTGTTAGTATTTCAATTTTATTAGAGTTCGATACTTTAATTAAATAAATTATTTAATCACACGTACTGTAATCGTTTTGTTAATAAATAAATTACGAAACCAATTTCAATCGGTGCGAAAGAAAATTTGTAAAAAGCAATTTTATTTCACTATATTGATTATTTTCCAATATTTTATCATTTCTATAACGTTTATCAAATTCTATAAAATCCTTTTTACATCGATTTCGGTCGCGATTCGTGTGAAACGAATTAAAAAGAGCGTACCAAGTTTTTCCACATAACGGATGCGCGTATCATTCGTGCTGATGTACGGAACGTCGCTTGTTTCCGTCATCGCATTACGTTCAAAGCGACAGAATTTTTAAATACTTTCAAGTTTCGAGTTAACACCGCTTAAAGTGGTATGTATATTTCACGACGTTAGCGCGGTAACAGTGCCATATCTCAAGAAGCGTACGCGACACGTTCAAAGCTTCAGGATCGCCAAACTTTTTTACAGACTATGCATACTGCATATACTTGCACGTTATTTTACTTTACAACGGGATAACGATCTAAAACGTGCGCACAAAGTTTGCGGATGTTACGTGGCAGGGAAATGCAAGAGCGTTTATAAAATATAACCCGACTGTTACGATTACGTTTGACCTAAAGCTGATTTTCTCTTTTTAATCTTCAAAAAATGAGATTACTCGATGCGATCAGTATATTTTTTTTTTACGTGAGAAAATTCAATATCAAATCGTTAATAAACATTAGTAATGATGTAAAAACAAATATTGAGTTTTCGTGGAGGAATAAGAGGAATATCATAAATTAGCATGGATGCAGTTGCTCATTGCATATCGATGCAACGTTCCATTTTTGGTTTCGTTTGTTTTCCTAAGTATGACATATTGTGTTTACGTAATACTGTAATATTGTACATGTGAATACGAAACTGTGTGACGTCAGAGGGTAAACGATAAGCTTATTCTATTCCAATGAACGAGTCCTCTGAAAATCCTTATTAAAGTTGCTTACTATGAAGGATTTTCATCCAAGATCTGATATAATCCCAGATATTTTATATCTTTTTTCTCTCGCTTTCCATACGAACTTGTATAAAAAAGAACCTTACACGATCAGCTAGCAAACGATCAATTGTATTTTGCCTCGCGTTCAGAACGGTAACGAAGAGATTAATTCCTCTGATGGCCGGGTTGTTACGAGCTTGCTTCTGTCGACTAACGCGTAATTATTTGTCAGTGGACGTGCCGATTAAAGGTCCATTAATACCATTGACGAGAGTTGTGCACGAGCCGAGCAGAATGAAGGCACTGATAGAAGCAGTAGATGCAACACTGATAGTGTTTCATCGTTTTTCCTGCTCGGTTCGTGCAATGTTCCTTGATACTATAAACGAACTTTAAACTGTTCACGTGACTGAAATAGAAACGAACGCTTATTTCTTGCGGTCGATTGTTAATTGGCTGATTCAAGTATCGTACGGCCAAGTAAACGCCGTTTCACGGTCAATAAAACAGTAGCGATGCAAATAGTCGTGTGATGCATCGATGGAACACGGCAAGAATCGTTCGCATTAACCGCGCCTTTTTTTTCCCTTCCCCTCAACTCTTTCTACCGAATTGCTTCGTAAAAATCTATCGTTTCGAATTTTCACTCGGAATCCCTATCGTAATTTTGTTCGTGAGGTTCGATTGTAAAGTTTACTCGAGCATGAGACGAGGAGAAACAAGAAGGGGAGAGATGGGAATAAAAATAAAGCGTTTCAAAAGCGCCAACACGGGTTCGGCTTTATTTTTATTCATCCCGCACCTACTCCGTGTAAAAAGTTAAAATATTTTCGCAAGTCCGAGGGTATTGATTATTTTTTACAAAATTATGGAAAGGGAGATGAAGAGGCTCGAAATGGTTTGCGAAATTCTTCTCCACCCCCGCTCTGTTTAATCCGCGATACCCCTGATTTACCGTTTAACTATCGTAAAATTGTTATTAGGGAAAACGCGAGAGGGAGCTGAAATAAAGAATGCCAGAAACCATTGGAGATAAAACCAAATTTGCATTTATCCGACATCGCGCCGTTTTATTTAACGTCGTTATCTAATCATTTCTACGCACGCTCGGAATACCCAGATTTAATGCATTGAGACGCGTACTCGAGTCTCGCGATTGCATAAAAATTAGATCATCCAGTTAATTATTCAGAATTATTCACTTCTGTTTAAAGTAAAGAACTCTGGGACCATTATTGGCGAATTAAGATTATTGGCTGGCTTCCAAATTAACGTCTTAAAATCTCCACAAATTCTAGTTGCACCAATACATATAAATGTCCAAGAATAAAAAAAATGATAGTTTTATAGAAAATTTGAAAAATGAACATTTTTCTATTCTTGGAAGTGAACGAGTAATTTCCTCGTAGATTGGTATCGAACCAATCAGAAAAATCTTAAAATTGTTGTTAAATGGGAGCAACAATTGACAATCTGTTCATCAACTTTACAAATCTGGTTTATTGTTAGATTTATTGAACGACACATGTTCAAAATATTTATAGGTACCGTGTTTGTTAGAGCATCAATTTCAATTAAGTGGTTTGTAAATAAAATTAGCCGGACGATTCAATGTTTCAGTTTAATATACTTGATTGTTGTAACATATTACATAATTATATACTGAACATTTTGAAATACTCTAAAATGTAAACATCGATTTCCAAGTGAAGTAACAATATTACTATTCCAATAAACACTTATTGTTAGATCAAATATTGGCTGTTGTTGTGAACATAACATTAGTGAACGGGTTGTCGGTTGTTGTTTCTGCAGAGTAATAATTTTGTGGTTTCGCGTATGCGTTCGACATCAATCTATCGCCGATTTACTATCGGTTTCCTGAGTGATTATTTCACCAGTGAATGACGATACCAAGAAAATAACCAGCAAGTAGATTAATCAGATAAAAATAAACGAGAGTTCAATTTTGAAATTTTTCACTTCAGATTAATTTCTAATTATTCGTATTAAATTTTAAACATTAAATTTCCATCTAGATAGAAACTAGTTCGACTGTACAAGCACGGTAAAATTGTATTTGATAAAAACCACTGAATCACTTTTTACTTTTTATTTTTTTTTTTTCACAAAAAAGAAAAAGGTAAGAAGAAATCACGATTCACAGCGAGAAAGTAGCAATTTACGTAGATTGGTGGAATCGTGGTACACGGCTTCCTTATCGTACCAATTTTCCCAGTAAATTTTCCTAGGGCGGTGCATAAACTCGTTCCTCTACTCGTTCGCAGCCTTTCACCCGGTTACTAATGCATCACGATGCGCCTGGTAGCCGGTGGTCGTATCTATCTTCAAAAACGTTACGGGATACTAGGTAAGATTCTCTGTTGCCAATCGTTATCCGAGATTTATTGTTTCCCGCCGGGTGGCTGGGTCACGGAATCGGGTTCATTCTCCGTTACCGCCCTCGCGAAAGGGCTTCCACCCCCGTTCGGTCTTTCTGCTTTGCATAAATTTCCGTGCTGATACGGACCCGATATATATCCAGATCGTCGTACCGATAGAAATAGAATACACGCGGATGGTAGGTGTAACGCGTATGCGTAGGTATTATTGATTCGTTGCCGATATAATGCGCGATGATGCAGCCCGCTGAGCGAGAGAGAGAGAATATACATCGTCGTAGATAAGTAGCCAGTCTAACCTTTACTGAGATCGTTCTAGATGGCAATTGGTTAGTTAGAATATGTAGAACCACTGGTACGGGACGATGTACATGGTAAATGCACGCTGATGAAACTGTTGTACCGAGAACGTACGTACAGTCAGTTTCAAATAAACGTGGACATCGAACAGGTATCGATAAGTGATCGTATGAAATTTTTCGGAAAGAAAGGGGAACCCTTCATCCCTTTTGCTAAAGTCATCTCTGAGGGAAATTGTAGTGTATATAATTTTTATATTAATATTTGAATTTCAAGGATTAATTGTGTATTCCTGTTACTTAAACTTTAATTTAAGAATACCCCTTTTTCCCTTAATTAACGTTCCTCTAGTGATACCTGAGACTAATTATTTATGAATTTTTTTTCATTTGATGTAATAATATTTTTGAATACCTAAAATCTTTTGAAGTTCCTATGTAAGTCATGTGACAAAATTAGCTAGAGTGCAAAGGGTTGAAGCTTACTCGTTACTCAACGCGTTAAATAGCGTCTGGATTTATTTTAAACAGACTGTACGTACACAGACACACGCAGCGGTGCGCGTGGTTAATGGAAACCTTTCCTTTGGCACGAGGATCGATAAATGGGTCTGCAGGGAGTAGTTGTAAAGAGTTAGAATGCTGCTTGCATGTGGCGTCTGCCAATGCTTCTTACGTATGCATGGAATCGGCTAAGATTAGGGGGTCGAAGGCAACGAAGGCCTTGCAGAATTAAAGTGCGACCTATGTTTATTGCGAAAGACCTCGCTGCCGGGCTGATATGCAAGATGAATACGGAACTGGGCCCGGAATTAGGCATCGTTCCGATTCTTCCTGCCCGGAAGTGTTGCATTAGCCTCTGCACGAGAAACGATCGTGTTAGAGAACGAGCGGTGTGAAAACTTGGCTGGAATCGTTAATGCGAAAAGTTTGCTGTGTAACACGTGGTAGTCGTCTGTCGAGATACCTTTTTGGATATTGAAAGCATATGTCAGATTTATGGGATGAGGAAGGTTATCGATATTCTTGATTTTCTCTATATATTCATGTCCAGCTCCCGAGGAAAGCAACATATTTTATTTCGATTAATTTCGATCAAAGGACCATTTTGGTCGCAGTTTAATTTGAGGTATTTGAATTTTCCAGCCAGTTGACACGGTTTTCTGAAAATTATTATTTTTCAACCGAGAGAAGGAAAATAAAAAGCTAACCAACCGATCGGTCTGGAATTTTAACGCGTTATTCTGCATACCATTGACTCTCGCAGGTGTCACATTTACATTTCCATGCTGAAAATTTCATGCTTTTTTCCTCATAAAACTTTCAAAAAAGGGGCGGAAAATTTCGATAATTAAACTTTGAGTGCGAGTTAATTTTGTTAAATCCTGACGCGCATCGCTAATTCTTGTACATACAGCAACGGTATTTACACTGATTAAAATTCTTTTCGATTTTTCATCAAACGGCCCTCTAAGCTTCGTTTCTCTTTAATCCGCTATTTTTAGAAAAAACTTGCGCTAGAAACAACGTACAGTAAACTCAACGGCACACGAGTACACACTGTTGATACAGCTAATCGATACACGTTAATTCAATTTTCTGAGTTATGAAGCCTCCCTGTTATGACTCTGCTATTTTCCGTAAGCCATTCCACCCGAATATGTCCTGAAACGCGCAACGTAACAAGATTTATCTAATTGTACAGCGGCTTAAACGACCACTCTCGGTTCAACGGGTTCACGACCTTTTTAACCAGCTTTTCTTTCCCGTCATGGTTCAGGCCCTTTACTTCAGGGGTGCTTTCTTCCTTACCCCGACCCTTAGAACTCTTAATCCGTTCCCGCTCGAACATCCCTTGTAAATGTTTCTGGGTGCAAATGTCTCCATCTAAAATCTCTGTGTCTTAAACGATCCATCGGTTGGCGGAAAAGGGTTGGTAAGGGGGCCGAGTAAAGGTGTAGTCGCGATATCAGTGAAACAGCGGGTGTATCGCTCGTGACTTCGCATGTTAAGTGGCATTACCGATGTATACGTACGTACACTTGTTCCGTGTACGTCGTTTGTGCCGTTGGTGCGTGCGTACGAAATGGAAACAGGTCGTGAATAGCCTGTTCAAAAGCTGAGATCAAAAACATGTTGTCGGTCTGTCGTTGAAAAGCGAGTGTTTAACAAATCGGCATGTTTCGTTCTCTTTTTTCCTTTCTTTCTTCATTTTTTTCTTTCTTTTTGGGAGGGTGTTTCTATGCTTTTCATGCGAATAACACGTATGTTCACCCAAGGGCAATTGTCCACTTTGTTCGTCGGGTGGCCGAGTAGAGTTGCGCAAACTTATACAACAATTTCGTTCTTAGTGGGCTCAATTAACTTAAGAGCAATTAGCATTCGCTTCAACTCGAAGCACGTGCTTTCCCCCTCGAAACGCTTCATCGTTGGGACACGGTTGACGCGAGCTTTCAACTCGTTTCCACGGTGCAGTTGCAACGGACAGCTGGTCGTGTAAGAATTTTCGCAAGTTTACCAGGTAGACGGAGAAACTTGCGGATCGTGCGCTTCGTGTCTCGCGATACATTTTGTTCCAACTTGCGCGAGAAGCACGATTTGCCAAACTTCGACGGACTTTGCGTCGATAACATCGGAGGACTGTAATTGTCACTGTGGTTGGATCTAGGATTAGTAGATTCTACGATTGTATCGCGAGCAATTAGATGAGTGACGAGTGTTATTAATTTTAAAATAAAAAATGAATGAGTACGTTAGAATCTTTTTTAACTCGTCATAACTAGAAGCAAAGATCTCTTGGTCATGTGATCGTTATAGCAGGTTTCTCTTAAAAAACCAGTAAATTAACGTTACGTGCTGGATATCGTGTTCATCTGTTGTAACTTTAGCTCTTTCCTAGATAAACCTGATGAGAACGAGCGGGCTTTCATCTGATAGAAACACATTGCAGGTGAAGGGTTGCTTTATCACATAGATACAGCAATAATTTTTATCTCCATTAAGTACAAACAAAGAGAAGAATCTATTAATGTTACGATTAAACCAACAGTATTATCTCTATTCTTTCTTACGTTACGATTCAATGATAGTGATAATAATGGTGTTACTGATAAACCTTATTAGAACACGTTGCACACGTTTCCAGCTATAAACCCTGAAGAGGTCTTGGGAACGGTGCTATCGGGTTGGTCGAATGTTTCACTGTGGGTACACATAATGTTTTGCATGACAGGGCCGTTGTTAAACGTTCCATACGCAAACCAAGATCGAAATAATCAGGCTTGGTGGATGGTGGTCATTAACGGGGGCTGGTGCAACGACGTCCGGTTCGCATCACGATTATCCGGCCGATGATAACATCTCCATGATAACAATGACAACATCGGGGATGTTGTGGATCACTGGTGATCGTATCAAAATCACTTCGGTATCAATCGTCAAAGTTTGGTTTTCCACGATTTGCCAGAGTAAATTCTGAGCTTTCAAAATAGGCTTCTCCCTTTATTCCTTCATTTCTAATATATTTTTAATTTTTGATTGAAAACTTGAGTCTTGGTTAAATTAATTTCGAAATTTTAATGATTCCATGTTAATTTTAGAGATAATTATATTCTGCTATTTTAGAAGATTATTTTGTGCCTGATAATAATTATCAATTAATTAATTGCAATTAATTTCTAAAATAATTTTGCTAATCACCTTTAGCTGACGAAAGGGTTAACATCAAGGCAATTGTCTCAGCTGCTATAAAAGAAAAAAATGTACATTTCTTTGCTGTAAACAATGGCTGAAACAAATGAGAAGCCTTTAGCCAAACAGTTGTAGCTCGCAACTAGCCGCGACTCTCATTATTTTTAATTGAGGCGAAACTAACAGTTTCGCTGGCGAATACGTGCGAACCACTTTATTCCGAGACAATGAATCGCCGTGAAATGTCGTCGGTAGCGTTAATTATCAGCTTCGACGCCAGACGAAGCATTTTGCGGTCGCGGGCGTAGAAAGGAGCGGTCGGCGCTGATAATTTCGAGCCGGTATAGTTATCGAGCGACTGGTTGAGAGAATGGAGGTAGCTGTTGGAAATAGAGAGTAAAAATTTCTTTTGAACCTTTCTGTTTTATAAAAGATCGATCCTGAATATTGATCCTTGGTTGAAAAATTCATATTTTGAAAAATCACAGATTCCATTATCAGAGAGTTAATTAACAGTTACGGTATTTTTGTTACGATTTTTTTCGGCTTTCTATGTTCATCATGATTATCTGGATCTGTAGCATCCGGAATGCGCTGTATTCAGTTACAGTTAGCTTTACTGTTTGAATTATATGTCCATCAGGATGGTGGCCAGTGGGATATTGTTCAGTGTACAAACGAGCTGCGCCGAGCGTGTTGTCACCATATGTTTCCAGAGCAAGGAACACATTCGTGTATTCTCAGTTGACAGTGTGCTCAAAATAATTGGGAGAATTATGCATCTGAATGATTTAACAGGAACGTACCGAACGTCATTGAAACTATGCTGTTATCAAACATCTACCCTCTATCATTTCGTTTTAAGATATTAAATGACATTGAATGACAATGTTAATCGAGTATCTCATCTTCTATTTTCAATATTCTATATTCAAGTATGATAAATTAATACGGCGAATATGTCTACCATCAAGGATATTGTAGGATTTATATTATTGCGGAGAAAGTAGGTCGGTGATATTCAATACAGGATGATTGATTGGTGAAACCTTTATTCTTGCTTCTATATTTATGCTAATGTTTAATTTGAATTATTATAACGATTGCAATCCATAATTATGATACTTGAATTTGCATATTGAAATCTTAGGACTTCTATTCTAATTATTTATCAGTCGATGCTTTATTATATTTCGTTCTTCTCATTCCAAACTTTGCTCACGTTAACCCTTCTATCACGATTACTCTTCATTCACGCTTCAATGTCTTCCACTCTGTCGCATTCCAATTAAAACACTCGCAATATCCTTTAATATTTATTTATAACCTTGTCAATTATGTATCCGAGCAGTATCATATTAGCATATTAACGAAAAGCTTGCTCGTTTGTTGTATAACAAACACTTGAAACCGCGAAAGCTTCCATATTCAACGATACGATTATTCATAACGACATTAATTAGAACAACACTTAAGTGTATTACTTGCACAATTTCATTTCTCCTCGTAAACGAAACTCTCTTTCGTTCTGTCAATAAAATTCCATCTTTAGAAGAAACAAATTATTCCCTTTGTGATAAATGAATAGATTATCCTGCACGTTCGAGTGAATACTCGATGTATCGGAAACGTTTGCTGTCTTGCCAACCGGAAGATAATTATTAACGAATACACGGCTAGTAACAGGATAATTTGTTGCTTTCACCGAAAGCCCGACGGATTCGAGCAGATGATTGAGCGAGCTTCGCACGAACCTTCCTATCGTGTAATCTTGCGCGATACTTCCGGTTCCGAAGGGGGTCGTTACGCGAGCCCTGGTTACACGATACGTCGAACAATATCTCCTGTCATTAGAATAAAGCAATCCACGTCATCCCATTTTATATCCATAATTTCACGAACAGTTAATTACACATGATCGAAGGTGTCCCGGTGACCCTAGCCGCGATCAACGTGTTAAAATTATTAACAGAGAAACGAGAAAATGTCGACCTGTCGGTTGGATGACGAGAATCGACGAAACGATCAATAAAAACGATACAGCCACCGCGATGCTTTGGGAGAGACACGATGGTTCAATTTTTAATTCACCAGTCGAACGGGATCCTGTTACCAGACAACTTCGATTTTATCGGTCGATAAAAAAAAAAAACGATTTACTAAAAACAGCGGTTATATCAGCCGGGGTATCTATCTTCCGTCTATTTCTCTCGTTTCTAAAATAAATGCACTAAATTCGTATCCAACTATATTCGTCGATTTTTGATAGGTTATCGGTAGCCAACTTCCGGGATCCTAATTGTAAAAAGTGATTTCGCCGATCGAAATATAATCTTCTTTTTTTTATAACCTGTCCTCATCGAAACGCGAACCCCGAAGAAACTAGAGAGATCAGTCGAACTTTAACAGTCCCTAAGGAACTCGTAAAAATAAAAATGATTTTATCGCCACTTTGCCTCCCGGTATTTTACGATCGATCGGACATCCGACCACGTAAGCAAACGATGCACCGCCATCGAAACTGATCACCAAAAAAATAAAAAAAAATAAAAACGACACCTGCGTCACTGATTTTCCGATTTGCATCGAAATCTGCACGCCACGTGCTGCGATTCGTACAGGATCTATCGCGAAATTGAGATTCAAGCATCGCGGGATGATTTTTTAACAATTCAGGGTAGGATATAGCGGGTTCCCCGGTGCGAGGGGGTCATCGGTGTCGGGGATTTAATAACTGAAAGAAAAGTAATTAAAAGGCAACTTGAAAGCGAATTAATATTATATTAATTAAGCGAGCTGCAACTGGGAAGTTTAAATTAAAGAACGGAACGATAATGTTCCGAATAATTAAAAATAATACCAGCTATTGTGTTTCGAGGAGGAAACAATTATAAAATAAAACATTTGATACAATGTAATTTCAGAAGTGTTTACAGTCATCGATTCGTCAGGAGTACTCCTTTTCTCCTCGGAGTTTTCGCATAAATTTGAACTCTCGCGTATCGACAGGAGGTCGAAAGATTGAACGACTCGATGGTATCGATCCCTTAGCATTGCCTCTGAAAGCCGTGCACACAGTTCGTCAAATGTGCATGCGAAAGTTGGCACGGGTAAAGGACCGTGTGCACGGTTAGCCTATTTCCTAAATATCGTGATAGGAGAAAATTGAAATTTTACGGCATACCTACGAACGATTGTACGTGCCTCGCACTTTTTCAAGCGACACCGTTGAAATAAACGGTGCTGATCGATTTCTCGGTTAATGCCTTTTGGAATTTCACCCCGTCAACTTTCTTTTCGCTATTTCCTCGAAAGTTAGTTCGATATTTTCAACGCTCGACAGGAACTGAGATAACGAAAGAGTTGGTCCGACGGTAATAGGCCGAGTGGCGAAGTGTTGGGAACTGTTGAAGACGGTTAAGCTGGATCTTTGGTAAAGTGATAGCAGAAGTGGCTTTCGTTTCTCATTTCTCGGCCTCGAGTATATCTCTATAGTTGAAGTCTCGTGGCGAACGACTCGTTCAAGAACGATCTCGAGGCCGAAACGTTGAGCAAAGGTTTGTCTCCCGTTTAATGAGCAAACCGTACGGGGAAGAAGAACGATTTCTTTTTTCTTCTCCCCTCGTCCACGGAATCCCCGCTCGATTCCTCCCGGATTCCGCTCGAACAACTAACGAGACCACTTCGCACGATTAATGTACGAATGCAATTATCGAAGCGGTCGCGAGGGCGCATAATTGGGATCGAGCGTAAAGTTGGAGAGGTAGAAAGGTTCGTTCCTGGATGTAGGTTAAATTTTGTTCTCCAGTTTGAAAATAGTCGACGATCAACTCTCGGACGATCGGCTGACCAACAATAACTAGAAAATATATTAGCGGAGCGACGGTGTCGGAAGTGTTTCAATTTTCGTCGCGACAATTCGAGCGGAAACGGTTCGCAAACCCCGTCGAACATCGACTCAGCTTTGGAAAATAAGGTCACCCACCGGCGACCGTTTGTCCCAGCTGGAAAACTGATTAACAGAAACCATCGCGAAGCCCGTGTCGTGCTTTGTAGTATTTAGTTTATTGCCAGCCCGTTCCCTCGTTCGTCTAAATAAATAATTTCCGCGAGGTTCGCAACCGTGGATGTTTCCTGAATTGCGGCTAAATGTAAATATGCATTATGAAGGTAAAACGGCAGCCGAGCCTACCGGTTTTTGTCCGCAGAAACGGGATTAAACCGTTCGTACATAAGGCATGCGGCTTTTTTTTCTTCGGTGCGGGAGGGAAATATCCTGGCTCATTGTCGCTACACGGTATCCGGTCAAGGTAGGTCGAGTAGAATAGCACGGGAAGTGGAATAGGGATTACGAGCAGGTGAATACTTCATTACGATGGCTGCACGGAAAGTTGCGGAACGATAATACTTTAACAGGGCAGGCGTGCCTCTCTACCTCCCAACGGACTATCACCATGCTTCTTCTCTTTGACGAGACAGGATTATTCTTAACTAGAAAAGGGAATATTTTTCCCGTCCTCCGTTCTCGTTGCTTTCTTTCACCCGCTTCATGATAATTGTAGCCTCGTTAGACAAAGTGGGTCTCATTGTTTCAACATTTTTATCTGCCGACGAAACGAAACATGTTTCTACTTTTGCGCTAATTACACTGGTTAACCCTTGGTCCAGCTCTCAATTATTTCTCACGCATATTACAGGTAACCAGGTAAAAGTCTAGATGAAAGATCTTTATTAAAGTAGAAGAAAGGTAGAAGATTAGGTCGGTTGTAATTAACCTGTTTCTTGTACGGCTGGTATCACGAAAAAACGAACGTCGGATTAGTCTGAACGGAGTTCCGAAAGGACGATACATCCGGTGCTGTAGGTCCTCTCGTTTCGCTTTCTCCGGATACAAGGTAAAAAAGGAAAAGGAGTAGAGGAGACATCGAGCTAGGTGGATTGCTCCTCGGGATGGAATTGCTCGATAGAGATCCTTCGCAATAACTGTTTCCATCCTTCGTTTTTTCCTACTTTCCAGCCTCCTTGTTCCATCGGTTGTCCCCAACCAACGACTCGTTGCTTTTGATAACTTGGTCCGACAGTCGAGTGACCGTGCGATCTTGTATCGGAGGCACGTATCGTTCTGTCACGATTTATCATTGAGATAGCTGTAGGGCCAATGTTGTTGCCGGTGCTACCATCGATAAAGATCACGTTCCTCCGTGATCTACGAGAAAGTCCCCGTTGAGAATTGTCGTTCTAAGCGAACATCCGAACGATCGGCTTTCGATACTTTTCCTCTCGAAACGATCCGCGACAACGACCCCCAGCGATCCTTAAAAATGCCTCGTCCTACATGTTTGTTGACGCACGCCGGGCCTCCGAGAATGTGAAACACGGCCGCGTGGGTGGAATCGGGATTTTATTAAAGTCATCTTCGCGACACGCGTGCCTCGAACCGGAGTTATGGAATCTCTGACATCACCGTTCTCCAGTCTGGTGCAAATTATGAAGAGTCTGAAGCTATTTCTGCATGCTCTGGTAAAAATACATCTATCGTATAAAGGGGTTATTTTTTATCTAAAATAATCTATAATTATCCAAGTAAAATTATATCTACTAGAATAGATAACATATTTCGATGAGAATTCATAGGATATATTCAGAGATTGAGTGACACGCCACTTAAAGTGGCTGGTTTTTCGACAAAAGTAATTTGGTTTTTTAAAATTTTTTAAAGTCTGGAAATGATAGATCGCAGGGTAATCGAGGTTAATTGACTCGTCCCCGCGTTTCGGTCGAATGTTGACTTATTCAATTATGAAATATTCCGGTCCGCTTCGTCGAGCGGGATTCTCTTTGAGAAATTATCATTTGCGCCGGTAAAATTGTCAGGCTCGAGCGAAGGGGCTGCTTGGTTGCCGTTTGCTTAAGATAAACATAGTATCAGTTTGCCGGGAAGAAATTTCTTTCTGTCAGCGAGGAATTACTCTTCTTGCTGGAGGATGTCACGAGGGCAGCGTGTAACCGGGCAAGTTGCGACTCTAAAACCGTCCTCCCCGTTGAATATGCATCGTCCGGAAGTAAACGAATACTTTCAATAAATTTACAGTTTCTTGCTCAAAGGAATACGTAATAGGAAAGTTTTTAGAGGGCTACTTGACGGAACGAAGGTAACCTTCAGCCTCGTATCTCGTCCTGTCGCGATCAAACGAAAAGGGGGGATATTACGCTTTGGTATCTGCATAAACAGCCGTCTAGGCGGTGGAGGAGAAGGGAAAACCGTGGTGTAAGTTTGCTCATCGTAGATACACTTTCCCGGGCCTACACTTTCCATTTCACTTCTTTACACGGCTGTTGATTACTTCCGACGGGGTTAAGCAAAGCTTCGAGCAGAACTTCTTTCACCGGGGACAAGTGAGAAAGAGGAGAAACGGAGGCCGGCTGTAACGCCTCTGGCATTCTATTGTATCAACTTTCAAGTTCAGACCATAGAAACGTCATCCTCGGTTTTTCCCTCGGATTCTATCATTTCTCTCAGCGATATGAAACTGTCCCGTCTAATTTTCACCTTTTCTCTCTCTCTTCCCTTTTCTTTTCTCCCATGGCTAAAAGTGATCCTTGAATACCGAATTAGGTAACATGGCTGAAGCTGGGTAAAGACGACACGAATGTTGCATTTCGGTACGTGTGCAGTTAAATAAACGCTTTAGCGTAATTGTAGCTTACGATGCTACGTTTAATTAAAGGGACTTTGTAATTGAGAATAAGCTAGTTTTGTCGTCGACGCCTCCTTGGTGGAAATAATGAATATTTTGGTAGCCTAGATTATTAGCACTTTGTTAATTATTCATTCATCGGATATCAGAATTTGTTTCTTTATTCTAAAATTGCAAGAATGAAAGTTAAACGTAGGTTGTAAAAAAAAATTCCAAAATAAGGAGTTAATTAGATCTTTATTTTTCTGAAAATTTTTATCGCGAGAACATTATTCCTCGAAACTTTCTTTATTCCCTGTTATGATAACAGGGCTATCACGTCACTCTTTATTAAGAAAAGTATGAAAAGTTTTGGTGGACGCCAGTTGGCTCGGAAATATGACGTTTTTCAATGTAACGTCCTATCATTTTCGCAGCCTGACCGAATCCTTTCTGTTGGCCGATGGCTCGTTTCTTACGATGACGAACGGCTCGGCCCATAAGAAACCAATTTTAGGATCAGCTGCGCCCGGAACGAATGATTACCGGATCCGTTCTACGATCCGCTAAGAAAGATTGCGGAAAAAGTGAATAGGGGGTGGCCGTGTGCCGTCGCGATCTATCGGTGTTCCATTATTCTCAAGGGTGTTTCAACCACGTAGACATCTGTCTCTTCCTTTCTTTCTTTCTGCCGGATCGTTGCATTTCTTCCGGAAATACGTGACCAGGATGCAGCAACCGTCTCGGTGCATCCCTTGGATTAGTAAAACATGGAGTAATTTCGTTGAAAACCCACGACCTGACGCGTTGCGATATTCCTTTCGACTTTGTCAGCTTGTCGTGCGGCATCAGTGTTACTTCTTCAACTATTTATCTCGGCAGAAGTATGCTTTCGAAAGGGGGTCGATGTTTGGAAGATGGTTTACTATTATCACTGGGGATACTAGACATTGAGGGTGGCGTGTGATTCAATTTTTCGGGGGATAAATTCTGGATAAGTTGATTATGGTGTTTGTTGGAAAATTTAACAAGGTTAAATTTTCTCTGCAGTAGTACGAGTCAATATTTATGTCTACTTAAGAATGTATGTATAAATATTGACTCGTACTACTGCAGAGAATAGCAAGATGATCAGCCTTGTTAAATTTTCCAAATTACATATAATTTTACATTTTCACAGTGTAATATAAAGTTACCCCATAAGTCATTAAATAATATTTTCAATCCAAATTTATACAACACGTATGAATGATATAATTTCGAATAACATATTGTAATTCCCTCACGGCGCACAATAAGGTTTTCATCCCCCGGAATAACAATAATAGTATAATATTACTTCCATCTCCAATCGTCATCGACACACGATCTCTGATACCTAAAATCGACGTTGGTTAAAAGTAATTTCAGTTTGTACGTACTAGAGAATGTACACATTCGCAGCTCTTTTCGTTCAAATATATGTACCATACATACATTCTGTTAATTGAATGTACATCCATCAAGTGAGTTTCGAACACTTCTCTTCCCCACCGTACGGTGGCTGACTAAAATCATTTTATAATAATGCCAGCCGAATTGATTGGCATGATTAAATCAATATTATTTCAATATTAATATCAATTCTAATTTACGATCAATTTAACAAACACGTGTCGGGCACACGATATTTGGAAATGGCAATTCATTCGGCAAATACGTTCTATCCGTTGTTCCAGCAGATATTAACGAAAATTTTCGTGATTTTATGGAAACCAGTGAAACTACTGGTGTACGATAAACGTTGTCATCTGTGATAGAGAAAACGAAGCTGGGAATCGAAGGAACGTTTATCAGAACGTTCTCGCTGCTTTCGTTTGTGTTCGCCTCTATTGATTCGCGTGTAACGCAAGTCGAGCGTTTGCATTTCACATGGCTGTCGACACATCGAGGGTTGTTAGCAGATAAGTGTCTCATTCTGTCTATATCGATTAAACGATGATGTATGGTTTGTACGATGAAAACTAGTACATAACCGTAGGGAGAAACGTGCCGTGTTCTCGATTGTAATTATCAAAGATGTCTGGTTTATTTCAATGATTTTTTTCTCTAATATTTTTTTGACAATCAATCGATATTACACCTTTAACTTGCAACAGTTGTTTTTACAAAATTGCAAATTATAAAAATGAAAATGATTAGAAGGGCTGGCAGAAGGTGTACAGCCTTGAGCATGTTAAAGTTCGTGTCAAACTTTTCGATACACCTTATTTCCTTGCGTAATAGTTGGAAACAGTAGTTGGGGAAGTTGTATGATAAGCCAGACGTGTAGCAATCGCGCTGTCTAAACGACTTAACGTTGTCGTCTAGGGTTTCACGCGTTCGCATATATCTTCTGCTCATCGGTCTCACAAGATTAAGTCGACGCGTGAAGAGTAGATTATTGTACCGCCGATGAAACATGCTTCAACGGGGAAACCATGATACGCGAAACTGTTGAAACGTATTAACATGCAAATATTATTACATGTATAAATACTGCAATATTTTTCAAGATGAACACGTTGCCATTTCAATCAAAGTATAATATTTGTTTTTCAAAGCTGGCAATTTTCGTGGAAACTTTTGTTATTTTTTATTGTTGAAAAAACACAATGTTTCATTACATTAATATTGTACCATTTAGGTAAATGAAAAGTTTAATTTGAAAAAATGGAAGCAATGGTATGTGATTTTTTATTTATAAAATCGTTAACCATCCGATGATTTGTTATCTCGAAGGTTATTTTCGAAAAAGAAAATGAAAAAGAAATGAAAGAGGTTGGGTGGTTGTCAGAAAACGGATGTTCACCAACTTTCTACTTAAAGCAATATCCCAAGGAGCTGCAAAATCTCGGCCATTAGAGAGTTCCGTGACGAGTTCCTCTTTCTACAATGTCAACTTCTGCGGAGAAAATTCTTTTGTTCGAACGAGGCCGTATGTATGGACTCGCTGTCGTTTAAAGGGGATATTTTCAGGCTTGCCAAGGAGAAAAGCAGCTTGCCCATTGAAGGACGTATTATAGCGGCCAGAAAATAGTCCGTTATAGACCCCGAGTGTTTCCTCCTTAATTTGAAACGTCTCCGCACTCTCTTCCGACGTTACCGCGTTTACTTTTTCAATTCAACCTTAATTTGCGGCCGCCGTTTCTCTGCTTCGTTTTGTTCATTCTTCACCCCGACGTACCGATAATTAGGTTTTAGATCCTGATAAAAGATTCCTTCTGAGAAACCAGTATTTCTCTTGGAATATTATTTGATACCTGGAAAATAAATGGTGGATTTCAACGTGTCTCGGGTTATTGCGTTACCGTGATACACCTTGTTTATTGCACTTCGCGTAGATATCGTCGAAAGTTAAGTAAAAATATTAGAAACATAAGGAGAAATTATATAAACTTGATTAATGAAATGAAACGTGTTTCTGAAATGAATGTATGGAAATTGAATTCGTGTTAAGCAACTCTTAAGCTGTCTTAAAGATTAAGAATTTTTCATTATTAAATAATCTTCGTTTTGAACCATCAGCTTGTAATTATGAAAATTTTAAGTGTCGATCAGAAGTTAGAATGTGCTGGGAGTTTGGGCTTTGAATTATTTGAACTTCAGCAGTTGACTTGCTTAACTATTCGAACCTTAGAATTACCTGAGTACTTTTCAATATAAAATGATTAAGAAGCAATCTGAGAAGATTCGATTTTAGATGAAATTATGTACTATCTCTGTTATTTTATTTTTCTGGGGGAATTCCAATAAGGAATTCGTTGCCATTTCTTCCACGTTGATTTCATGGATGATATTTCACTTTTGGTGAGTGGAAAATATATTTTCAAATAATTTCAAGCATTTGCTTCTCAATACTTGAAATTATAAACTTCTTAGATTTAATGCACAAGTCTGACAGGATTTGATGACATAAAAGTATTACAAAACAGCATTTATACTATACCAGTTTAAAGCTCAAAGCTTGCAGAAAGTGACTACAAAAGCCTTTTATAATTGATTTCAGTAGAACCTGGTTGCTCGTCGGAGAACCATTTTACTGTGAATTAAACAGTGATCGATAAGACAATTCTGACAACCAGCCAGTTTGTATTTAGAATATTGATGAAAGGTTTATACGGTCATTTTTAGCAGAATTTAATTTTCCCAATTTTTTCGGGGTAGCTAAATTAATTTGCGAAAAATTCAGTACTTTTCGAATTAACCTGAAGAAAATTGACCAACGTTTACAGAGTAAAGACTACGCACTAACCAGACAAGCGACAAACGAACAATTATAATTAAATATCCGTGTCGCTTTCGCATTAATTAGAATGTTAAAAAGTCTCTTTGTAACAACGGCTCCGCAAAGTTTCAAGTCAATTAGAGAACGTTGGAGCTCAAAGCGTCGGTTCTTGCCAGGCAAAATGTAAATCTATTAAAAAAGTTATTTCCCACGAATAAACGTTTATCAGCTGGGAGGAACGGTACGAAGGAAGGAACGGTTGACCGTCGTCTGAGAACGTCTTATTGAGATTCAAAGTCCACCCCTTTTGATCGAAATAATGATGTAGTTAAGACAGCTTTCGTTCGGGGAACTCTTTCGGTCTGCGGTACCTTTTGCCACGTTGTCGGAATTAATCAGTCCCATGGTAAGCGAATTCATCGGGCGAAAATAATCGAGGGTCGCTTCGTTCGCATCGGCGAACGTTCGACAACGCTTTTAAAAATATCGCTTTTTCATTCGACTCAACGATTCGAGCGAATGCCACGATGTTTAAACTGCGACGATAGTAAGTGCTGGTCGAAGACACTTAAATGGTTCTCAAGCATTTCCTTCTTTTCTCCAGGTTTTTATCGATTATTGTGGTTTAGAAAGTAGTCACCTTTCGAGATGGTTTGTAGACGATGATCTCTCGTGAAATTAAAAGGCACATTTTTAATTAAGCGGAAGAAAGATATCTTTTTGTTAACAGATTTCCTGGAAGCATGGTTATTATTCCACTGTTTAATTTTTAAAGGAACAGTGTGAAATTTAAAAAATGAAAATTCAATTAAAATTGTGCCTCTCTCCATGGTCCGTCAAAATATTATACATATGGCAAGGATCGATCATCCTGTTGTTGAAACTCAACACCCGCGCTGTTATTCAAACGATTTACCGTTTCCGTCCTGGTAATAATCCGAGGAAAAATTAATCATGCAGTTGTAAAGTTTCACGCTTAATTAAATTCTGTCGTCGATGGCGTTGTGCGCGCCGAGAGAAGGAACACAGGGGTGGAGAGCGAGAGTTGGGAAGGGATTTTGCTGGTGCACGGGCAGGTAGTTTCCTATGCAGTCGTATTCCACAAAAACGTGTTTGAATTATGCGAAGGTTATTTCCCAGTGGTAATGCGTCAAGGGTTTTTCATTCGGATCGGATACCTAGGCCAGCCTAGGACTCCGATTGCATCTCGAAACGTTTTTCTCCGCCACGCCGGGTAAATACGACGTCTTCGTGAATATGCGCGTTCACGTGTATCACGTGTGCGAAACATTTATGCGAACAGGGAACGTCGTGGAAGGGTCCTCCAGTTATTGGCAGCCGTTTAAAAGTTCCTCGCTTCTCTTCATGCGAGTTCGAGAAATTCTTCGGATCTAGGTCGATTTCCGATCAATTCTTGATGAATTTCCGAACCGGCGGATACCGCGTTCCTCTTTATTGGTTTCGTATTAACTATTGCTAATGCTTTGCTTGTTCGATACCGATGCTTCAAGTATCCTGTTTCCCTGCCAATCCTGCGCTATTTTTGTACGATTGATCGACGATGAAAGGTTCATTAAGACGATGGAGGAATCAGGATAGATTTCAAAAGGATTTCATATTTAGTTAGTGAACAAAAATAGCCTTCTAACTAGGCATATCGATTAATTGATACACATTGATTTTGGTATGATACAAAAATAGAAAAATATATCCGACACGTATTTGTTTTATTTTTATCGGGAATATCTCTCCCGGGAGTCAAATTGAAAATTCTGATTGATGTTCTTGGTCAAAGTTCATAGTTTAAATACACAAAAGTTCATGAAAATTGATGACCATTTTACTAGAAAAATTTGAAAAAACATATTGTTTTTTTATGTATTTTTTTAACGAATTATTTCTATGGAAAATTGATTATAGGATTGAAAAGTAGGTAAAGCGTACACTTGAACTTTTTCCTAGGATTACTGGTTTTTGAAATATACCCTGGAATATGTTTTTCGAACTCCACTGAAAGGGTAGTTTTTATCTCTCCACTGTGGACGATTGTAGATAAAAAAAGAATAAATGTCGAATATTTTTCGAGTGTTGTATCATATCAAAATTGCACTAAAATCAAGACATATCGGTAGAACAATTACCATAAATAAATATCACGATCTAGATAACAAAAATAACATCATTTAGAGTTTTAGCTTGTTTTGAATGATTTTCTACGAGGCCATTACCCCGAACAAATAATAGAATTGAAATTGAAAAAAAACTAGCTTTATTCCGAGCTTGAAATTATTTCCAGTGTATCCTCCTGATGTAATTACTGTGAACGAGTAATACGAGTCAGATAACACAAAAAGTAGCTTTATATCGAGTTTCAGTTCATTTTTAGCACATTTCGGTACACGGCTGGATTTTTTGGTGGTGTGCATTTAAATAGAACAAAATTGTTTACCGCGCTGAGGATTAATGATGCAGCAACGTAATCCAGTCGTTTTTCCGTACACATTTCGTTTACAATGAACTAGGGGAGAGAGAGAGAAAAAAAAGAATTAAAAGGATTTACGTATATAACTTGGTAGCAACATCTCGACGGATAAAATTTCACGGAAGCTTGTTTTACTGTTTCAATGCTTTGCTCGACATTATTTACCGTTCGATATAGCTTTTGAAATATCACGAACCTGGATCATGTTCGTTCGTTAGCATGTATATATTTCAATCTCATTCCCTCCTGTGTTACAAGGTTTCATGCGTAAAAAATTTCAAATATTACTGGTGTATTCATTACATGCACCTCGGTGTCAGAAAGGAAGAATCTTGTACAGCGGCGTGTCAAAAAAAGAAATATGAAAAATGAAAAAAAAATAGACGAACTGGTTGGTCGAGGTGGGTATTTTATTATGCAAAGAACGAGGAACGACGAAGGAAGGAATACACGTGTATTTACATAGATATAACGGGATACGTGGACGTTAGCCGTGGTAATGAGCGTTCGCGTTATGCTAGAGAAACTGAATTACAAACGGCGGCAAAGTTAGAATTAAAGTTTTTTCCCGGGGTGTCCCTTCTCAAACTTCACCGTCGCGAGAAGCGTTTGATGCGACGGCACGGAAAAAACTTGCCCCCTTCCTATTTACATCTAAAAAACTTCCAGTTACCCGAGCCAGGCGACAATATAAATATTTATGTTATCCAACAAGTGGTAAGATCAAACGAGAAAATTTCATCGTTTCACTGGTCATTTGCAAACTGTTATCCGGATTAGGGTTGTCAATTTGTGAGATATTCATGTAAAAAAAAAAAAATTGGATATCGCGAAAGAGCGTCGAACATTTATATTTTTCTTATTCGTACTCCCTTTTGGGGTAAATCTATCGAATCGTATCGATACAGAAGATCCGTTACACGTTCATTTAAATGAGACTCGTCAGGGTAAAAAACAGGGCTACGTTTTGCCGAATCGATCTGATTTGCTATCGAAGATTCGCTAACTTTCATCCTGTCGAGCGTGTTTGCCAATTAAGACGGGAACTGTTAATTGGCTGGTCATCGATTGATTACAGACCGACGAAATTTAACAAAGGACCGGTATTCCTTTACCTCTCTATACGTGTTCGTATTGCACAAAACGTTTTACAAAGTACGAGCGGAAAGTTGCCGGTTCTACAGTTAAAAATGCGCTAGCGTGGAAAAAAAGTTTCGAGTAATTCGAGAACGAATGAAATTCACGGTAATGGAAGAATAAAATGTCGGTAAATTGAACCGAGGAAATACGTGTTCATTCTTACGCGGTTAAGTGTATTACTTTTGAAACGAGTCCTTGAATAGGAGGCTTTGAAAAATGAAAAATTAAACAGTCGGAAAATTTAGTTCCATGTTTCTTTTAAACGTTCGTTTTTCCGAATGCACGGAAACTCATATCGGATGGAATGCAGGGTAATTAACAGGATTAATCGAAAGGGTAATCACAATTTTCATCCGGTTAATGAAGATAGAGAGAAAAACACGTATTTGGATGAAATGATTGACGCGAATACAACGGTAAATGATGCGGATAAGAAAGAATGGAACAACGATTTCCACGAAATATGGCGTTTACCGGGCTCGATTAATCTTCATAAGAGGAACAGAATTATGGGGCATTTTTTCTTCTGTTCTCGATTCGTGATAGAGCATTCATTTTTGTTTCCATTTTCGCAGCATGTCGCGCACGTTGTCGGTTCATTTGATAACGCAGCATTCTCTATACTCTGTACAGACTGGGTCATCTGATACCATCTTGATTTACGTCAGTATTATTACGTGTAGAGAAAAAAGAATGAAAATAAAGTTGGATGGTTATAAGAAGAACAGAAGATGGATTAAACGAAATTTATTTACTTGGAGCCATATCAAATATTTCTGGCTGATGGATGCATCTCAAACTAGTCAAAATGACTGGTTTCAAGTTTATTTTAATTTATAAATTCATAAAGATATATTTAATTATATTTAATTATGTTTCATTCTTTATCTCTTTAATTTTCTACATTATTTTCAATTGAAAAATAAGTGTGCATCAAACGTCGGTAGTTTTAGTGTTAAACGTATTTAGATCAAGACTGTGGCTCTCTCCATGGTCCGCCATTCGAGGGATAAGTAAAACACGTTTTTGGTATTATTGTCACGTTAATAAAACGGATGTCCATTATGGTGGATAATCAGTGGGTTAAGCAGAAACATGGACATAGGATAGTGCATTACATGAAGGCTCATCTATTGACCTGTACTACTAGAATCTACTGGGTTTCAATTGTACTTCAGGCAAGAGTATGTTTGCGAAGTGGAGCTTTAGAGAAACGCATTAACCCGATGACGCACGACAGGTCTTTCTCTATCGAATTACGAATTGCAAATTTTATTCTTCGTTAAATATTTCAATCTGTTCACCAGACATCGATTTCAATGAACTTGTAAATTATTCCTGAGAGTTTGAATATTTTTAGCTCAATTTGCTTCTTAGGTCAGGTCGTGTAGGTTTTTTAATGCGACGAGGGTTGACGCTCGAGATTAAATAAATAAAAAGATTTCATTAACGTCATTTTATTCCCTGATAATCAACTTAATATTACAAATGGTGAATTAAGTGAAAAGGAAATTTTGCATTCTTAATGATTTTTGTTACTTAATCTCCAGCTACCTTCGTCTCAAGTTGGATTAATTTCAAAGTTTCATTATTAATCAGATATTCCTCGCAATATGCTTTCTTCTCTGTAAAATAATTTAGTATTACAAGTTTAAAATTATTTAAAGTGAAATTCTTCATCGTTAACAGGTCCTCAGTAATAGTTAATTTAGTTTGAAAATTCTTCGCCTTTGATACAAAGAGATATCATACTCTTGATAATCCAACGAGGATTTACGTTTAGTATTCCCAAATCTTCATCCATCTTCCTTGAAGACTGAATAAATTTCAAAGTTTCATTATTAATCACATATCCTTTACCGCTTCTTTCTTTAGAAAGTAACTTAATATTACAAGTGACTACTTCGAAATTTTCCAAAATGAAAAAGTTCCTCTTTGTCTTTGATCCGATGAAAAGAAGGTCATCATGCTCTTGATAATCCCCGAAGGATTTACGTTTGGTATTTTCAAAACTTCATCCATCCTTTTCGCAAACTGAATAAATTTCGAAGTTCGATTATTAACTATGGTTTTCAACTTCTTCGAGAAGTTACGATTTCGAAATTTTCACAAAAGATAAAAACGTTTATCTTCGTTGTCGCAGAAAAAGGCCATAGAATACCTAAAAGCTTTTCCAATCGTATGAAAAGATTATCTCCAAGCTAATCCATCGAAGGTGACAATACTATCAGCTTCTGGTCATTACGAGATCGAAGCCGGATCGAATACCTGCGGAAAAGTCGCGACAAAAACAACGTCCCTTTTATCCGTCAATCCGGGACGCAGCCTTTGTGCGTCCCGACGTAGGGCGTCGGGACACGGTCGAGTCAGGACAAATTGTAGCAGGGTGTCCAACGGGAAGTGATAAAACGCATCGAATCGAAAACCACGGCTTGACCGGCCATAACGCAATTTCATTCTTATCTCTATCCCGTATCGCGTTTCATTGTTCCCCGTCCCCGTTCCTCGCGTGTACACGCTCCGGAGGACTTATTGCGGTTCGTGCTACCTTTATCTGTTTAATCCAATATTTCGCTGGTACCTACCAGGCCGCTTCCTGCACGATTTCGTTTCTGCACGAAACAAATAAAAAAAAATACAAGATGTGGGATAAAAGTCGGATAAAACGAGAGGGGACGCTTTTGTCCGTCAGGACGAAAGGGAGATCGAAACCGATCGTACTTGTGCATCGCGACGCCAATGAAACGAATCGCGGTTCACTTGGCACCGCGAGAGCTGATTGGATTTAACAAATGCGTACTGCAAACTAGTTACACACCCCGGGGGTGCTCTCGACCGTAGCGATCCCCGATTTTCCCTTTAGATTAAAATGCGATCGACGTTTCGTTGGTCGCTAGGACCCACCCTGATGATGGATGAAACCTCTCCGCGCGACGATGAACGCTCGGTGAGAGATCGTAACAAGGAACGTTTGTTCAGAAATTACTGTAGGGACTGGTGAAAAATTGTGATTGTCTGCAAGTTGGATCGAAGTTTCGCCTTCTGGGTTAAGGACAGGGATTCTGAAGGGATTTTTAAAGGGATTCTAAATGAAATGAAACTACACACAGATCTTCTATTCTCTGACGAGTTCTTCATATTATTGTTGGATTCGTATCGTACATTAATCGATGATCGTATTAATTTCCTCGATGAAGCTGCAACCACCTCATCATCGCGCAGAGCGTCATCGTCGAATACGTTTGATAGAGCTCTAAATATGGTCGATTATGGTTCATCTCGTCGGGTTAATGGGTTCGTAAAACACGTTTCCATCGGTAGTTGTATCTTCTATTGGACGTCACTCGATCACTGTAATTAACCGTTCTGTAATTATTGCCATTCATCGGACGCATAAAAAATGCAACAGTTGAACCGTTGGCTGGTAATATATCGGGAAACTCGGGGGGGTTGATGTTCACTCGTCTCTTAAATACTTAACGAATTAAACGATCCGGCTTCCGACCGATCGATCATTTGCGGCCTCTGTAAATTGTATTACCATTGATGTTTCTCTCTCTAATACGGTTCGCCAAACACGTACCTGTACGTGGACTATACTTTTGATAAACGATTGAACCATCATCGGCGAGACGGTGCATCCGATGCATTCATAGAACGATGCACCTTCACAAAACTCATTCCAACCAATTCATTTCAAATAAATCACGACGAAGGTCATAAATTTCCTCGAATTTACATATTATGTAGATATTTTGTATTTCCATCACTCTACTTATGTAACTATGCGATAATCCCGTCGATTAGTATCATCTAGATAAAACTAAAGCTGTTTCGTTCCAATATCAATTCATAAAGCCATCCACTTTGCTGTGTTTGCCTTTCAGATTGAATATTGTTATAGATCTTTTTGACCCCTGTGGCTCGGGGGGATTAGAATACGGCCACGGTATCCTCTGCCTGTCGTAAGAGGCGACTAAAAGGGGACACACACAGACCCAAGCAAAAAGTATGGCGAAAAAACAGAAACAAAAGTATGGCAAATGTATGAAATAATGTAAAATGCAAAAAAATGCGCGAGGTTTGGGGCTGGCAGGGCTGTCAATCCCCAGAGGGATGCTAAAGCATCCCAAAATCAGAATTTTGGGCGAAATTCGTGGTATGGTATGGTTCTGAATATTGTTATTCAGGATAATCTATGCATGTAAGGAAACGATGCATTATCAATAATAACAGTGTTACACGCCGAAGGTTGATGTAATGGAGAAACAGAGAAATCAGAGGATAATGTTATCAGGACGTTAATGTTATCTGGTGGGTCGATGGTTGCACGGTTCACAATTTGCATCGTCCAGTGGCGCACAAAAGGCATCCGTTCTCGAATCGCATTCCAAACGATCCGACGTGATTAAAAAGACGGCGGTTGCTGGCACTTGCTTTCCACCAGGATTCCAGGCGTCGACGTAGCCTAATGAATAATTCAATGAACGTGCGTTAATCCCTATATAACACCGTGAACCGCCCACGACACGCGAACGTTCCGAAACTTTGAATTGTTAATCGGTTCGGGTTGTCCAGTTTTGAATCACCCACGGCCTCTCGAGATGCTCGGCACACTTGCCATTAATTCTCTACATCGTTGTCGCATCCCGGAACCAATTAAAAATAAATACGTCAGCAGCAAGCTGTGCCTTCCTCTTGCTTGTTTATCGATTTAAACGGTCGTCTCGTCGACGATGAAATCGCTCTGCGTGGTTGCTCGTCGTTTAGATACGCGTTTGCTGCTTTCGCGATAGGAACTTCGTTATTTCAATCAACATGTTCGAAAGAGTTATTAAAAAATTTTTTTTTAAGAAAATATTTTTTGAATATCATTAAGATATCGAATCTTCCAGTAAAAATAGTCAAAATTCTCAAGCTTTTCGAATCACGGTTCACATTAGTTTCCTCGATCTCGTTATCATTCCTCCTGTTCCCGGAGTAGTCCGGTTCAGTGACCTATTTCGGAAAAGCGGTCCGTACGCGCAAGAAATTTAATATCTTCGTCGCGAAACGATTATCTTGCTTGATACGGAAGCACGGAGTCTGGCTGGCGGAGTATAAATTCGGCCGTTAAGTTGACAAAAGTAGGAGCGTAGTCGCGTCGCAAATAATAGGGATCCTCGCGAGCGGATTCGCTAAGATGCAACAAACGGCCGGCAAAACAAACAACTTTCGTCCCCGAGGGACTGGGACAGAGCCAGCCAAAATTGCATTGGCTCACGGAAATGACGACCCGGAACGGTGAGAATCGTGGAAAGAACGGAAGCAAAACCAGGGCCTCTGTCTTTCTTCTCGTCTTCTGCGTTTCGATGTAATTTCCGGCTGGTTTCGATAGCTATGCAAAATCCTCTTTTCGACATAATCATTGACTTTCGCGAATATTTCAATTAATTCCAATGTTTAATTCATTGGGGACGGAGCATGATTAATTTAAAACAAAATATGCGACGATCGTACGCAAAGGGTTAATTTAAGGGGTGATTTCCAAAAGTCCCGTTTTAGTATTTATCGATCTCTCGATTATTATTATCTATGCAACGATACGTTCTCCATCGAGCTTTCCATATGGACGCGAGCAATGATCCGCTCTACCGAAAAGGTAAAACATGGTTCGCTAGCGATTGGTCGGGATCGGTCCGGGATAACGAAACGTACGGGTGATTGGTTATAACAAGTGATTGATGTCATTACCGATTCCCGGCGTGTCGTCATTCTCACGCGTGTCTCGTGGCACGAATTATCTCTGCGCATTGTACACATTGTTCGGACATTAGTGGATTGCTATTTGCTCCGCGACATATCGATAGCTGATAGAAGGGACGCTTGGTTACAGCTACGATTCCGTACTTCGAGGATATCGTCTCATTAGCATATCGAGCATTCGCGTAATCTCGTCGCGATTACGCGGAAAAGATAGAGTATCCGGCTGCGAGCAATTACAGGTGACGCGAATTAACCCTTGCACCCCGAATGCTAGCTCATTCTGCATTCTCCATCTAATAACTACTATTTATTTGTTATATAAATTTATCCGTAAGTTTGGATTCTTCAATTTCTTTTTTTTCTCTGTATCAGAAATACGGTTTAAGTTAGTTGCTTTTTTCGGCTCTGTTTGAGCGAAAATGATTTTCATTCATTCATTATTATTCATGCGGAAGCGTTGAATATTCAGATGAAGCTTTTTCGAGTGAACAGGAAGATCCAATAATGGCTGGACGGTTATAAAAAGCGAGAAAAATTTTGTAATAAATGTTATATAGGATATAAGCAGGGGGAATGATTTTTAAGTGAAAAAAGGTAAGAGGTGATAAACTTTAAATGGATGGAAAAATATAGGAGCATCACGATGATGAAAAATCTTCTGCATTCGGTTTTGTAGCTTTTTGAAGATACTTAGAGGTGATGTACGAGCAGTGCCGGAACTAATTAGAAAATAGCCTGTTGCTACACAGAACGTATCTGGTTAAATAAACCAGAAACCGTTTGCAAATTTCTAACGCTTCTATTTCTATTTTATTACTTGCTAGCTTGGAAAACTGCTATGCAAGAATGTATTAATGAAAACCATGCATCATAAACTATCTCAATATCTTAACCACTATCATGTGTGTACTGCCAGAAAGAACATTCACAATATTTTACAAGCTATTAAAAGAACATAAAACATTTTATTTCCGAGAAATACTGTTGAGAGTTATATCGGTTAAATGTTCTTAAGTTATAATAACATCCAACACCGTTGATTACTGAGAAAGTTAGTAATTAATTCTTTCTTATCGTCGTGGCTTACAAAGTAGAGGAAAAATTTAATATTCGAGCATTTTTAATTGGAGAGTATTAGTTATTCTGCAGATAGAATTAATTGCTAAGTATCTCTGCTGTAATTGCTCCTCCAGCGAATAAAATATCGCTTCGATGACAATGATAGATTATTTAAATTCCAAATCTGCAATACGTTTATATTCAATTTATTGGAATGCATAATAGCACGTATTTAAAAAAAAATCCATTCGAAGTAGAACTATTATTCGACAAGTTGGAAAGCGTAACATGGTCGAAACGAGCATTTTTCGCAATATCGTTTTTCCAGTTGTATGCATTCAGACCCGGAAACTACGATTTACCTATTTCCACGTAGCGTTACCGTTGCGTACAAATTTTCGCGTTTATCAACTGTGCATGTAACGATATCGAATTTTCGCCATATAGAATACCCGTTGCCAATAGTAACGCGAGGGAAATTCCTTGAGACTTCAAGAGACTCGTTAGGATTTACAAATTCCTCTTTGTTATTTTTGCAAATAAAAATGTCAGACCATTTTTCCTGTATTTTAGCGATAAACGATGACTTTAGATTGATAAATTCTAAAATCGGATCTCCTAAAATTAATCGGTCTTTCGACTTTCCGAAGATCCCTCGTTACTCGTCTTTATTTGTACAGGTAGTCCTCGGATGTGGAGAAAATCGATCGAAATAAAAATCCCGCAGATGTTCGAACGGAACATCCAACCTCGGAATTAATCGAATTTTCGTAGTCCAGGTTGCCGAACATTGCCACTGAACTTCCATAGTTTGAGTTAGTTGACCTCTGTAAACTTGAACTTCCAGCATTCAGACGTTGGAATTGCACGTCTAATTGGGCGACAGCTTTAATCAATTAACTGATCCAACCCGTCCACGAATTCTTGTTCCTTGTAATTCGGAATCCTCGAATACCAAACCGTCTGACGTTTAACATTTGATATACAACGCCTATACGTTCCATGTTGAAATTCTACCTTTAGGAAGTTTGATAACATCGACAATTTTTCTACGTCCTCTGTACTGTATTGTGTACAATAGTTTATTTCTGATCCATTGCAAAAAAAAAAGAAAAAAAATACATAGTTCTAAATTTGCATGGTACAGTATCGAACATACAATATCCAATAATTTTTATTGAAGAATGTAGTTCAGTTTACATTTTCGGAAAACCAGATCCACTCTGACCACTATCTATTCATTCCAATTGCCCTGGGCATCTGCTATTCCCTCCACGTTCACCAAGAACACTCTGTATAATACACAACTAGAAACAACGTCGAAGTAAACACGTGAATTAAGAATCGATCAAACATCGCCATATGAGAGTGTCCCTCCGCGATTCCCACGCAGTTGGATGTCTCCGCAGAGACAATATTTCCTCGATCACGTATACGCAGGGTGTATTGGACCGCGTGAAATGTATTGTCAGGGTGCCAAGCGCAGGTGTGCCGAGCTCTTTTTCCAGCCGTATCCGGTATCGTCGAGCTGGCTAAAAGTACAGGTGAATTATGGCGCTGAGTATCTAGTAGGGTCACTATTCCATGATATCCTCGATCGTGTTTAAACGTAGACCTGACGCGAGGGTGTGCACCGGGAATGGGTTCGATTTCGAAAGCGTATCCGATTGTAAAGATTCGCGTGGCGAAAAAAAAAAAAAAAAAAAAAGAACCGAGAGAAAAGCGCGAGGAGTAGAGCGGTTGCGTTTTTCAGCGAGTCCATTGAAACGAAACTTTCGCGATTATACGAAGACACAAAGGGGTTTGCTTTGCAGTTTGATATGCTGCCCGCTGGATAAATCCGAGTATTTTCGCAACCGGTCGACCGGACCGGAAGTTTCTCTCTCTCCCTCCGTGTGTGCGCACCGGCTGTTTACAGACACGGTGACCGATGTCTCCACTGAAAATCCTCTGCAGCAAGTTTCGGCCTGGATCGCCGATGACCTCGTAGTTTGAACCTTTTCAACGCTCGAAAGCTAATGAATTGTTGAAAGCCGGCTGCATACGGGATGTTCGTGTTATTAGTATTCCGCGTGTACCTTCTAAGTAGGTAGGTGTGTGTAAAAGACGGGGGATGAAAATGTTTCAACGTTTGTTCTGTTCCTAACGAATTTGATTAAACGCGAAAATTCGGACCACGGATAGCCGAGTTAAAATTTTCTGTTATGATAGCTTTGCGAATCGGCGAAACGAGAAATGAAAGAAATTATTCGTAAACCGGTGGATTATTATGTCGGGTTTGTTCGGACTCGTTACCAGGTGTGCGATAATTAATTTTGCCCGTTATAAGTAGCCGACTATTAATTACAATTTGGCAAAATTTTCGTGAAAAGGTGGATTAAATTAATCTATTTGATTTGCTATTTTATTATTTTATTAGCACTTTTTATTTTTATAAATCTATATAATCTACTCGTAATCCTTTGTAAGCTATAGTAAACATTATATTATAAATTCAAAAGTTAATATCCAAATCAATCGCGTTTCACAGTGTAAAGCTATCGATGACATTAATTATCAATTACATTTTCAATGAAAAACGTTTGAAATAATAGTCGTATAAATTGCAAAATAGGAACTAAATTATATTCTCAGAAATTTCAAAATTGTTTCAAAGCGCACGATTTCCCACCGAATGAAATATCATCAGAACTCATCAAACAGTGGGTTTTGAAGAGATAAAGTAAGCAGTAGGCTTTTCACCCAAAGAATTAAATCTTGGACGTTTTAAACGCACTCTATAGGAAGGAAGAATAAATTCAATTACGTAATTTCATCCAGCGAATTGCAGTTACTTTGGCGGCGAGTCGAAAGGAATCGTACAATACCCTCTTTCATCCTCTTTTCATTTATTGTGATCCTGACCGATCAATCGGTCCGACAATAATGATTTCTATCGTTGCTTCCGCGTATTAATTTAACGATATACCGTGGGGTAACTGTAAGGGAGTCGGTTGAAAATCGTCGAATCAGGAAAAGGGAAAATAGGAGGGAAAAAAGGGAAGAGGCAAACACTTGCGTGCGCCTGCGGTATTGATTTCACGCAACGGGCCACGCGAACTCGCCGCTCTTTCAGGTCAACGATACAAGTACTCTTTTTTAAGTAGACGACTAGAAGGAAAGCTTCGAGGAATATCACGTTCGTTATTGTTACTTGAGGGATAATTCGTTTATTAAATTTCTTCATTTCCTAAGTGAAAATTCATCAGCACCCTTTCCTTCTGTTTCATGCCAGCTATGCTGGAAAATTATGTACATCACCGAACGATTTCAATAGTCCTTTATCCTCCATTCGAAGCTATTTGAAAATTCTAAAGCATAATCATATAGACGCGTAGATGCATTCTCGATGAATTGAATAACTTGGAATACCCTCGATTTATACGAATTTCACGTTTCGCTATTTGCTTTGTAAAGGTACACCTTGTTATACGCGAGATGGAAGGTGAATTCACGTACGAACGCAAAATACATGGAACACTGGCTGGTAGGAAAAGGTAGAGACGTCAGTGTTCAACTGTAGCAAGGTTGGAAGCTTTGTATTCAGGTGTTTGAGGGACGCTATGAAAAGGAATAAAGGGCGTCCAATATGGCCAGTGTCTGAACGTCCAGTTCAGAATACCTACTGGGTTGGGCCTGTCCAGGATCGCTGATATGTGCTTACGTTAAAGGAAATGGTTTGATCGTTTCTTCGACTGTGAATCATTCTGGGCCACGATTTACACTTTTATGCGGTATTCTTTACCATGAACTTGCAATATTTTTATCTTTATCGTGGAAAAGAATAGAAAGGGTGGATTCAAACGTTAAAGAAAAGTTCTTTCTATAGTATAAAGATTTTTAAAAATATTTCTAAAATAATAATCAGGGGTATCATTTTAACTTGGCATCGTTTTGCTTTCTTTAAATCATATCAATTTTGGCAAAAATTGATATTTGATTAACTCTGACAATTATTGAACTTGGTTCTCTGAATTTATCCATCTCTAAATTTACCGTTTACATTGAATAATATCTAGAAAGCGTAGCACCGGAGATTAAACGCAAATATAGTTCAAACTCCGCGTTCAAAGTGGAGACTTTTATATTCTTTAACCAATCGAATAACTCGTTACCATGACGTTTTCCAACCGTTGGCTAAGAATTTCCAGCGAGATGATCAGGAGTAATTAGAGAGAATTAAAGTAGCATCGATTCTGGTCGAAAATGGATCACGATGGACAGAGAAATTTTGAGCAGTCACAGGCAATTCTCGCATCGTGTACGCTATCGATGCTCTCTCATCTCCGCGATGGAATCGTCCAGATGGGTATCAGAGAGGGTGGTGCAATTTAGCTGGAGGACCATCGCTATTATCCTTTCGAAAACGACGCGACTACGGCCATTAGACTAATTACGGATAAACAGCAACACATTATCGTCTTCGGGTCTGTATGTGTGCGACGTACATACGGAGCAACTTAGTACGGCTACACTTTAGCCGACTGTCAGTCGTTCGGTATGTTTCGAGTAAAACGAGGACGGGGCTGGTGAAATAGAGCCTCGGAGAAATTGCTAAAAGGCCCGTTGATTGAACTGTTCGACGCTCTTAATTGCGCCCCGTACACCCGTCTATCGGCTAGAAACGAACGGATATTATTTGAGGAAATTCCATTTCAAGTGGCGAAATCGTCGTTAATTATTAATCAGCGCAATTTTGTAATGGACCGTGATCAGTGCCGATTCAACGGTACAATGAAACGCGACGCACCAGCGGAATCAACGTTTACTGTTCCTAGATTTCTCTGACATCGAGAGACAGCGGGGATAAAAGTGGGGCGTTAAAGGGTTTAATTTATAGTCGCTCAGGATGGTCTGACTCCTATAAAAGGGACATTTCAAGCTTTTCTTGCTGTCTCAATTGCAAAATTTAAATCCTACAGAGCGTGTTTAAGATTACTTAAAAATATAAGACCTTGTAAATTTAGAGGACAGGTGATAGGACTGTTTGATTAGACACAGGTAAATAAGCATCGTTTTGTTCTCTAATGATGCGAATACGACTATGCCATTACATGTTCTGTCTAGAACGAGGTGCTTATTGTTGGTAACGCGTTACCCGCAACAGGCGCACCAATATGAAATCGCAGGAATTGTTAAACACCAATTTGTTGCATGTGCGGTGTCTGTAATGCGCGAAATACATTTCGGTAATTACAGTTGGAAACAATGAACTAATTGTAAGTTTTTATAGACATATATTCTATTACATTTGACCTCGTGTACGAAACAGAAATAATTATAATTTAACAATACGCGCAGGATGGGTAGAAAAAATAATAGTATTAAAAATGTTTAATAATATTTATTTATGAAATTTTAGTTGGGTCTCTTTTAAAAAATTTTTTAATTTTTCATAATTTGAAATGTTAGGTATTTCAAGTTTTTCTTTACAGACTTCGCAGCTGTGTTTTATAAATAAAAGTAAAGCTAAAATGTCATGTAACAAAACAAAACACGCAGGATACCCCTTTCTTTTATTGTTAGTTCAATACAGGACAAGACGAGGTACATTTATGTTATCTGTTGGCACAAGGTGTGCTTATTGTTTTTATACATGGTTCAGTACGACGTCAATCGCACAGTGCAATACGAAGTTAATTTTAGTTTCATTCTGTGTTGTGAAGTAACAGTTCACGATGTCATATACACATGTGTACAATTGATTCTCAAATTCATTTCTCTGGAAAATGAAACCTCATATGAGAAAAAGTTATTCTACCATTTCAATTTGTTTTCAACTATAAATATCTATCGTGATTTATCACCCATCCTGCCTATTTCTTTTTTTGATATATTTTCGAATGAAAGTTGCAAAGCACTTTTAAAAAACCAGTTTATTTATTCCGTAATTTATATGGGACAATGGAAATATGATATTAAACCAGTCAACGTTAAATGGCTTTTGATATTTAGTTTTATCACAATTGATATTTTGATGACAATTTGAAAAATGAAAAATTCTAATATTTTTATTTATCTAATAAAAAAAAGATCTGATCTATCGCCTCCACTTCAATTTTCTATCCGATTTATCGGATAGTGTTAATTGGAGAAACATTATAGTGTCTTGGTGAATGGAACACGATAAAGCCCGGATAAATTGCGGTGTATCAATATTTTTGCGGTTGTTCCAGTGATAGACGAACGTCGGGAAGCATCGAATAGCCTGAACCGAAAGCGATATTCATCGAAGTGAAAATCGGCTGAAAGGTTGAATGACGCTTGTGCGTATCGCACCTCGATTCCTGCCGTGATTAATAGTTGCCGGTGTAACGTGTACCATGCAGTGGTTCGCAAAACGCGAAACCAGCATGGAACGCCCTTGTAACGGTTTCTCTTCTGTAAAATATCACTTGAAAGCAGGTCCACTTTACTCTCCTTTCGTTCAATTATTCAACGTTGAATAGAGAGTTTTCGGCCGGCTGTTCGGTAGCCTCGAAAACTTTGTGCGTTTCATTCTAATGCGCTAGATATTTCTCTGTTACCAAAACTTTTCATTATTACAGAATGAAACAGCTTGATTGCAGCCAGCTCGATGCGATTGCTGAGATTAATTCAAATTAATGACAGTCAGAACTTATCGTATCCTTCAATCTAAATTATTTAGCAAGATGGCAAAAGAAATCTTTTCTATATAAAAGAGAAGTGTCCTAGAATCACTTTGCCACCCTTAGCTATAAATCTTCATAACTTTTCGAATTTTCCACTTTTTCGGAAACTCTTCAACCATTTATTCTGAAAGGATCATAGTTTAGTAAAATGGCAGGAAACAAATCGAATTTCTTGACATAAAACATGGAAATATCCTCTTAAATCATTAAGTAGTTTTCGGTGCCTCTGTCTATCTTGTTCACCAGACAATTTACCTTACATCTCTGGTAACCAGTGATCAATGATCGAGAACGTAATTTTTTCAAGAACCGTCCAAATAAAAAAGAGGCGTGGGTGATGTTTTATGCGCCAGGCTCGATATTGAGACATACGATAAGTGTCGGGTAAAATTATAGGTAGCTGCGATCGTGACGTAACGTTGGTGATTTATTTCCGTCAACCGACCGATTCCAGCTACGTACCTTCCGGTGGAGTCGGATTAATCGCGAGAGATTAGAAACTCAATTATACGTGACGGCTGGAGTTTCGCCTACGCGACTCGTGTGATAATATTTCACCATAAAAACTGGACGAATTTTTCATCTAGAACGAAAAAAAAAAAAAAACATCCAATCTTTCATCTCGAAACGATCGGCAAAGCGCGTTGCAGCACCGTTTTCGATATTGAAAATCGTAAACGAACGCGAAGTGGGCGTAATTTCACGCGATTATTAGCTCGAAATGCCGTCGATACACCTGCACAGCAATTACCTTTCGAGAACGATAAACTCGTTCGACCCAATTCACGGATCGCGTGAAACGTAGGATCAGAAACGTTGTACGTGTAACGAGAGAGAAACACCAGGTTCCTCTGGACGTGCACATAAGAGCGTGCACACATGAATCGTTTATGTGTACGAGCGATACCGTTTAAAAGTGTCGGGCCAGTGTTTTAATTGATAGGGCGGGGTAATAATCGACGATACACCGATCGGTCGGACGAAGGGTTTTAATATTAATTATTGGAGTTCGTTTGATGACGTTACAAGAGTCGAGCGCGCATGGAATCGAATTAAATCTGTATTTCCTCGATGAAGGAGGAGAGGGAGTGAGAAACGATCGTTCGTTTTTGTTTCACCCTTTCCACGATCCCGTTAAAGTGTTATTCGATTACACGACTAACGAACGCGTGGATGCCTCTCATTAATCGCGAGCGCACTTTCTGTTATCTTTTAGAAAATGAACGACGCGTTGATGCGACGATACGGCTTCGAAAACAAAGTCGACGGGAGGAGAATTGATGACTGCGTACACGAGTACGCGTTGTTTCGAAACGTCGCCCCCGCATTATCTTTAACGCATGATGCCCGTGGACTATACGTTCCATTCATAGAACAGACGGTTCGCAGAATGGACGTCCGAGGGAATGGATATTCGCACGCGAACGTCAATAGAGCTTCCGACAGGGTATACTCTTTTAATAAATGAAAAAGGACGTCGTTTCAGTGTATCGTGTTCACGTAGGTTTGCGTTAAAATCCTTTTGATTTTCGGTGATAGTCATTTTTCAGAAAAAAAAAGAGTTGACCCAGATCAACCCTTAAACGTGTGATTAAAGATAGGGCTCATTTTATTGTCTATTTGAAACTATCCAAAAATCCAGTTAATTATTATATCAAATTTCTCGTATCAGTCATCGATGACACTTACAACATTCGTCCCGTTTAATTTCCATTTACATAAACGCTCCGGTTCTCGTTAAGACACGAATTTACACTCGATCACGAATCACGCTTATTTATGCAACGTTGAAACGTTTGCAGACGTATTTGCCCGTCAGCTTAGCCGCTGTACGGATCGTAGCAATCGTATCGACGGATATTAATTGTTTTCCATCTGCATCACCCTCGGTCTCTCTCCCTGGTCCGTAATTTTCGCCGTCTCTCGCGCTCTTCGTCCGATTAGATCGGTTTTTCGACCACGGGTCCACGCGTTCTCTTTCTGCACCCTGTTTCGCCGATAATAGACCAGTAATTAACGCATCGAGCCGACTCTCTGGACCAAAGAGTGACGTCCTTTCAAAAACGATCGAGTGATAGAGACGAAAGGGAGGGTGGATTAATCGAGTCCGAGAGGTAGAGACAGACAGAAGAGAGACACGGATAAGCAAGAGGAAGGTGAAAAGCGAACCGTGAATCAAGAGAACGTTTTTCTGAAAAGCTTCGTCGCTGGTCGATCCACTTTCATCCACTTTCTCATCCGACGCCATCGAGTGCATCAATATATTCGGAAGGACATGATTTACGGCCGGTATTGTTCGCGGGACGTTTATCTGACTCCGCAAATCGTTTCGTACCGTGAACGAGTATCGTTGATTGAAGTTTACTTCGTCGGGTAACAAGGAGACGAACCTTGGGAATCAGGGGTGGAAAGGAAACAGGGGGGTGGTAGAACTTGAGATCGGCGAGGGTGGAGGAAAGAAGTGTAGGGGGAGAGGGAAACTTTTGTCATATTTCATCCAGCTGAGAGAAACAATGAAACAGAAACGGTTCCTCCATAAAAAATCGCGTACAACGCCGTTTCGGCAGGAAAGAAAAGGGGTGGACAACAAAGATAAGCGAGAAAATTGATAGATGAACAAAGGAAACGTGGAATATTATTAAAACGGGAAGGAGGAAAGAAACTAATGAATAACGTCGCTTTTCCGACCGTGAAAGGAATAAGAAATAACCACCACCTTGTGGTAAAGGAAAAAGGAGACAGCGTCGAGGTTGAAGCCGAACGAAATCCGCGTCGAATAAACGCGCTCGTATTTCGTATAAGCCCGTCATTTTCGTATTAACGATATGAAAGGAATATTGACTTTCTGTTTCGTGGATATAGCGTAGAAGGAGTAATGGAGATTTATGGACGGGGAGGGTTTTAAACGACCCCGTTATTTACGGTGACAACATTGTCTCTTGTAATCGTTCTACTTTAATAATTTACCTATCTTTAATTTCATTTCATTTGCATTCTCTGGTCCTCGAGTTGTTATACAGTTCGTATAACATTTTTTTCCTATTTTTATCTTCATAATAAATGTCTATATTTCGTCGGGAATACCCGAGACACCATGTGTATTAAAGTAACAACTAGAATTTGCATAAACACGAGGCACTTCAGTGTCTCACAGCTCTCTCGTCAATGTTGTTTACTCTCTCCCTTTATTCTTTCTCATCTTACAATTTCATTCAAAAGTATCTCCATATGCATTCATTTCATATTCATACCTGGAGACAGATTCATACTTTATTCATCTTTTTAATTAACACGTGACTGGCATAGAAATAACCTTACCCAGTTATACCATAAAGTGATATGGATTATTAAGGATATAAAGGATATTAAGGATTAACTCTACACCTCGTTATTATCCCAGTTTTATTCGTTCCATATTTCAATTTCTATTTCATTCATGATTTATGTAGTTTCTTGGAATTTATATAGAAGTCTGGGTGTAAATGAAGCGTACAAGAGTCACGAACACTCTTGGTGGCTTAGAAATTAGTTATTACCAGACAGTGTCATAAACTGAAATTCTTGGATAGCTGAGTGGCACATGTAAGTAAGTACTTGAGGTTCACTAAGGGTACTTAATCCCGCGATCATAGTAGCTCGAATTTCAAGAATTCCATGCATGTTGCCTGGAAGATAGGTAATTCTTTCGGTTTATGAAACAGTATCGACGAAGCCTTTAAGCCTTTATGTAGTCATTTTCCCCGAATTTTAGGCTTTGAATCGATGTGTCAAATATTATTTTGATATACTTTTCTGTCACGAAATTATGTCACGATATTGGTCATTCGATATACACCAAACGCAAAATCAACTTAACAAAATTAGGTTTCTCTGTAAATAAATGGCCGAATCGTGTGTACACAGAGTAAATTCGATCAGTTTGAGATTTTCGGTAATTCAGTCTACCCCCTTGCTTTCTGAGGCAACGGGTACTGTTGCTTCAACGGGGAATATCGGGTAACTTGGAAACAGGATAGCAATATCCCACGGTACTTCATTATTCATAGGATTTCTAAATATTAAGGAGAAAATAAACGCGCAGCGTACGTTCTCAATTTTCCTTCCAGTTTGAAGCAACCGGCCCTTTCAAATTACAAAACACAAGTGCACACGTTCAAAGCCCCGGGTCGTGGTAATTATTAATGTGTAAACTTAAGTCTTGCGCCCATTTAGTAAGATTTACTAAACGTACCAGCAGTTTGTGGTGAATTCAATAAATATATAACCGAGATACAAGGAATTTAATGCTGCTAATGTAACGTCCTCTCATACGCACGATGCAAAATGCAGTTTTTTAGGTCAACTGCATTTTGCGAACCATTTCTGTTATCTTCTTTAGTAACTGTCCATTAATTCCTCCTGTCGATTTATCAACGGTTGCAAAAGTTTATAGGATGGAAATTTATTTAACGCTCGGAAAAACAAGACACTCGTCGATTTGTCCATGTTTGAACTAACATCGGAAGCGTGAAAAAAAAAAGCGTCGTTATTCGATGAGCACACGGGTGCAAAGTTTGCACCATGAGTTTTACTAACGCTCCATATACAGGGTGCTCTCGTTAATTTATGGATTTTTTAATTTATTGGTCAAATTTATTAAAATTCAAAATAGAAAAATTCTACATAAACTTGTGCTTATCAATTGGGGTTGCACCCTCAAGCGTATCATCATCGCCACCTAGTGTGTGCTCGTTTCAACTTTGATTGTACTCGTGTGCAGACACCTGCAAAAAGAGTCATATTTGTTCCACTGGCTGGCGGGGTGTAGTTTAATATCAGTTTAAAATTTGAATATCAGGAGTGGAGGACAATCGCTTGTGGCAGTCACCGCATTTCGCGACGGACTGTCGTTTCTAAACGACACAACAAGCTAGCGGTGTCCATAGCTAGTATCTGTCTCTGTGTGGAACCACGAGATAAACCTGATTACTTGGTGGCAGCAGAGAGTTCACCGGATACAGTAACCCCATTGGCACGTGGTGATATTCTCGTTCCTCGGCCGCGTTAACACGCGTCGACAACGACAACTGATTTATGCCCTGCTAGAATATATTCAACGTCCTTCTTGTAAACTGTGTTGTGCGATCGTTGATGATGGTCAGTGTTGCTTTTTTTTCTTTTTTCTTTTTTTTTTTTCATGCTGTCGAGTGTCACCAACTTCCTCGTACATTAATCAAAATCGCGGGGAACAATTGCGGGTTGTGATTCATGGTGTTTTAGAATAAGTAATTTAGCACATGTTGATTGATGCAGTGAAAATGAACATGCGGAGTAAGACGTATTGGAACTATCATTATTCATTGGTTGAGTGTTGTAAAAATAATTCAGAGTAGAATAATAATTCAGAGTAAGAATAGTTGATTTACAAATTTTCAAAACATGAATAATTAATTCTGAAATTTAAGCTTTGCTATCTTATATTATTAACACGTTCAATATCGCAGTGGAAACATCTGTGCGTGGTATAGTACATTATAATTATTATAATTATTCAAAATCGTCTCAATTTTCAATTTAAGCTTTCCATTTGATACCTTGCATGAGTAATACATAACAATATTAATCATATATAACATTATTTTAATTTTTGGATGGGTTTAAGGATGGGGGTTAAATTTGAAATTTAATTTTTTAATTTATTATTTTTCACTATGCGACAGTGAAAGCTTACAGCATCTTACAATAATTATTGTTCATTTTATTTTCTAATTTAAATTTTTCGCTGGCTGCGAAATTAATGTCAAGTTTCTATGATAGAAATGCCATTCAGTTCTTTCCTTTCGTTTCTATGTTATTAATTATTCCATTACGTTGCTTCTTTTTCGAACTTTCAAGCGTGACTAACTTCTTCGTAGATTAATCAAAGTCGTGAAGAATAATTTTATCTTGATGTGTTTGGAATAGTTTCTAATTCACGGTACTTTGGAGTAAGTGCTGTAATACGTCGACTGTCGCAGTGAAAATAGTAGTATAGTCAGACATATTAAAACCGTCTGGAGTTAAGGTACACTTAAACTTTCAAATTGCTAGCTGACAATACTACTATTTTTCTAATACTATCCATTTTTTGATTCTATTTATTATTATTAATAATTCCATTTCATATTTATTTTCCAAATTTTCGAGCGTGAAATAATTAATTAATTTTCAAATTAATTAGCGTATGCTCCGTGAGTTTAACAAGTATAAAACTTTCAATTTCATTATCAAACTCTGTACATTTTAATATTTCATGGAAACCCGAGGAAAGGTTTTTTATTTTAAAATATTCGTAACGTAATGCATTCGCCTCTTATTAAAGTCAATACTTAACTCTTTCCGGTCAGGTCTCGAAGATCAACAAATTGCCTTCAGCAATGAATTTTTATCAGTTTACCAAACATGACTTATATATTCAAAAAGATTCACTTTGTGATGCTAGAACCTGTCGAGAGCAGCTCTTCAAAACGATTGAAGGAAAAAATACTTTGACGAATATAGCTCGATAGAGGTGAATGGGTTAAAATGAAAATTGTTTATCAAAATCAATACTCTTCCTTTGATTTCTTGCGCATACCTATAAATAAATAGATCCCTTTATATTCGATCGAATTTTAACTTTCGATCTACAGCATTCATTTTCGCCGTTTAGTGTTTAAGAACGATCGTCCGCAATTACCGTTGGTAATCGATGAAACGTGCTTTGATTTTATAGAATTTTCTCCCGTTCATCATCGCAGGCTGGTGATTAACGACAAATCGTCGGAGATTTTATCAAACCGTCGAATTAAGCGCTTTCAGCTGAACAGACAGGTGACAGAGATGACCCGAGATATTTTACAAAAAGGAAGAATATTTTATCAAATATTCCCGTAGATTGATGCATCGACTTGTCATTACTCTAGCGTTTTTTTACGTTCGAAACAAACGAAGACGGGGTAATAATCAAAATTCCCTCGAAATCAATTAACGTTCAATTTTAGCGAACGTTAATCGAGTGGATCGATCGAGGAATAATGAGCGTTATTAAACAATCTTCTCGAGTCCGCTTCTCAAGTAGATCGCGTTTCGTTCATTAACGGATTACCCGGTTTCGCTTCCCTATTAAATTTTAACCTACACGGGACCGGGAAATGCTGAGAATGGAAAGAGATTGAGCACCGGTGACGACAATGAAACGGGATTAAACGTAGTAGCCAGTTGTCAATCTCCATAAGAGAGAGGATTCTAGGATTCTAAGATTTTTTAGATTCTGAAGTTTCTAAGGTTCTAAGATTCTAAAATTCTAAGATTTTAAGATTCTAAAATTGTCAGATTCCAATATTTTAATATTCTAAAATTCTAAGTTCTAAAATTCTGAAATCTCTAATTCTAGGATTCTGGTACTTGGCCCACCCCCCCAAAATTCCATTTGCTCCATGATTTTCAAAATTAACCGAATATCGATGGAATGAATCTGAAAAATATTAAAGACGAAGAAATGATGTTTAATTTGGAATGCAATGGGGTAGGTTGTCGTGGGAAGAAATGAATGGTTAACGACACGTCGTGTAGCGATCAGCTCTTAGCTGTGGTTCCTTTCGTAACCGATCGAACGATCGACCCAGATCGAAATAATAACAGAACGGCTAACGAGGGCCCGCTTTTCCCTCGTTTTCCTTTCCTTTACAGGGATGCCTTTCACGCCGTCCAGAACGTGACGGGCTTCCCTAACGCCTTTTTGGCCGGCTTCGATGCTCACTGGCAAACTGCTTTTCCCTTTCCTGGCCATAGGAAGCTAACCACCCCCCTTCATCCTCTTCCCTCCTTAGTTCCTTCGACCTCTCTCTTCTTCCATTTTCTCTTTCTTCGTTGCCTTTGAATTGGGTCGAGTGCATTTTGTACGATCCTAGAAAGCCGTGCGATAAGTCGAGGGACGTTCTGGGTAGCTTGGCTACCTCTCTCTTGCGTGTTTCGCCTCCATTTCGTTAGATTTGTATGGAAGGGCCGAGGATGAGCAAGATCCAGGCTCCTTGTCGGTCGCACGATTATTTTCAATGTGTATTCCGTCACGTGGTTTTGCCGTTTCTATTCTTTTACACCCCCGCAAATTACAGTTTAAGTTGCGAAGGAAATCCCAGACGGATTCGTGGAAGTTGTTTAACGTCGTTAGTTTGCTTTAACGATTCCTATGCATGTAACTGTGATTTCCAGTTAATCGCTTCCAATTAGATCATTTACCCGAAGAAATTTATAGTAAGTTCACCTGGAGAAGTCGATTTCATTTGTTACAATAGTAGAGGGTTATTATACATAAAAATATTAATGTAATTTTTAATTACTAAATATTCTAGAATTTGATACGATAAAATGTTTATCCGAGCCACCCTATGTAGATCAGTTTCTACTTGCTTCAAACTTATGTATAACAAGCATGTGTACTGTTATACATGGATGAACATTGAAAATGCCGAAGGGTGATTTACCTTTCGTTGGCTTTCAGTTAACCTCTGATCGCATTACACTTATTCTTTCGAACTGAATGAAAGGCTTCACGAGAAAACACGAGCTTCGCTCTCACTTTGACATCAGAGACTATTAGTTACGTTTCTTCGAGGGAAAACGATATTTGAACAATCGTATACGAAATCTCTTGCTTAATACCTACACGAGATCTTTGATACCGTAGAACAGGTGGATTACCTGGTTGGAGTATTATAGGTGTAGAATTTAATACCGGTTACCGGAGCTTAGAATCTAGACACTATTCTCTGGGATTGTCTTTCTTAAGATTAACTTAATTAATGTCATTGTATTCCTCCTTTGTTTGTAAAATGATTTATTGAATTTCTTACAAAGGGCTCTCGTTTCGAATAACAAAAATATGAAAATTATTTAGCTCGGATAAAATCACAAATGTTGTAACATTTATTTGACTCATAAATGTAATCGTAGATATTTGAAAATGATTATTTCGATGAAAGGAACAATCGTAGGGAAATGTATTCTTCTCTCGTTTCCGAAGTTCCTTTCGAACATCTTATCACGATCCAGGGTTATGGAACATCTTTTACAGGAGGATGGGATATAGAAAAGGGGGGAATCGTGGACGAACGTCACTAACTCGGGAAGTAGTCCTATCGCGGAACAGGCATCCGAAGATAGAGTATGCCGTGGGGCAAGCTTTTCCGAAAGTGTCGCGTAAAACTTTGAATCTTGTATCTTACGCCTAAGACGCCCGCGCACCCCTAAATATTTTATCCCTAGCTCTTTCCTTTCCGTCGCGTAATGCTCGCTCTTTAAGTTATCTTTCGCCGTGAATTCATAAGTGGACCGGTGTCTCGGTGTCCGTTGTTGAAACTTTTCCGTAATAGGAGAATTCTTAACGAGAGAGAAACGGTTTTAAAACACAGAACTTCTTGTAATAATACCTCCCTACCTCCGACCAACTTTCCTCTGTTTCGTTATGGATGCGAGCTGAGAGAGATACATCTAATAGCTATAAATTCATGAGTATTTCTTGCAAGAATAAGAACTACCGGTACCGGAAATCAAACTTGCAGCTCCTTCCCCTCTACGTCACTGCCGGTCTTCTGTCTCTCTAAAGATTTCTTCTATTACTGATACGGAGAACTACCCAAGTGTTACACTCACTTATTAATGAAACTTTGCCAGCTTGTAGAGCTCGTCGAGCTGAACACGCCTATACCCCCTTTTGGGGGCAGACTGCTAATTGTTTAAAAGATATTAACAATTACAGTGTTACTCCTTACATTCTGAAGTATGACAAACTCACACATACAACTCGCAATCTAGAGATCCACGGTTGAAATCCTTGGTTTCCAACATTTTTCTTTTTTTTTTAATGATAATTTGTTTCTTTTCGAATCGTTGTACAAAAATGATTCACAAATAATCGCATATATCGACACATATGAAAGTTAAACTGCAAAAACATTTAAGTGACTTGGCCAGTGTGATTAGCAGCTTAGTTAATCAAGTTCTGGGGACTAATAATCTCGGTGGGATGAGAGAGCAAGGAAGGAGGGTAGGAGCATCGTGTTCCTGGCAAAAGCTAATCGGTAAAAGGATCGCTGTTCGGTCGGTGCTCTATAGCCAGGAATAATGGTGGAATTTTTGCTGACAAACGAGGAAAGTTACAGGAAGCCGCGTCGCAATAAGTCACGTTCCGAGTTTCGGCCGCGGAATACGGGAAAAAGAGAGGGGTCAGTGGATTTCTCTTCTGTGCATAATGCCCGGTATTAATTTAATGAGCGGTAATTACCGTCACTGCCTATATACCGAGTGCGTGTACGATGGGTGCACGCGGGTATAGGCGTTCGAACAGGGGCTCTTTGTGCAATAAGCATTACGCGGTATCGGTTTCGAATTTCTGTTCTACGATAACCGAGCGCGAAATAATGACCGATCGCGTTTTCATGCGGTAACGATTGATGGTATTATAACTTTAACGCGTAATGAAGCGAAAATACACGGGGATCAGGTATTTCAAACGTAGGCGAAAGCCTTCCAGGTGTTTCTCTTTTCCTCGTTTCACGAGGATCGAAATTGCCAGTCGTCGTCGATTTCCTTACACCGAGAATCAACGGGCTATGAAAGCAGCCGGACGAATCGCGTTTCAAACGGCTGCTGCCCGACTTCGAGATTCCGCCTTCCATTTCGTGTGCTTGTGCAAAGGTCAAAGGGTGTTCGAGGGCGGCGATAACTCTTGGATCCGTTCGGCCGAAACGAACGTACAAGCTCGTGAACGTTATCCGTGTCACTGAACCTAACTACCATCGTGCTACGATTCTGTTAATAGACCAAGTTGCGAAAGAAACGAGCAGGAAACTGACAGACACGATATGCAACTTTGATATGCACTCGTAAATCCGAGGGAAGTTTGAAACATCGATGTTTCCCTTTGTGGGATTTCAATATTATCCATAACAGATGGACGATGTTCCATCAGTCTTTCACCATTTTCTTTCTATTTCAATTTCTTTCCTTCCGGTCGCCGCAAAGTCAGACGAATGTTGAATTAAAAGACTCAAGGTTACGAGTAGCCGGAAAAATGGAAACAAGGGAACGAGAGAAGAATAAAGGGGTCGTTGCTTTGTCCCGAAATACAAACGTTGAATGAGAGGTCCACTCGGTGAGTGACGCGGTGAAGTGAAAAATCCAACAAAGGGAGATGATGTTTCCAGCGTGAATTCGTCAGAGGTCAAGCGAGAGAAGACGACCGCGACGGTGAAGCTGAAGCTTAGTCTCTTCTTCGTAGCCATTCCAGAACTTTATTTCCCCGAGGATCGCTCCGCTAGAGTTTATCGCTCGGGGTAACATTGTACTCTTCCCCCCTCGTTTTATACCCCACTTTCAACCCCCCCGTCCTCACTTTTTCCTCCTCCTTTATTCTGTTATTTCTACCGTCTGCGTTTATTCATCTCGTCCCTCTTATCGTTCGAATCTATCATCCTATCCGTCCTTCGTTCGGCCACCGGCAATCACGATTTCTCGAATATCAAATACTGTTTGCTTAGGATAAAAGGCGAAGCTTTCTTCAATTTCTTTGCTCTCCTGCCCCGTTGTCGAGGGACGTTCCGTTAACCTAGCGTAATCAAGAGTCTTCCTTATTGCCGTCTGTGGCACAGTTTCCAGCCATCCTTACGAGGGACGTTAAGGTATAACGCCGGCACGAAAAACGCGAAACACTTTTCGAGGTGGATAACCTAGTTCGAAACAGCAGCGGTAGAGACGTAGTTTTCAGGCAGTTGCAACCTCGGAGGCCGCGAGTTGCATTTGTTACATCGATTTCCCGTGGATATCGCTGGTTAATTGCACGAAATTAACTCGGCGCTGGGTATGACCAGAGTTGGCTACCTTTTTACTCGAATCACCAATAAGAAGTGCCGTATCAATTAACCGGATAGCTGGAATAAAGTATCCTTTTTTTAGATCAGATATTATACTTTTTATTGAATATCTCTTAATTATCTAAATTTTTATTTCTTCGAGGGACCATCGATTAATTGGATTAAAGTATACTTTTTTTTTTTATTTTTGGATTCGTTTCACCGGCTAAACTTGTCCTCGATACGCGGCTAAAAAGTTTCTTTTTTTAATTTGCATTGTTTCATTAATTGAAGTGTTGAAAATAAAACGGCATTCCCTGCCGCAAATAAACTTGTTTCCGTTTTAAACGTTTTCAAATGGCACTTTCTATTCGATGCGGTTGACACGATGCAATTACACTGAAACAGCTGAAAAATGTTGGAATTTCATTAACAAAACACACCAGTTCAGTGCAAATAAACATCACTTTAATCCGGCTTCTATTTACCTTTCAAAATAGTTGCACATTTTCCTACACTTTTGCTAGTATCAGTAACAATTCGTTTATAAGAATTTAATTGGTACGTTTTGCAGTGTTTCGTTTCACGATTCAGAAGGAAGTTTTGATCCATTTTAGATCGTCACTTTCCTTGGCTACGTTTTCTGACACGTTAAAACTGTTAGTGGCTTTCCAGTGTAATCCTTCTGTTAAAAAGTTTCCCAGATTTCTCTGACATTCTAACAAATCCTTCAACTTTTCAACGAGGATAACATTTGTATGCATTTTATATACATTCTTCTTTGGTCTGCCTACAGTTTATTTGAGATAATAAAATTTATGTGTTGCAATTAGGAAGAAATTGAAAATTAACAGCCATTGTTCTCTTCGAAACTAACATTTTGATATGAAAGTAGCAACTTTATGGTTCTGGATATTGAATAAAAGAAAGATGTACAAAATTCTTCATCAATCTCTTTCCAGTGGCCGAAGAAAAATGACACTGGATGTATCCTCAGATTCTAGATCCACCTGCAGTCACTGCAGTCTATCCTGAGATTCTCGATGAATTTGATATCCGCATACTCTGTAGCATCAAGATTCTCCGATAACCCTGACTGGTTATCGATACGTTCGAATCATCAGCCATTAGAAAAGAGCATGACTCGCATCGGGAAGTTTTTAACGATCTCACCTTGAAGAACCTAAATCGATAAACCCCTCTCGAACAATTTTATCCCTCTAAGATCTTTAACGACCTTTTCGTTTCGTTTCCATTACACGTTCGCGCGTTTTTCTGCTCAGCCCGTTTCTTGCTCTCGCGAATGGCTTAGGATGTGAAACGTCAGGACTTTTATTTATCTCATTTTCAGTAGAATTGGCAAGTTGATCGAGTAGGAGAAACTGTGCGATGATACTTGAATTTTCTCCTCACAGTACTTAATTCAAGTATCTGTTTGAAAGCAAAGCAAGGATCTATGGAAAATTGGGCGAAGATTCGCGGGAGTTACATAATCCAAGGGAAGGAATGTGTAAACGATAAGGAAGACAGACGATGGACGATAAAACGTCGGATGACTCTCGCGGCAACGGCTTGCCTGGAGTCTGATCGTTATTAATGAGCAAAGTGTGTCGTTGCAGGCTTATTATCCGAGCGGTTCTAATTAAATTGGATTAGTGCAATGAAGCGTATCATGAAATTCTCGGTTAATGGTCTCACGCAGACCACGCCGCTCCCTTCGTTGTTGCCCCCCGGTGCCGATGTCACCGGCATGCAACATTTCTCTCCTCGATCCTTCTGATAAATTTCATTATGTTCCTGAGCATCGTGACGAATTCGATCGATCGTTTAGATAAAATTCGATCCCCATCGAGTTGTATCTGTCCCGTCAAAAATAGTTGCACCCCTCTCTTGGAACCGTGACCAGTTCACCCTTTCGATACCAGAGATGATTATAGTCATCCACCACTGAGTGCTTATTATGCACTAAGACTGTATTAAGTGGTTAATACTAAGGAAGACTATCATTAAGTGTATATTGAACTGATCAAGTGGTTAAGGGTGGCTATAGTCATCCGTCATTAAGTGGTCGCTGTGTACTAAGGACTGATTATGTTATTTGCCATTAAATGGAAACGCGTATAGTCATTCACTGGTTAGGTCACTGTACACTAAGGGTAACTACAATCACCTGGTATAGATCGTCCGGTGTATACAATAAGTAAAGAAAACAATGGAGTAGAAATTCATAAAGCGAAGTAGATTTAATAAACTGGAATATATAATTTCGTGTAATAAGTCAAAAGAATTTGTACATTGTGAGAGGATTTTGATTGAATCCTGCTTTGTAACGAAAGGGTTAATGAAGCTTTGTAGCCTTAGCTTAACTCGATCTACCGTTAGAACAGGGTTTCTAATGAACCGGTGTACACATCGACATTTGATATTTCCATTTCGATGAGCAGACAAGTTTTTGATCATCAACGGTTGTAGCATAGTTAGGCAAACAATTCTGAACATCTTTTGTTTCAGATGTTTTGTTGTTCCCGAGGTTCGTAAAGTTTTGTAAAAGTTAGCGGAGTGTCGGGACAGCATCTTCGTTCGAGCCAGCTAACTCGACGTGTTTTCTTGTTAACTAGGCAACAATACCTTCGGGTTACCCGTTAGTTAATACGCCCAGGTGTTTATTTAACTCTGTAACGAGCCCTCAACGTCTTCGAGAAGTTGCTTAAAGAGCATTCCAACCGAGTCGAGGGATATTAAACAAAATAATTCTCGGCTCGTTTGCTCGACGAGCGAAATCGACGGGCGTCGATTTAAACAGCGCGGGAGCGTGCAATTTTCGTGAGGATCGCGTATTAGGAAATTTAAAACGGGTCGGTTAATTCGATTATTAGCGGGCTGCCGTTGTATGTTCAGCGAGTTCAACCGGCCTTAATGAAACCTTGTAAATTTCACGCTCGACTCTTGCAATGATTGCCTGTAATGGCCTGGGAATATCATTAAACGATTCGGAGTTAAAGTTCATTGGCGCCGTACACATTCGTTTCAACCGAGAGCTGTTCATACGTGATAATATCTGTTTACCATTTATATTAACCCTTTCGCATAAAAAGCCTGTAACGATTATAAAATTAACAGAGCGCGGTAAGTCAATGATCTTTGTTATTTCAAATTTCTAATATTATAATACGAAGAATAATTACGTAATTACACTCCAGTGACGAAATTAATAATTAATACTACGTTTAACCATAATGGTTTCCAGTTGAGATAATTAACCAGTTAATGATGGTTAATTAATTACAAGTAAACTGTCTGTTTATTCGACTATTAAGTGCGATATAAAATAATAAAATTGGAATCCCTGGTTGTGTATTAAAAAAAAAAATCATTAATTATAGAAGATAGGCGCGTGCGCGTTGAATACGCACTGGCACATGGAAATCCTCCTCATTGTTATTTCCATAACTTCTCAGCGCGATATTCGACGGCGAACTAATAACACGTTTAAACTTCACTTGCTGCAGATATTTCCTCCCGTACTTTTTAACAAGCCGATTTATCTTGTTGTTGGCCGGTTCTTTTATTTTTTTATCGACCCGTCAAAATGCCAGGCGAGCTTCACTGTTTTTTTTTTCTCTCGTTCATCGTTTTCAGGACAAAAATCTCTTTTTCTCTCGTTCCCATTGTAATAATAGGTGACCGTCATCAATTTCAATCCCTCCAGAAGATATTTCGACGTTTTTAACTCATAATTTTCATCGACGCGATTATCGTGTCCGCAGGTAGCATTATTTAAAAAAAATAATAATTTATCATAAATTCACTCGACCCACATTTATCTTCTTTCCTCCACTTTGTATTTTTCAAAAGTTGTCAGAAAACGATGGATCTGAGTATTAATCGACGTTGATTTTGTAATAAAATCGAAGGGGAAAAAACTTGGAATTCTAGCCTGAAGCAATCGATCTTCTCTTCTATACAAGTACCTGTTTCCGAACCAATGTTTACACGACACTTTGATTCTCATTTTTATTCATAGAACACACAGAAACAGTTTGATCGTTCAATTTGCAGACACTTACAGGCTCGATTCATTTTCTCAATTCGTTATTTCACTTTCGTACTCGGCAATCGTATCGATAAATATTACAGGTGTTTAATTCGTTCCAACCATATTATGACATCGCAAATAAAAAAAAGAAAAATTAAGCAATATTAAAAATTTGATTCTTTTGACGAAAATAGGGAACTCGGCGCACCCCTAACAAAAATCTAATTACACTAACGCGTTTCAATCTAATAAAAAAAAATAGCGTTCCAAAATATAAATATCGTGATTGATCGGTATATTTCCACCTAAATCTCCTCCCCAACATTCGGTCAGGAATTCAGAATCAGACGGGGGCGAATTTAATTTACCCCCGGTGTTTCGATGATCCCGCGAGAAAATGTTTACCCTGGGCGAACCGTGGTCGTGAAGTGTCATAAGTTCTTAATCCCTTTCGTAGCTTCCAGCAGTAAACACCCTCGTCGACCACGTAACCGTGCGAGTTTATTCGTCGGCCTGAAGGGCCGTGTAACCCATGGCATTCGTTTCGACGTGCAAACTGTTGGGGGCGAGAAGGGGACAATTAAGACTTCGATCCGCGTCGTCTATCGCGCATTAATAAATATCTGATTCGCTTTCAATCCGATGGCTCGCTAGGAAGGGAAGCCGCGCCACCAAGACTAACGACACCGTGAGGGTTGGAACTTATAAAAGGGGCGACGGAGAGGAGATAGACGTTAAGCAGGCAGGCAGCGAGGGTGTAAAAAAAAAGGGTGGAATAACAAAAAGAAGGATCGCTTGTCAACAGAACGGCGTTGGTAATTTTCCACGACAGTATTGGCTGGGGCAACAGCGAGCCAACTCGTGGAAAACTGGGACGCCTCGTAGAAATTAACGTAACTAACGTCGAACCCTCGGCCACGCGAGTTACCTCTATCCACCATGATCAATGGCACGTCGCATGCTTAGAAGAAAGGTTCGCCGTGCAAGCAGGGTGTGAATTTATGACGGCCTTGAGAGACCGAACGTTTTATAATTGCGCCCTCGATAAACGAGTTAGGCGAAAAGGGTTTCATCGAATTGTACCAATGGAAGATGGATTATTAGGTTTTTGATGGAATTTCATGACATAAAAGTATCACGAAATGTCAGTTACAGCGTATCAATTTGAAGCTTAAAGCTTGATGAACATGATTATACAAAGGTTTCATTAATATTTTTATACAAATTAGTGAATCTAATGAGTCCACCAAATATTCAAAATTGCTTATATTTGAAAACCGTGAAGGATCTGTAGTTTGTAAATTGAAAATTGTAGATTTAAAAAGCTCATTAAATAGCATTTCTGGGATTAAACAGGAGTTAAAAATTGAATATCACTAATAGGCAATATTAAGCTTTGGTTTGGTTAATCCGCTTTTTGTTTTATCAAAGAAGCAGTCATTTTATATTCAAATATTAATGAACCATTTTTATATTTATTTTCATATAACTTCAACCTTCAAACTAATATACGTCAATTGCCATTTTGCTCTACTTTTATTTCATCAAATCATATCAGACCTTCTATGTTTCGAAACTACCCTTATATTCATAACATAATCAAGATCATTTCACCTACATTTAAACGAAACATGAAATTTCTTTTCTATCTTGATTCTTAGCCGCAAATTAGTAGTTTTTTAGTTCACAGATTTTTACTTCGCAGAAGTAGCAGTTATTAAAGATTCATTTTCCGCAATACGATTAATTGCGTTAAATAGGTTAAACGCTCTATCGATCGGTCAAGAGGTTTTTTTATATTTATTTCTTCATTTGTTAACGCTTCTTGTCGCCGCTTCGCAGGAAGTAAAAATAACGTAAGTTTAACTTGGTCAACGACTGGATTGAAATATTCTGTGAAAGATATTTTCTTTTTTATCGATTCTATAGATGATTAATGAGAGCGTTTCACGAGAAAACTTTTGCTCGATACCATCGTAACGGTTAACGATAACGTTTGCGTTCACAAGGACAGGTATCCGTGTAACTCAACATGGGAAAAAAAAACGAGAGAAAAATTGGAAAATTCGATTTTCGTGCAACAAAAGGCGGAACATTGAATTAGTCGGTCGAACACAAGATTGTACTTTCTGATGCAGCCGGTTCTCTGAAGCGGTACATCAATTTTCTCGATGCTTTTGTGCCTCTAACGAAATTCTTTTTGTCCAACCTTCTGAAGGTTCACGGTGAATTTGCATAAATAACGAATTGTTGAATAACCTCAGAGGCGAAAGGCAGGAGACAACGAATTCAATGAACGCCCCCGTTGTCTGGGAAGTTGAATCAGAAATGGATATTCGACGATTCGCGGCATTTGCATCGCGGAAAATTACGTGTAATTCGCGCGTGTGAAATGAATATGTTGCGCGCTCGGAGAAAGTTCATTAGAAGGGAAATTTGCACATCGTTGAATCATGTTTCATTTCGAGAGTTATCTCGTTGAAAAATTTCAAACAGCTCTGCTTGAAATTAATTGCCTGCGTTAACTTTGTCTCGATACACCTGAAGCTCATTTTATCCTAATTTTCTCCAATGCAAATCATTTTATTTCCTTTAACAATTCTCGACGAATCAGACGACTAAAAGGCACAACAATCGCCTTATCATTTTCTATATTTAACATTCCACAATCTACGATGAGGAAATAAAAAAGCGATAGTTCAAGTCTACTTATAAGTGTAATGTGCCTGAAGAGTCTAGTAACCGGTGATTTATCGCCACAATAGAGTCAAAGTCACGATTCTATGGTTTCGTTCGAAACGCTTCTGGATAATTAAGCGGAAAATAGCAGCACAATCGTGAAAGCCTTACGACCGGATGTATAGATAAACGCATTATCATTTACCGACACACTAATCGGAAGAATGAAATAAGGTTTCGCTTTGTTGATCGAAATCGTCGCAGACTGGTCGACACGGTTCAACTTTCCTTGGGATTTTAATTGCGACAAAGTGATGCGAGACGGATAAATTGGATTCGATTTAAAGTGTTGTTAACTTTGCTTCGTTAGAGAGAAAAAAAAATGCATATAAAGTGATTCGATTGAATTTTAATAAATCCATAATCGTAGTTTATGGACGTCGCGAAATAAGGATGATAATTGGCTGGTACGATTTTGTCATGCATTATGTAAAATAGATTCTTTTTCGAATGAAATCGAAGCTACGATGCAAACAGAGGTTAGCTAGTGGGCGAGGTAAAAAGGAAGAAGCATCATAGCGTAAGACTCACTTTCAGCGCGGGGATGTGGTACACGGTTAGTCCTCAGTGGGACCAGATCTTGCGCCGAAATCGGTAGTCCTTAAGAAAGTGAACTTCCGTCTAGTTCCAGTGTACAATTACACACCGTGGCGTAGGTTGTAGCACAGCAAAGCCGACGGTTAAAATCGTTGATTTAACCCTCAAAGGAGGGTTGCAATCGGGGATACATGATACCCCCGTATTCACGATCCACGATGGTCTTTGATCGTAAATCCTGGCCAGTTTCTAGGTGGCAACGGATTCACTTGTTCGAAAGAAATCGAGTTTTCCCTCAGTCAAGCACCAAACAACCCTTTCCTATCACTGTTCACTCTCACGATACACAGTAAACTCTCACTTGCGATGTTCTACGCACACGGGACTGATATATCCAGTCCGCCTAGTCTTCTCCTTTTGGATGAGCCACCAGAAATAGAGAAAGAGAGAAAGAAAAAGAGAGTTTCTCTTCTCTGACGACAAAAGTGTGTCACACGAAGGAAGAAACCACCACCACTACCACGATCGAACGGAGTCCGTCGAGTCGTCGTCTGGTATCGGACGTCTCGTGTAAATGTCCTCTCTTCTCCCTCGGTTCGTTGTTCCTTAGCCGAGCGAGCTCGGCTCTTCCGTCGAATCGGCACAGAGAAGTTGGAGGGAAAGGAGGTCTACACGATATTCAGACGATATGTATAATCCGTTTGTATCGCGATGTGTCTGTCACACTGTACACCGTATCTCGCCAATGGAACACGCAAACGTACGTGTGTTTACACGTTAGATGGTACACACACGTAAAACGACGGAGGGGGTTGAAAACGCGGACTTCGATCGTACGTGTAACGAGATAGTTGGTTAGACTTCGTTTTTTTTTTTCCTTCTTCTTCGTACGACAAAGACACGTCGAAATCGCCTAGAACCGATACGCACCAGCCCTAGGAGAGACCCTTAGGCCGGATCCGCGGAGTTTCCTTTCACCTCGATTTTCGGTCCCTTGCCACCCCCGCGCCGGTCGCACAGGCGCGAAACGCTTTCAGAATTTCCGAGGCTCGGGTACCGCGCACATCGAAAGAGAGGGGAGCGCCCTCTCGTATCGTTGTAGAAGCGAACGAGCGTTTCGACGAGGGAGGGTAAAAGGGACGTGGATATCCCGTCGGAGGAGGTAGTGGGAACGGAATAGAGAGGGGTAGGTACGACGAAAGGTGGAGGGTATGCCTCCACGAAGGAGGGTGGATTTCTCGGCACTGCGAGCAGGAGAACACACCGGCGGCACCACCAGCCGGTTATGCACCACCAGCACTCTGATAACCAGCCCCGAGTCTACGTACTTTACGATTCGCATGGACGGCGATGTTGAGGGTGTATTGGTGGGGTTGTTCGTGACATCGCCACCAACGTCACCGCCACCACCGTCCTCCTCGTCGTCGTCCTCGTCGCCACTATTGTCGCTACTGCTGCTGGTGCTGCTGCTGCTGCTGCTGCTGCTGATGTTGATGCTGGTGCTCGTGGTGCTGCTGCCGCCGCTGCTGCTGCTGCTGCTGCTGCTCGGCTAAGCGGTGTGGGTGTGGTGGGGTTGAAGGGGGTGGCGCAGGCGTTTTGGTGCACCGACGCATTGATCCCTGGAATTCGTAGGGACGGTGACTAGGGCCAAGCATGTGTCCACTTTCGATGTGAGAAAGAGAGGAGAAGAGGGCGAGGGGAGGGCTACTCGGGGAACAGAACGAGAGAAGGAAACTAGTATGCGAGAGGGAGGAGGATAAGGGACGTTTCAGAAGGGGTGGGTAAAGAATGGAACAATGAGGTTGGAGGAGAGGAGTAACCGTTTTACTCATAGCCGATGTCCACACCTGCAGACCGTTCGACGGGATGCGTTTGAGAATGATGGAATGTCGGTACGATTGAAAATCTTTTTTTTTTTCAGAGAATCTAACTGATTGCTAGGCGGGAAACGACGCGGGTAGATATGGGTTCGGTGAGTTTCTCAAAGAGTCATACCTAGGTGTTCGACATTCTAACGAGGATTTCGCGAGACGACAGATAATGATGACGGATGAAACGAGACTTTGAGAGAATCGTAAGAAATCATGGACCGTCTCGTCGAAGGAATTTAAATCGCGGTTCGACGTGTTAGATTTCGTCGACGAAAACTATTTCGACGTGTTCCGAAAATATCGCACCCGGACACGGTAAGATTTAACGCCGTTCGAACGTATTTCTGATAAACTAACGAGCGTAACATTTTAATCGGTCCTCGTGATTGCACCGGCCGTGAGCCGCCGTTTCCTTTCATGTTAATTGCGAAACGAAGCCTTCTGATCGGCCATCTCCTGATTTAAAGGGGTCCGATGAATGCTCGGACCTATAGAATTAAACAAAAACTGAGAAAGTCGGTCCTTTTGATGAGACTTTCATCGATTTTATATAATGTCCGTCTTGCGAGTCGGTGGGGGGATCCTTTCATTTCCTTCCGACGTAAAAATCGTTGGTTAATTAAGAAGGGGTTATTCGATGGGTCACGACAGACCAAAGAAATCCATGTTGCAACCACGCTAGAATAGTTTTCCTTTCACCGGCGATCGTGGTTTCGCCAATCCGGTAAAAGGCTCTCCTTCGACGGTTTCTCATCGATTTTACGATTTCCAGCGATCGTCAACGCGCATCCATTGGGGTATCATGGCACGAAAAGCGCCGACACTGGCAATGGTTTCTATAAAATATTCAAGCGCAGCCAACGTATACATACACATATATATATGTATATATAAAATACATATATGTATATATATTATGTACCGTTACTGAATAAATAATAAGGACGAGGAAGATCCTCGATCGGTTCATAACTCCGTTCCGTTTCAGAGCTCTGATCAATTCGTCGACCTCACTAACGAGAGTTTCGTACTCGAAAAGCGTACGTTCCAGGTAGCTTATATGGGATGAAAATTTCAAAGTGAAAAGGGTGGAAAGATGGACGTAGAAAAGGAACGATATGTAGTCTCGGTAAAAATGATATCAGATATGTGTTACATTTGATTATCCAATAATTGTATTTAAAATATTATAAAATTGCTGAGAATATTTTTGCTTCAACATGGGAATTCTGTTATCTTAAATTTCTATTTAAGGAAATGAATGATAGCACATATCATTTTGGCTGGGAGTGTAGGTAGCAGATAAACGATCAGACGAGTTATGCATTAGGTCCCTCAGAATGGTTTCTCTGCTCGTAAAGCAGAGACCCTATTAATAATTCGTTCAGCCTAACTAACAATCGTCGGGTACAATTTTCTTAGCGAGCTTCGTTCTGTGGAATTAGTTTCACTGGTAAATGAACCCGGGTTCGTGCAAATGAACCTCGTTCTCGAAGAGAAAGAGCCGAGGAAAGAGAGAAAAATGTGTACGATTTTTCGTAGTTTTATTATCCCTGCCAGTCAAACGATTTTGATCGATCGATTAATCTAATACCATTGCGGTTTTAATAACTAAGTAACAATTAAAAAAAAAAAGAAAAAAGAGAAATAACAAGAGGGAGAGAAACGTGGAGGACGAAATTGGAATTCGAATATGATGCACCGGTGACGGTGTTTCAATTTACTCCGTGCGCAACAATTCTTTTGTTCGCATTTATAATGGAATGCATTGATCGACGTTGGTGCAAATAACGCGTATACACGGTCGGTCCTTGAAAATTGAAATGCACGGGGAGAAATTGTAAAAATTTATTCGCGCGTAGTCGAATAGTTTTCTCAGCGACGTGAAATAACTGCGAGATAAAAAAAAAAAAATAAAATAGAAAAACTGCGATACCATTTTTACGACTGGCAGTCGTAGATTCTCCCGTAGTTACAATCGAATCCGATTATTCGGACACACGATTCGTCGCGTCGTTTCACGTGACAAACGAGCAACACGCTTGATACGACGTTTAACGAACCCGCCAGTCGTGAAACGGAATTTTTTCCAAATTTAAACGTCTTTTCAAGTTCGACACATTCGAAGTATTCAAGCGGGAATGCTGAATGAAACAGCCAGCCGCGCAGGTGTTTTCGCCAGGTTCGTTAGCACGCCAGGTATACGAGCATCCTGATGGTAGCCGGGCAAAGGAAAGGTTTAAAGATAGATCTCGAAAGTGGATTCAGGCCATGGTACGTTCGCCATACCGGAATACTAGTAAATCGACAAAAACCCGCCTACGTGTCTGCGCTGGATGGCCGCGGATGCGTTCGTTCGCTTTTAATTGCAAATCATTTCAAAACGAATGGTCAAGTTGAATTACGAACCGGTTTAACTGCTGAATGTTCAAGTTATCGAAGTATGAGGGGAAAGAAATTATAGTTGACAGCGTTTTAATATTTTCAAAGAGATCCTCTGAAAATAAAACAGGGTAGCAACTAATTTTTTTTCTTTAATGTTATTTAAAATTTTTAGATAAGGATTTTGGTTTCTTAATGGGGTGTTCAGCTGACTCTTCTAACCCCTTCATCCCCTAGTAAGAATTCTCCTTGTTTTATTTATTATACCAAACTGGTAAAAAAATTTCATTTCCACGGCTAATATTTTGGTATAAATGTGAATCATTCTGTAGACAGAGGGAATGGTGAAAGTAATTTATGAACGGTCTTTGTGGCTAACTGGAGTGCCGGTCGATGCTTACGGTCACGTCTACGATACACGACTATTGCGAACGGATTTGATTCACTTTACACTTAACAAATTAACGGGGTTGATTCACTGCTTTGTGGGAGGCTTTCAACATGGGATTTGCAGATACTAGGTTACGCAAGCTCAGCATAGGGTAACGTGTCTCCTCCTCTGAGTCTCACCCCCGTTTCTACCCCAACATCTCCGCACCTCCACTCTTGCACCGTGTCTCACTCTCCACTTCTCTTATTCTATTCATAAGTATGCGAGAATTAATTATGAGACCCTCTCATTTGCGTCAGTTATTATGAAGTTCGTCGTAAGACCATTACATAATTACAGGGAGAGGCGTGGAGTGGGTAGCGCACGAGGCTCGATGCTCGCGTACTTCCCCTCGGAGACAAAATCGAAAATGCATCTGTAAACAGTGGGGTCAGAACCCTCTCTCTCTTTCTTTTTTGGTAAATTCGATGTTAATTTATGCGAGAAGTCTGAGAGCGATCGATCGGTTCACTGTGTGCTATTTTTGAGAATCATCCCCAAAATATTTTTGTGAATTAGATCTTCGATATTGAACCACCTTTGTACCTTTTTACCTCCCAGGAACAGTGATTTCAATTTACTTTGTTAATTAAATTTTCGTACAGATAGTTAATTAACTTGGTATTCTGATGGTTCTGGTTAATAAAGACTGGAAAACATTTGATTACTGGCTGAAATTTATTCAATCTTCAGTTGAAGAGAATTTTTAAAGGAAAAATTAATATGCAGTAATATTACAAATATTCGTAATAGGTTCGTCAGATGTATCTAATTATGAAAGGGTTGAAAGTGATCTTCATAGTCATTCTAATTTTCTTTTCAGCTTACATTCATGAATACCTATTCTTCTCCTACGCTCTTATCTTGTTTCTTCAATCTTTTTATCGCGTTTCGAGCTTCTTTCACTCCGATTACCGCAATACCTTAAAGAATACCCTTCACACATCGTATCAACAGCAACGAGGATCAATAACTCTATCAAAAGAATCATCGCAAAAACAAGATACTTCTTTCTCCTATTACATCATTCGCTAGGAGTGATCGATTCGATAGAAAAAAATGAAACATTGATAAGCATAAAATATTGAGAGTTTCTGTTTTAAATCCAGGACTGCTGGCTTCGACTTTTAAATTTAATTAAAACGTAGACAATAATCATAATACTTTCATAGCAACGCTTTCATTTTTTATATTGAAAATGGCAACAAATTATTTACATGGATATTATTAATTAATGTGAAAGAAAAATGTTCAATTTCTTAAAATAATTGAATACCTATTAAATTCTATCAAGCTCTAGACATCGCCCTGTTTAAATCATAGTATAATTAAATTTTAGGTGTTACATAAATTATATTATAATCAATTTCGGAATGGATTGTTAAGGTGGGTGGGGTCGTTTAACGCTCGCCATCGAACCGATTATTTCCTATATGACGAAACATGCAACGTAAGGAAAAAACTGTATACAATGCAACGCGACGATATAATATCCCGAGGGCGCACATCGACCCCCATTTGTAACCGGGAATTTGATATAGGTGGACGATAAAACGTGATGCGGAACCAGTTAATTTTCAGACCTTTATGGGGCGGCAACCCTTCCAGTCTTTATACCGTTCATTTGACTGTCAACAACTGACATTTGCAGAATTGAACCCTTGCACTACGACGATTGGGTTATTTCTGTTTCGTGTCTGGCGAGCTAAGAAGGAACATCGAACGAGGGTGGGTTGAAAAATTTTGTTTCCTTTGGGTTATTTTAGTTAACCCGAGGTGGTTGGGGTTGAAATAATTTATGTTGATACTAGTTAATTAGTGGAATTATTATAATATTAGTGGTTAATAATTAACAATTGTAAATAGAAATGGAAATAGTTTAGTAAATAGGAAAATAATAAATCCCCTTTTATTAAAGTGGAGGCAAACGTATCTTTTTAAGATTAAGGGATAAAAATCACCCTTTGAAAATTCACACCCCGGGGCTATCGCAGAATCTATTAAAGATAAAAATACAATTTAAATTGAAAATTGATTGTATTGCCTTTCGTTTGAAATAGCTCGGAATCGTACATCATAAATCATAATCGATTGCTTTCTTCTTTTGTTAAAAATTAATTGTCCGAGTAACAAATTCTCTGCTGGTAAATTGATTTCAGCTGATACTAACATTTTTACGACTAACGATTTTCAATTTGCACGTTGTTTAAAATAAAGAAACATTGAATTTTATGATGCAGTTAGTTCACAATATTTCTACCACATATATTTTCCATGCCTCTTTTTGCAAGGAGGACGCATATATTTTGTTAACATGTTATTCTTCAATATTTGCAATGCTCCATTGAGTCCTTTTTTGGAGTGCGAAAATTCTATATGGTCGACTGCAATTCAGGCTGTGATTAATTAAAAAGAAATGTAAAAGAGAAGTCCATATTTTTCATATATGAAAACAGGAGTCTCACCCTGGGTTCTCCCAAGACTGAAGGCAATTAGTGGTAGATTTCTACCCCTACGCTTACCCTTAACCAAGAGAAGTCTGCATTGCACCCAAGTGTATGTCAAAATGACTCTGCATCAACCTTAGAGTATTCTTTCGAGAATTAATTAATAACTGTGTCTCAAAAATAAGAATTCACATCGCCAGAAAGGCGACCATTTAATTTCATGAAAGATCACAATTTAACGGACAAAGAATTCAATTGTGTCCTCGGATTTGTCGTTCAGATCAGGTCAGAATTTAATCATCCGTCGCGATGATAGATCCCGAGAAAGCTCGAGCACGTTGAAAGTGGTGTATGAAAAATTCATCGGCTGACACGAGTATCAACGTTGAACAACTTGTTACCCGGCAACTTGGCCGATATAGAGCAAGGGGTAACGTCATTGAACAAGAGATAATTTTTCGACGAAAGCCTAGTAGCACGTAAAGCTGTGTTAAATAAACAAACTTTCGTTCGATCTACTTTCAACCAGGACACTTCGTTCTGATATACAACGGGTGAAGTACATATCTCGGTAATTTCAACGTCCACATAAATTTTCTGAGAATCAGAAAAACAAGTGAAAAACCCAAAGAATAGAAGAGAGTGAATACCATCCACCCTTATAATAATAATTAATATGATTATTTAATTCTCCAGTCTGAGCTATCAATTGCTATGTTAGTTCCAAGTGTATATTGACACTGTATCCATGGGGTGAGACCTTCATTTACAGTATTAACTGTTAGCTAACATAGTGTAGTCAAGGGACTAGTTTAGCTAAGAGACTAATTTATGATCCGTCTCCTCCCTGCTACTAATGTAATAGTAATACTACTCAGAGTTCTCTTATTTCTTCATTTTTCAAATTGTTCCATTTCACCTTTATGATCGGGTTAAACCGAATTCATTCTGTAAATATGAGATTTGATTTTGGTCACTTATTAAACGTGGAGTGCAGTTTAGTTCGTGGAAATCTAGTGATAGTTAATACGTAATTTGGGATTATTGAAATCCAGCATAATATTTCGAATTCTCGCTTTAGTATGTTAATAAAATAGTACCGCACGGGGGGCAGGAATTGGGGTAGAGGGTTGCATTAACGTATTCAGTATCGAAATGTATAGAATGCTGGAGGGATACAATAAGTTCGACGTGTGGGATGTCTGATGATAGACGAGTCCCATATTCAATTCCAGACAGGAACGATGAAGGTTTATAATGGGATTTTATTATGATCATGATCGGAAAAATTGTATTATGATTCTTCTTCTCGTTCGGTATAATTGTTTATTAAAAAGGGATTTTAAATTCATTAGCATACATCGCTTTTTCTTAATTCAATTATATTAATATTTTAAAAAGTATATGTGCCATTTTACGTTGATTAAAATATAAAAATCTATCCAAAATCATGCTATTGCAAATATATCTTATAAATTTTCATTCTATTTTTGTATTTTTTATTTTATATTACCGTGCACTTTGAAAGGTGTATGTCTAGCGTTATCTGGTGGGTGTCGGATAAATTAATGAAATAGAAAATTGTATCGAATATTATTAGTTTAAATCTTTTATTTAATATACATATAAATTTTTTATCTTTCATTTTAGACGGTTGATACTTTCTTATATTATTAATAATGCTATACATAAACAGAGTGCATAATGCAATTTACTTAACATGGTACCGTCTGTTGGAATATGATCGTGGGTTGATAATGAAAATATTTCTAATATTTTATGAATATAATTTCATATCGAATCATTTTTAATATTTAAACTTACTTGATTTAACACAATAATGTACTTTATCGTATTGAATTAAAATAATGTCATTTTGAATATTTGAATTGATTTCATATGTGAGCTTAGCACAATGCACTGCAGAGGGTGCTGCATTCTGTGTTATTATAGATAGAGTGTTCTGCTAGCTTTCGTTTCTAATTAATAACGTTACAAATTTAGTTATTAAAATGATAAAATCCACCTTGCAATTGGCGATACGTCCCCTTGCAAGGACAGTGATTTCACCTGTTAAAAAGTCTACTGTATTGCCATGTATTCAGTTGATTGACATTCGAAATATTCATATAACCTCAAATGCATCGAAGGAACTTCGTCAAGGAAAAGAGAAACTCAGAGTTAAGCCCGAAAAACCATATGTTGCTGAAGGAGAAGGAGTAACTAATATTTCTCTTATCTCTGATTCGGTGTAAGTGCTATAAATTATATATAATATACAACTTTCTCTTTCTACCTTTCTCAATTTTAGAGACACCTTATTTCCTGATATTTCTACACCAAATAAGATTTTTGATGATGTACCATATAATAAGTTGCATATTATTAATATAAAGGCAACAAAGAATAATACGATAATGACTCTCACTGATCACAGAGGCAAGTTTCAGTTCATAGGTGTTGATCTTCAGGCATTATGGTTATAATTCTATTGCAATTCTAATGCTTTATAGGACAGGTAATTATAACACACAGCGCTGGTGTTGAAGGTTTTAAAAATACAAGGAAGGGTACTAATGTTGCCGCACAGCAAACTGCTAATGTACTTGGGCTGGTGAGGAGATTACTTGTAATGATATATACTTGATCTATTAAATTTCTTTTATACTTTTACCATGTATTTTATGTTTTCTAAGCGTGGCATTGAAAAAGGAATTAAAACAGTCAGAGTAAGAATACAAGGACTTGGGCCTGGTAGGGCGGTGAATATCAGACATTAGCAGTTAGAATATCTGTTTATATGATATTTTCATCATAAATGATTATTATTATTGTTTATCCAGGGTGCTTTGAAAGGTCTTCAGCTTTCAGGAATGAATGTTGTTTCTCTCACTGATGATACTAGGGTATCATGGAATCCTCCAAGACCAAGGAAACAAAGAAGGATATAATTCATAGAATGTATCATCAGATTTTCAATAAATTCGTTTATATTGAATTATATATTTCATATATAATTATATACAAGATGTTACATTCATTTACAATATAATACACTATCATCTTCTCAAAGTATTTGTTGTAATTTTACCATACAACAATTATACAATAACATGACTAGATAGGAAAACATATTTCACAAAGTACTTACATTTAATTATAACGATCTTTTGTAGTCTTTAATAGGAATTGTTTTATCACATTTTGCATCACTGTTAGTGGGTTACCGATGTTAATTGCATTACATAAATTAAGTTTCTCATTCTTTTCTTCTCTGTCCTAGTGTCTCACGAATTGTCTTATAAATACATGCGATCCCCAAGCCCTTGTTAAGATGATTCTCCACGAAATAAGTCTTTAATTCTTCTTCACCGAATCGGAAGTACATGTTGGGAGATCCAAGGTATATATTCCGAGACTCGTGTGTAAAGACCAGGAAGTCGTGGTCGGCCACATCCCACCCCGGAAGAGACAATTCCTACGACCATCATCTTATTCCCCGATAGACCTTCGATCATCAATGGTCCGCCACTGTCAGCCTGTTGACAAAAGTATGATATCATTAAAAATAACGTTCTTATCTTCTCGCAAAATCTTGCAAACGCTTCGAAGAAATATAAACTCACAAAATTCTTCATCATTCTATTTCGTCAAACTGAAATTTGCGAAAATTCACATCTATGTGTTATAAATCGAAGATGGTGAAGGAATTTGGAAGGAAGAATGAAATAGGAAAAGACAGGGTGGGTTTGGGTCCTTCCAAAAATGTAGATTGAATCCTAATTAATCCACGATTCTAAGAGTTTAATATTCTAAGCTTTCAAATGCTTTATCAAGCATATCTTTCCAATTAACCAAGAATCTCTAATTATTCTCTAATAAATTTCTAATAAAAAAAAGAAAGGATGGGTTTGGGTCCTTCCAAAAATGTAGATTGAATCCTCATTAATCCAAGATTCTAAGAGTTTAATGTTCTAAGCTTTCAAATGCTTCACCAAGCATATCTTTCCAATTGACCAAGAATCTCTAATTACACGAACGAATCCAATTCTTAAGTAATATCCTACCCAATCACCGTATTACCTCCCAGAGTCCCAGATAACTAACCGCAGTATGTACAAATCAACGATATGGTTCAATGAAGTAGAAGACACTCTCTGAAATGGTCCGCGAACGGAATACGCAATAAAACGTATCGGCTTGGAAACACGTGCACGTATTCCCGAACCCTTTTACCGCAGCTGGCTGTCACCGATAATTACGTTATATCGAACCGCAATATTTTTGTCAACATATTTTTCACTGGGTCTCTCGTGTGTCACCTTTTTTCCTCCTCCCTTGTTTCGCGGTCGAACGATTTGGCCTCTCGCGGTATTCGCTGTTAATTCAACGTACGCATCCGTTGCATGACCGCCGATATTTATTGAAATTCGTGTCGCGGTCGTTCGACGGCGCGTGAATTTCCTGCGCGTAAGCGATTGACGGATCTATTCGTTATCTAACAAGTTGAACGCGAGTTGAAAGAAGATCGATACAGTAAACTCTCGTTATAACACTAATTTCATGAATTTTCTGCTAATTTAAGCGGCAATATATCAAGAGTTTATTGCACTGTAAGAATGATCAATTCGAGACAAAGTTTGGATATTTAGGATCAGGGACACTTTTGATTCGAGAGTGTTCGAGGAAATTTTCGACGTTTCTGCTAAATTTTACGGAAGGAAGGGACAAGTGGAGGGTAAAATATAAGGGTTCACTTACCCAACAAGCGTCTCGACCGCCTTCTTCGTGGCCAGCGCACATTTGCTTCTCTCCCACGCGAGTCGACTTGCCCTGGCTGGCATACCACTCGCGACAAACGTTGTTTTCGATCACGCGAACGTCCACTTTTTGCAACACGTCCGCTCGTTTATCTGGAAGACAGGGAAACGTTCTTTGCTAGCGGAAACGTTTAATCCCAAGTTTGCTGGATCTCGATGTTTAAGGGTAATCTCGTCGAGCAAACAGTGTACGTTTGAACTGTGTATATTGGTAGATTACAGGGTGCAAACATTAATCGATTCGTATCTATCTGTATAGAAATCATTGATACATATATATTTTTCAATTTGCCATCGAGAAAATGCTTTCTGTTCTACGTAGTTGAAATAGTCGTAAATCGAAAAGCTCTTCAGCGGGAGTCGTTGAAATTTGATTTCACCGAAAGCGTCTTTCGACCGAAGTTCAATTCCAAAGGTAGCCTTGGTTCTTTTGATTCGACGAAGCGAGCCGGAATTCAGTCGTAGAATTCGCAAGGATAGAAGCTCGTAGTGGAAAAGTTCACGGTGTACACCCCTTTGACAATTTACACTAACAACGATTTCTATTTGTATGAAAACGAAACGGTAATTGAATCGTTACAGGAAAGCTTGCGTTTCTCTCGTCTCTTAATTCATCGATAGACCAACTCGTTCGTGAAGACCTCGTTAAAAAGAACTTGCAAAAGAGTGCGAAAGAAGGGAAAAAAAGAAGGAATTATTCGTTCGGGTTCGATTTTATGTCGTCCAATTAATTTCACGAAACGTAGAGCAATTAATCGTCGAGAGTTTCAGTTGGCGAGTGAATTACTGTACAGAGAAGGAACGTGGAATTATTTACTTACATTTAGATCTATCTTCCCCGTACCACCCCCATCCAGCGGCCTTAGCAAATTCACCGCCGAAGGCGCTGTACCCTGGTTTCCCTGTGGCCACAGGTAAACAGGCGGGTTTCACGCTCTCCGACCAACTGATTGGCCTTGCCAGCTCTAGAAGGGCAATATCGTCCACGTATTTTCCACATTTGTGGTCCGGATGCAGGATAATGCTGGCTACTCTCTCTTCTTTAGACGCCGGCACTTCCGGTTCCTTCAGATTATACTCGCCCAGGCTCACTCGCAATTGACCGGCAGGTACCATCGATCTTGCTCTGAATCGAACGAAAGAAATTTCTTTATTTCTCGTCTCTATGATTAGTTGGGTGGTAATAAGAAAAATAGAAATTCGAAAAGTATATTCAACTTTTCCGTCAATAGAAGTATCAGAATCAACGCGACATAGAACGTTGAAGATTTATACCGGTAACTAAACAACACCTGCAAGCAGGATGACGGTAGAAAATTAACTTCCATCTTAAATCATCGTTGTTCCACAAACTCCTCCAACTTCTCCCCGTGTAACAAGTTGCATTTCTGTACCGACCTTTATCGGCAACAAAAGGAGGTGCCATAAATTTCATTCCCATTCCTTCTAAATCTTCTTTAACGTCGTTAATTAGCAGTCCAAGACCGCGGGTTACAAAAGTGCGTCGAAACAAGCTACTCGAGTTACCTTTTTTATACTCGTATCTCTTCGAGGTACAAAACGGGGTTACCGTTGAAAAATGCCAAGTTATAACTTCCACTTTATGCACCTTACGGGATACACGTAGGCCAAGTAGGACAAATAGCTTGCTCCGCTGCCGGTTTCAGCCCGGTAACGAGTCAAAGTCCGGCGACTACGTAGCCGGCAAGTAATCATCGCGAGAGTTAAGTACGCCAAGAAGCAAGCGTATAGATGGTACAAGGAATAAAGAAACGTTTGTGCCATCTTGTTTCTCTGGCTCCTTTCATTTCCTCCACCTCCGACTTTTTGAAAAGCAACCCCTTCTCTGGCGATCTCTTCGCTTGGCAACAGACAATTATTCGCCCTCACATTTTTGTTAAATAATCAGTTAATATAGGGGGCAGTGATGCGAGGATCATATGAAATTCTACCTCTAGGAATATTTTCATAAAGAACAAAAGCAAAAGCAAGAGGGGTGTCGAATTTACAATTGACAGAGTGTTGTATAAATGGAACGATCGAAAGCGAGATTGCCATGAAACAGTTAGCAACCCCTCGTTCCCTTTGCAACAGAGTGTGCGACCGTATTAACGCTACAATTAATGGTTGGCTTCCCGTAAAAAGGCTACTCGTTCCCTCTGGCCGAGCCACCGTTTAGCCAGCGGTGCATTTTAATTGGAAGGGTGCGATGATAAGGGGAACAGGGACGATGATGCAACCGGGCTAAATCGTGTAATCTGCGAGCACGGTGGAACAATAGAACGGCCTCGACGAAGATGGAAGGGTCTATTAACGGGGGTTTTCGAAGAAAAGACAAAGCAGAGACCCTGAAACTTGGGGTACCTTCCGAGGTACAATTGTAAATTCACTCGAAGAGGAAAACCGTTGTTATTCTGTTAATTATTTGTCTGCCGCGTTATGACAAGTTTAATTGAATTTCACCTATTAACTGCTTGAAATATTTTTCCAATATATAAAACTCTACATTCAGTGATTCATTCTGTTCATTGTAAATAAAATTCTTGCGCCTGGTTAAACTGTTCAGCTGCGCTTTCAAGTATTTTTCAATTAAACGTAGTAAATCGAATATTAACGCTTCAACTCTTTCAATGAATTCACGTATTGTTTGGCTTCTCAGAATTGGAATATTGTTGGATAAACGAGTATATTTTTTTTCCAATTTTTAACGAATTATCCTCTTCGTAGAGTTTGCAATTTTTATTTTATTATTCGTATGGAAGTAATAAATTTAGAAAATTTGAAGCCTCGAATAGCTGTTCTCTGTACAATGGACAATTTTCATTTGTAACGCGGCAAAAGGGTTAAGTAACTACTCGTTTCCCGCAGTTTTTCCACGAATAATATCGTTTCGCTTACAGAAGTGCATTAACGAAATTTATTTGAACCGTTTCCGTGAACGATAAAGAAAAGGCAGACAATGGCCCGGGGTCGGATATATTTTCGCGAGCTCGCGCCTGCTGGCAACATTTTGTCATGCGTTTTGCATGGCCACTAGCAATTACCCAGTGGTCTGTAATCTACACGCAATCATGGTTTACAACGGCGAAGCTCCGTTGAATTCTCTCTATGGTTACCCTGTCCAGCTTCAACCCTATCTACCTCTCTGCCACCCTCTGTCTGCTTCATCCACAGAGCGATACGCAATGTCTACACGTTTCATCGCGCAACGTTCCTCTCTCGACATTTAATTACACCGGCATCGACGTTGCTAAATCTCCGCGGTGTAATCCCCGAGAAAGAGGCATCGCGATTATATTTTTCGAAAACTATTATACCGGACGATTGCTAAACTTTTCATAATTCCTGTTGCGAGATACTTTGAGCGACGAGATGAAAACGGGAGCACAGCGAATTACTTTTGAATCTAATTACCAGACCGATATCGAGCGTTTACATTATCTACACTTTTAAGGACGAATTTCTGAAATGAGACGGAATTTATTTTGTCAGGAACGAGGTAAATGTAGGACTTGAATTTAATGGATATCTTTAATTAAACACGTTGCTTTATGCGTTTCCATTCGAGCTAGAAAAATACACCGGTGGTTTCAATCAAAATGTAATCGTCGCTCTAATTAACATCGATATCGTTCTCGTTTCACGAACCACGAGGGAACGCGTCGTTTTATATAATTTCAACGAAGTGATTGGTCGTTTATCCGGTCGTTTCGACGATCACAAAGCTAGCCTGCAAGTCAGAGAAACGTTTGTCCTGCTAACAAACGTTCGATATTCGAGCGAGTACATTTGCATGTATAAACTCATCGTGATAGGCCAGGAATTTTTTTTCCTTCTCATCCTTTCGACCTTTCGTTCGTTCCATTTAGTTTTCATTATTAACGCACGTCGATTAAACGAACCCAGTTTTCTTCCGATCTTTTCATTTCCCAATTGTTCTATTGGTATTCTAAATAGGGAGATTTAGTAATTGCCTGTTGAATAATTTTCTAAATGCCAATTTGGTAATTAGTAAATTTTGCTAATTGTCACTTTGCTAATTTGCTAATTGCCAATTAGGAAATTTACTAAATGTCAAACTGGTAATTAGTAAATTTTACTACTACCAAATTTTTGGTAATTGTCAAATTCGCTAAGTTTCTAAATTTGTCCCAAGGAAATTTCCCACACTTAAATTTCTAAATACGAAAAATCCAAAGGGAAGAATTTTTTCCCCATTTAAAGCGGTGGGTTATAAAAATTTGTAACCGTGAGGAAAATAGTCTTTCGTAATTTCTGAACGCCGCCGGTAAATTCCTTTATCCTTTTACCAGGACGTGATGATTTTTGCAAGCGTAGCCGGCCAACATCAGCTTCACGAATTTCTGGATTTTTAAAGCGGCACAGATTTCGCGTGGACCGCGCGAACGGATTAAGCGGATTACGACGCAGTTGCTCGCAAAGCGTTTCGAGGGAACGAGTTCTTAAAAAATTCAACCATCATGTCCCTCGAACTTTAAATCGCATTCACGTGATGCTTCTCTCCCTTCAATTTCGCGTTCAACTCTCGGACCATCAGGATATTTGTCACGAGAGAGATGAAAATTGGATTATTAATAAATATCTTTTCCTAAAGAATGTCAAACTTTAAATCTACCAAAAGATATTAAATTTCAAAATTTCAGGTAGGTACTATAATTTTTTGGAAAACTATTATCCAACTCTGCTCCTTCTGTCTTCGCATAATTAAATAAAGTTTCATTAATATTAATTACAAATTCATTTCTAATACCATTCTAACCATTCATTTATTTTTGCAGGTTCAAATGGGTTTCATCCGATTGCCATTGAAGTTTGGATCTCTACCATCCCTTTGCCAGCGATCAATCTATTTAGTATGATTTTCGGCTTTCATCGTCCAACAGTCTTGGTAAGTACCTTTCAACATTTCGCATATTCATGACCATGATTATTGCAAATTATACACGGTATTAATGCGTTTCCATGACATTCGAATTACGTGGTTCCAGTTGAAAAACGAACCAGTTACTATTCAGCGAGATTTTACTGCAACGAATCGAATATCACACTATTCAATTGAGGTCGCGATTGGAATAATTACAGCATGGTTTGTTGGACAAGATGGTGCTCCTAGCGTTTTGCTGACATTTACACAGACGGCACTGACAATTTTGGCACACGGATTCTGCGAATATCCTTTTGATAAAATCTCCATCCACGAACATTTACAGATTTGATTACTTGGAAGAATGGGCAGCTTTCCATGCAGAAACAGTCGGTTTTATGCCACGAATATTTTCCATGGTAAGTTGCATATTGATTAACGTGCATGCATTGAAATTTAGATGCACTTTTTTCGTTGATTATTTCTGCTCTTCGAATCGATTAGGCTAATTGATCCGTTCTGAATTTATAAATCAGATTCGTTCATTTTTATCTGGACTTTAAGATCGACAATTGTTGAAATAATATTTGAAAGGTATCTAAATCCGAGAATAGCCGCTCGACAAAAGCTCACCTGCGATTACTATCAATACTGAACTCGTACAATGGAGGAATCGTGAAAGGATAAAAGCGCGGTAGGGGAACTCGAGGAAAAGTACAATGCATAGTATACTTACGAACACAAGCAATGCGCTGCAGTCAGGACGAATCTTGAATTAAGAATGGTACCACCGCAGAAGTGTCCTCCTTTTCTGCTGATGCTCACCATCCAAGGAAATTCGTGCGGTATCGCGTTTTGTCCTCCGACCAGCCTTGCCGTGCGTGTAGCGAATCTTCCTTGGCCGCAGGGCACATCGGCAACTGTTATCAAGTAAGTACACGTTATCTCGTTAAAAGTGTCGCCAATCGATTACGATAGACGCGAACGAAACGCGTTGTAATATACGATCTTGTGTACAATTAAACGGTGGAACGATTCCGGGAAATGCTGCAACAAAGCAGCCGTACAAGCTCGTCCTAGTTTTCCTGATTTTTTTTTCATTAAACGAGCCAACAGAGCAGCATCGTTGCGACGCTGCCAGGAAAGTTCATTTCAACTTTTATCGGAAATAATCACTTAGCAAGCACGGTGTTCATTAACGGAACCGAATCCTATTTCGTTCGTTACCTTCCAGGAATAGTGTCCTCCCGTTACAGGATGTATGTCCCAGATAGGGTTTTAGTTTCGAGACACATTAATAGGAATTTTAGATTGCTTTCGGTGATTACGAATTAATTAATTTGGGGAGTGATTTTGAAAAATATTAGAAACACGGTATCGTGATTTCGTTGTTTCGGTGTCTTTTTCGTGATCGGTGCCGCAAAGCGACCAACATCCTTAAACCGAGATAAAACGCGTGGGCGAAACGCGTGGACGAGCGTTTAATTGAAAGCTGAAGCAACGCGTACAGCGGAATGTTAACCGATTCAAGAGGATCCGAGGCCGGTGACGGCACCGGTACTGGCATCGCGCGAATTTAATGCCCCGAGCAGATAGGGATAGATACGGCGGATCTGTCACCGCAATCCCTGCGACAACCCGTAGCCACCCCCTTCGACCATCCTCCAACACCAAACCACCCCCGTTCTCCCTTCCCCTCCCCCTCTCGTTTCACGCCCTGGCTGATTAATTGGACCTCTACGTCTGCACCACCGATCTCCACCCACTGTGTGGGACCCTCTTACCCTCCTCTCTCACAGTTTCCAGCCCCTTTCTCTACTTCCGCCCTCTGCTTTCTCTTCCCATCGGCCCTTCTGTCATCCAGGGAAGGAAGAAGACGAGCAGACAGCGGGAGAAGGATAGGAACAGGGCATAGAATTCGAAGTCTCCTCTATTCGGAAATGCGTAATAGATATGTCAAAAGCAGGCCGAACATGGTCATGATAATATGCTGATGCTTTCGGTGCAGTGTACCATGGAATGGGAATTCCCCTTGCTCGTTTACCCTTCCTCTTCGTTTGCAGGGTTTTTTTTTCGAGAATGGACAGACTGGAGACTCTTTTTAGAGGCTTTTGTACGGATTCTGGCTGCAGGTGGCAGCGGTACCAGTTATTTCAACCAGGTACCAGTGGAGGAGGAAAAGGAGAATAGGGACGTCGAACCCTTTCGCTTTCGTTCGGTATCTCTTTTATGGTTAAGGGTTGATTTGAGTCTTTCTTTATTTTCAGAAATTTCACTGTCTTTCTGTTGCAGGAAGAGAAACATGCTTTTGAAATATTTAGTCAATTTATATTGATATTTATAAGATTCTCAATTGATCGGAAATATTATAAGTTAACAAGAAAGTATAATTTCTATGATTTCTTAATTTCTAATCATTTATTTTAAATAGAAAAAATGTCATTACGAGTAATTCGTTGCACGTTAATCCCGGTTGTTTCTCTTCCAAATAACAGCCATACGTTCCTGAAATTCTCGTTAACCACATCAATGGTTCTCTCGTTTACAGTGTCATCCGTATTATCGGTGTCTATCAAACATTTCATTTCATACGAGTTTATCCCTGAAAAACGGCGGAACGTATTTGCATCGTAAACGATACGAAGCGTGACGATGAATTTCACGCGGATTAAAATCGGTCAGATAAAAAAATAAAAGAGAACTATCGATTAAAACTCGTCGCAGAGCGATTACCCGAATAGAATATATATTTTTTTTTTTGATACGTGTAATATCAAAAGGATTCTGACTACCATTGGTAGATTTTAATATGATATTCAGTAGTAGAAAACACGATTGTCGCGGCGTATGAATTATAGGATCGTAAAGGATTAATTAAGCCTGTCTAGATCGATGGTAATTTATCCTGATAATTAATTTATCTTGCCACTCGATACGGCTCGACCCTATAACCCGTTGGTTACGAGAATGATTTACGTAATCGTAACGGAAATATTTCGTAAATGATATTTCCGAGTGTCATGCGAGGAATTTGGAGAATTAGACACGTGAAAGTTTTCACGATTACTATGTGTCCCCTCTTCTTCACCATTTCATGGAGAATAATTTCATTTTATTCAATTAAATTCCACGCTTTCCTATTCGTTTCATACAAGGTGTTTAGCAAACTTATAAGAAAACATCTCTGAGGAGGTGAAATCATCCCTTGCAGTTGAATTAGAAAAATGGTATCTGGAAAACCATCACAGATATAAGAAAACTTCTAATACGCGGACCACGTGAGATATACATGTATGAGCATACGTGCAGCTATTTTTTTGCGATATACATTTATTAATCACAGTAAGGTCTTGTTTTCGTTGCTTTCCGTGTCATGTCTTTATAACAAAGGCTGGTATTCAGACATGCAGATATTAAGATAACAGAATCATTGTTCTGTACTTAACACACGTATCGTTATATGTACATAATTCACGAAAATGATAGACAATTGTTGAAAATTAATCAATTTTAGTTAATGTAATTTATGATGCCTTGTGTAAATACCAAAATATTTGATTGAATTTCAGAATGACATTTTAATCCTATTGTTTTGCACACAGACACTTTCTGTTGATTAAACCTTATTTATTTGTGGCCATAAAGCATACTAATGAAGTTCAGTCAGATAATTGTGATACGGGTACATAGGATATATAAACGTCAGTGTCCAAAACATTTACCATGAAATGTTATCAGCTTGTAATATTTTTATTGAACTTATGTTACGTAAATTCACAGTCGTCATACTATTAATATTGCATTTCTAGTATCATAATTGGGATAAATAATTCAACTTTTCCCTAAGAAATTTTCTTATATCTCTGATAGCTTTCGAGATCCCATTTTTCTGCTGAAATTTCAATGGCTGATTTCACCCTCTAAACTTGTAATTGGGTAGCTATAAAAAAACACGTGTCCCTTATTTCCACCTGCTTAATATATCCATCAAGTTTTATCAAAATCGGAGACGGACAGCTTCAGACCATCATAAATTTCCCTACATTGTCAAATAAGTAATCATTTGATTTCTCATTTGACAAGAAACATCCAGTGTGTAATCGGTCCCACATCTACTTATCACTATTATATACTAATGAAAGTAGATTCTTTAGACAGATAAGATAACCACTGTTAGGAAGAAGTTGGAGCAATTTTCGACTCGATATCTCACGGTCAAAGAGCCGTGAAACTTTGGAGGCCATCGATCATACTCGTCTTCTTAATTACCGTTTCGATGGTTCGGTGATTGATTTCAAAGAAGATCCACCGCGGATGATTCGTTCGATCGATTTCTGATATTTTAACTGGACGAGTCTGTTCGATTGGGTCGAGTCGAAAATCGACGTATTTTCGTTTCGCTAATTTATTGCCAATTACGTATTCCCATTAACGTGATTACCTTGGCGTGCGTGCGAGCTATTAATTTGTCCCTGGCGGTGCGCGTCGAATGCACGAACCTGACGCCGGCGTAGCGAGAAATTCGGAAATTTGTGGGCCCGCGGCTGGTAATTAAATTTCTACCGGCGTTTGCGCAACCTTCGACAGGTTAAGAACCGAACACGAGCCAAACGTTGCCCTGCTCGGATCTACAACAGTCATCGAGTCAGTCGAGGTCGTACACTTCCTAAGTCCCGGCCTTCGACCGGGTTATACACCCATTTTTTTAATTTTCCTTCTAATCTTCCGCCTACGCAACGTGATTTATATCACGTGTAACAATGGATCAATGTTTATCCTACACGTCCCTATTTTTATTTTCATTCTTTTCTTTCAAAATTATCGTTAATTAAAACTTGCAAATATTAGATGTTTAACTCTCAAACGACGGACCATGAAGAGAGCCCCAATTTTAATTTAATCTCGTATTTCATGTTATTTTCATTTTCTAAATTTTACACACAACGCAAGATTATTCATACGATATTAAAATATTCCACACATTTGAATTTACAATGAAATAAAAAGTTATTTACAACCGATGAAAGTTACAAACAATTCTGCAGTTTACATAATACCCGTATAATAGATTACACTTTTTTAAATTTATAATTAACGAATATTTTTCCATCTTCATGAATAAACCTTCGATTATTCCGTGTGGAATATTTATTAAAATCCGTGCAATTTAAATCGCTTGTTCCTGTATTCGAAGAGAAGCAGGTTCACACGAGCAATTAACGATCGAATGTAATATCTTCCAATATCCCCGCGAGTTTCGCAGTCTATTTTTCTCCCAATTATTTCAAGCGTACTCCTCGATATACAACGTACGTAGATCCCACGGTATCGTTTTATATCTCACAGTTAAAAATATGAAAATACACATAACGGCGTGGGTGTTTATTATATCCGTATGTATATGAAGGATTTAAATTAGAATTGCATCAGTTTTAAAAAGCAATCGCGCGTGACCGGCTGCAACGTGCAACTGCATCGTTGCATTAATCGGTAATGAATGACTGCGAAAATCCAACGTTAATCCTATCATTTCGCGCAACTGGAATTCACGGTGTCCTGCTTCATTGACGCGCGTATTATCGAAAATGACTAATGTCGCGGAAAATTGTTACGTTTAATAAATATCATCGCGGGACCGTAAGTTTATCGAACGTGACGATCAATCGTAATTTTCATACCGAGAATATTTCGTTCGATTACTCTTATCTGTTAAAAACAATATTCAATTCACGAGTGCGAAATTAATCATTTCTATTTTTCAATTCAAGATGAAATATACACTTATATCAGTGATCTTAGAATACTAGCTTACAGCTATTACGAAAGTTCGTTATAGTTATGGCGAACAGTAAATTCGGTTTATTAACTTCCTGTGTCCTATCGTAATCCGCAAGCTTCTGTCCTGGGGCTCTCCATTCACTTCCGCTGTTCATTTAATACTCTCCTATAATTAAATGGACGGCCGAAGGGAAATGTCGGATTCTCGTCAAAATTTCTAATTCTAATGATCGTCAAAGGATCAATTTTCCTCTTAATGATCACCGATAGAATCGGCAATGCTAGAGTATTATCCGAGAGAAAATTCGTTCCGATTGGAACATTACCGATAACCGACCATCGCAATTTCTCCGCTAATTACTCAAAAACTGTCCCGTCGAATATCGTTTACTCACGGTTGTTATATTCGCTGGAAACATGGCTGGCAGCCACGGCGAGAAGCAGAAAAACGAACACCCGGCAAACGTAGCGGGATTCCATGTTGTTCCGGTTTCCCCGAGCCTCTGCTCCGAGGAACAATGAAAAAGTGTCGCAGCGTCTGGTATCGGGGCTTCTTTATACGGGACTTCTCTTACGATTGCATCTTTCTCGTTGTTCACTCTCGTTCTTTGTCGCGCCTTCCACCACCCTTTTTATCACACACCTTTCGGACGTTCGAACTTCGCATCCTACGTTCAAGAACGACGCGCCGGAAACGAAATGATAATACAAAGCCGACCCTGATGTAATTTTCAAGGTAATCTCTCGGCACTTAATACGCTTCGCGATGCCTCTCTCTCGACGATTGTTCGGTCAAGGGCCAAAGGACAGATATCAATCGATTACGATGACAGTCGGCATGATTTTGTCATCCGATCAAGGCTGTGCTCGATCTCGTATCGATGATATTACTGTCTTTTATTATACTCGCAGAAGGGTTTGTTTATATTTTTTCAAACATTCGCTAGAATTTATTCATTTGGACTTTTGGTGTAGGAATGAAATCATTTTTCTAAACGATTTTTATATTAAAAAGAATTATTTTTATTTATTTATCGAATTACATGGATATACAGATACAGCCTTATAATATAGAAATACGATAATTTTTCTGAAGGATTTATTTTTGTCAATTTTGATGATCTCTTTCGAAATAAGTTTAGGAAGTATCAATGCCGAGATTAAACTTTAATCTTCCCCTTTCCATATTCCAACCCTTGTTCATTTCTTTCCCAATCTGCCACCGTGAATGTCTTGTTCCGTTAGAAAACAGCCCGGGGGTTGTTATTGTATAATCTCGTTACCGGGCAGCGTTTTCATAAGGTCGAGTTGTTTTCAGATAAGACTGAAAGTCCAATTACAGCTAACATCGTGTTAGATGAATACTTAGATAACGTTGTTTTGTCTTCATTTTTCCACCAAGATTCAGCCTACCCTTCTCTTATCTCGTCTTTGCAATTTGTCATAATGATGTCGCAATTAAAGCTGTCCATTAAAGCATACATTCTCCACGACGTTGTTATCAAACGGCAATCGGATTACGAGTAATCATCGTGACAGTTGGTCAGGATAATCGGTACCGTGGAATCTGGACCACTATGGAACATGAACATTAGCAGATATCATCTTGTAGTTAAATTTTCCGAAAATTGGAAACCCTTTCTCGCCATTGTTGTAGAAATAATGCAAGTTGGAGGTGATGGTTATCGGTTTCCCTTCTGAAATTGCATTTGGTTATTTATGCAGCAGGGTTTTGCAAATTTAGAAGAATTCATTTTTAAGGTAATTCAAATCCGAGAATCTTCTGCTAGAGGAATTTTTCCGTTTACGAATGATCGGTTTGTCTCTTCATCCCTGAGGAAGGGTGCACCGCACCCTGTTAACTCAGCGGAGAGGAACGCTCGCGATTCGTTGCGTGTGCGGTCACGCGTGCACTCGTGAATGGGCCAGTAACACGCCACAGGGAATATGAAAGCGAGAGTCACTCGACTGTTACTCCAACCACGTTCCGTTGAACTTGACCCACTCTTTGTCTCGCGGCGCAGCCTGCTTCTCTCGTAGCTAACGAAAACGTCACGTCCCTTTCCACCGGCCTCCGTTCTGTGTTCACCTTCGTCGCGAACAGCCGTTCGAGTTACCTGCGCCCGACAGGTACATCACGAAATATTCCTGCAGCTGCTTTAACCGGGTCAAGTTCGTTCCTAGAGATTGGACGCCCACGGACGCGGAACTGATACTTCCAGCGTCTTTTAACCCGCCTTTGATCATTGGACCCCTATGTTACAATGTTCCTTTACGTTGTAAACGGCGGGACAACAGGGAATAATGTAATCATCAGCGCGATAAATATGCATTTAAAAAAATATACAAAGCACGGTGCAGTAAAAAGGAATTGTAAGGTGCGCGAGTTCAAAACCAATGAGAATGAAATTTTTTTTTAAATTAAATTTTTACTTATTATTCTTAATATTTTAATTCTGATATTCAGTTTTGTATTTTATTAATTTTTAACATTATTTAATACGTCGATTGTCACCAGTGATTGAACGTGTTTACAAATTCGCGCGCTCGATGCAGGGTCGAAGCACAGTTGCTTCCAGTTCTTCTGCTTCGAGTTCTGCTTCGAGCTTGTGAGTTTCTACACATTTACTGTCTTATATTAATAATAGAATATAAAAAATCAAGAGCTTAAATTTGATAATTAATTACTTCTTGTATTCTTAATTATTCTGATGTCTGAATTCAATGTGTCTGATTATATATGTATAATTCTACTTATGTAGAATTACATATTTGACAGTCAAGTCGTTAAGGCAGATGAGGTAATTTTCGAATGTATATTTATAGAGGTTCAAGTTTTCAAAGATCTTTCGTTGGGCGTTGAAAGAAGGTCGGTTAAATATTTGATCGGCTGTGTAATTTTAGTTGGCATTGCTCGGTTGCCGTATACAGGTGATGAGGTCGAAGGCCCTGGTTTAGAGATTAGGAGTCACTGACATTACGAGGCCGACGAAAACGAAATTAAGTTCGGTGAACTTGAGATACGAGCGACCTTCTCCTCCCACGTACCACTATTACACTTTTATAATCGAAAACATTTATATTCAATGATCTCCAATCTTTCTGAAATTTTTTACCATGTCTATGGGTATTCCTCGACCATAGGAAATGTCACTTTTCCCACCGGTTCTTTGATTCTGTTACCGGAACCTCCAACAAACCCTGAATCCAAAAGCTGCTCAAACTAAAACGGCGGAAAAACGTCGTTCAGGCTCAGCCTTGCAGCGACAATTGAATTGTGAAAGTCCAGAAGCTTGATAGAAAGTATCATAGCGGTGCATAGAGTGTCGTGAATCGGGTTATACTTGGTGGAACGAAGGGACCAGTAAAAGTTGTTTGACTCTTGAAAAAAGATGGTCAGCCAATCAATAGTCGATTCATGAGAAAGAAAATTCAATTTTATTTTTAGAACGACATCGTTTAATATTTTCTTTGAATTATCGTTTGAACAATTTACAAACTATTCTTTATTTCACGAACGTACACAGGGTATTTGAAATTGAAATCCAATTGAAAAGCTGATTCTCACTGAAAGGTACCTTTTTTTTTTCGAGGGATTCGAACGTCGGGATACATCAGTCAGATATCAGGATACGCGGGTGTTCGATGGGAAAAAAATCGAATTCCATGCGTTGTTGGCTACAATTTACCCATTGATTTTGGTCTGCTGGCTCGCAGCGGTGGTGCAAGAATTTTTTAACCAGCTCCGTCACGGGGAAAGAGAACGAACAAGCTTTTTGATAGTCCGTCCGCGAATCGAGCTTTTGTCGGTTCGCCAGCACGTAGTCGCGATTACCCAGATGCGCGCGGATATTTCGCACGGAAGCTAGTTTATCTTGCCAACAATGCCGTGTCCAATAAAAGCCGACTATCCTGCGGGAGAGTACTTGTTATCGTGACCAGAGAAAGAATCGGCCGATCGGATTTTCAAATCGAACCCTTTTTTCCCTTCGTCGAACAATTTTGATAGAAAAATAAAAAATTTTTCCTTTCCTTTATAAAAATATTTTTCACAAATTAAAGATGAAATGGTAGACGTTGAACTTCTTGAGAAATTTTCAAAGGTGATCGATATTAATTAAACGGTGATAGAAATGAATGTAATTTTCTTTTTTCCACTTTCTTCTCTGTCACAGGAGAAGGTTCATTTTCACCGGGCATTGTACCTCTATCGCTCTCTGTGTTCGAGGTAAACGCTTTTTTCTCGTTTGAAAGCTGCGGTTGACCGAGGGAAAAAAAAATTTCCTTCGCGTTGAAAACTCGTGCAACAGCTAATTTAATTTACCCATTCGACGGCTGCCGTTTCATTCGAGTAACTTTTCCTCGAGCTCGACCATTCAAGGTGTCTAACCACTTTATTTCTTTCTACGACACTGCGACTGACGTAATAAACCATACATGTACTGGGATATTATATAAAAAAATTAATTTTTAACATCCTTATCCCTTTGCCCTGTAATATCAAGACACACTCGTGTCGCAATTTACACTTCAAATGTGTCTTTGACTGGTACTTTTAATATGGTTCGATTTTTAATTTAATTTTAATTATAATTTGGACATATTTCAATTTTCTTTATTTCTTTTAAAATTCAAGCAACGAATAGTTAGGAACTATTGAAAAAAATCATAATAGGAGTTAATAATCACCCTTCACAAGACGCATGAGGTGCGTCCTTGTTTCTATTGTATAAGAATTCAGGACGCATATGGTGTTTCATTGATTATCTCAGACATTGTAAGACGCATCAGGTGCGTCCTCCCTAACCCCCCTGTGGCTGGGGGGTTTAGAATACAGCCACGGTAACCCCTGCCTGTCGTAAGAGGCGACTAAAAGGGGGATTAGGTTTAAGTTAGGGTTAAGTCTCGTCCTACCTGAAGGTGTCAAGCACCGTGGGCGGCTCTGCGTGGGTGGACATTGATTATCGACCCTGCTCGTGGGATCCAAATGGAAAAATTAAATAGAAACAAAAATAAAAAAAGGTGCGTCCTCAATTATATTACACAAATCAATTGTATCGAACGTATTGAAACGCATCGTGCGTGGTCGTACGTGAATAAGATGTTATCGTTATTGGTGGTTCGTCGAATCGGCTGCACCTCTCACCTACGTAAAATGTTTCGCACGACAATATGACTGGTCGTGACGGATCGTTGCATACGAATGATAAGGCGACATTGGTATAGCGAGGCGATTACGAGTTCGCCATCGTCGAGATAAAAACCCGACAACCTGCTTTAACGAGTCGACCTAGTCCCCCTGGCCTGGAAAGGTGCTCCTATTATCGTTGTCGGCGAGGTTTTATCACTCGGCGAGAACCAATAACGAGAGGAGACCGTGAAAATGTGTATTTAATCCATCACGTGCAACGTGTCACCCCAATTACCACGCGAGCTCTTTGAATATTTTCCTTTTTTTATATTGTAGACGCGAAGGCCTGGGATTGGCATTGTTACACTTTTAAGAGCATGTGTTTTTAATGACTCATATGAATTTTTATTAAGACTAGGAAATTCTGGACTATCTCTAAAATCCCAAAGAGTTTGTAAATTAACAGTCTACAATATAGTTTTCATTTCTAATTAATCTTGAAATTATGTTTCACAAATTTATCGAACTTGCATCTCGAATCGAATATCAAACGTCTCTCATTTCCATCGAATCGGTCGATTATTCTCTCGCATTCTCCAGTGTAGACTTTCGCTTTCAAGCCTATTCCCGAGACACATTCACGAACGCGTCCATTAAATTCCAGCCGGCAAAGAATTCTGTCGCGTAACTGTCCGCATTCGCGTAACGCGGATTGAAGAAACGGATATCGAAGCGGGAGCGAACAATCTCGCTGGCACGGAACTCGAAAGGAATTCATTCACGCTCGCTGGTCTCCATCGAATCGTGTTATTCCGTCAATTCGAACGGGAAGTCTCTTTGTATCGGTGCTTCATTGTTCGTACCGTCGAATGCGTCCAAGTGTCGAAGCTTTCGGCGTCTCGTTCGAGCCACGTGACGCGAGTTATATAAAGAAGTCCCGCGAACTTTCGCGATCCTGTTGGATAACTTTAACGAGAAACAAATAAATAAATCAAACGAACAAGCCAGGGTACGTTTTCAGAAGGAAAGCTATCCCCTTTCTACACCCTTCGAGATTTATATCTTCCCCTCTTTGTTCAATCTTTCTGAGAAAACGGGCTCGAATCATCTTTTGAGTCCCTCTTCTTTTGCTCTTCTTTCCCTTTTCTTTGATATTTCTTCGTGTTCGCTTTGATGGAGAAACACCCGGTAACGTTTTCATAGTTGTCATAAATTTCGGAGCTACGAAAGGCTCTTTTTCTTATCTTTTCGACGGATATGGAGGCTTATCCGACGGAATTAGAGGTAGGACCAAGCTGAACGAGGGATCGACGATCAGATTGGATAGTCTCGATTGATTCTTCTTTCGAGGGACGTAATTCGAACATTTCGAGTCGATGTTGTTATCCTTGAGGCATTTTCTTGAATGGAAACTATGAGGGATCTGGATACTTTTTCTTTATTTCTGTTCTATTTTAAGATTGTCTGAAATAATAGAAGGGTTAGTAAAAGAAAATAGAAGTATTTATATAATACTTGAATCCAGATCTTTTTCTGCAGTTTCTTTTAAATAAAATTACAAGCAGATATTGTATTTTATTTTTGTAAAATGTTTCATCATTTGCTTAGCTTTACTTACAAATAAATGATGAGATGTTTCATGGAATTAGCTCCTTCCACCCTTTCCACTTTTCTCAACTTTCTTTAACCTGCTTTTATGGTTATGAATACTTCATTCATTTACTAACTTGTATTTTGCTAAAGTATGTATATTTCATTTAAAAGGTTCTCGAAGCTTTGCAAAGGTAAAGTTTTCATCTTTCATAAACTCGAACTCTCGATACATGAGAAATCGTTTCATCCCCCAATTTTGAGATTATATTTAAAAAAAGGGGCATTTCTGTCATTCTAGAATCAAACTTTTGTTTATTATTCAAACTTTTATTACACTTGTATTATTCTGTTCACATATATAACAAAAGACAAAGGCAAATAATATTTTATTTGACCAATATATATTCTTCGAGCACCTTTAATAAAAGTCAATAAATATTCCATGAAGAGAATATTTTATTAAAAAATTTATTAGATATTGGATTTCCATACACTTCTATTTTCCAATCTTTTTTCTTTTTCCATCATTTCCACGTTATATCCATACGATAAGAGTAGACCTACCCTTTTTATCCATTCATTGTACTCGACACGTGAAATTTCGAAATTCTTCCGCTTCCGTTGCGCGAAACGATCGAAAATCATCGTGTTTTCGGGCGTTAAATTGCGATCGGCTGACCACCCTTTCAAACAGCGTCGTTTAATCCCGTCCTACTGCACCGAAACTAATAGTTGCGTCGTTTAATCGTCATCATCGTTTAGTTGTAACATTTATCACGAGCAAACGGTGCCTCATTCGTCGAGAGATACCGAGACTTTTTCGCTTTCACTGAAGAGGGTTTACCTTCGTCACGGCCGCAAATCGAATTGAAATTAAACGAACACTGCAGTTGCTAAGTGCATCGAGGACAGAACAGCTTACGCGAACACGCTCCTTCTTCAACCCCTTTTCATCCATTTTTTTCCTTTTTCGCTTTCCTCGCTCGTTCCCCTTTTTTCGCTTCTCTTTTCGTCATCTCTTCGCCCTCCTTTTTTCGTTATTTCCCTTTCTTTCTTTCTTTCTTTCTCCGCACGAATCGTCCTCTGTCGTCGTTTCACCCTCTTGTTCAACCCTTTCACGTCGACACACGCGCACCTTCCATTACGATCGTTTCCACCAATTTTGTCCAGCGACTCGTGTATTTACGAGTAATAGCGGTTGCAAGCTCTGCCAGTCGATATACACGGTGACCTGTAGCTGACACGTTCCCTTTGGATCCAGCTTGTTTCATCATGGAATCGAATCGTTAATGGTCCTGTGGATTAGCTCCATCTTTGGTGATTAATCTTTCGATGACAGCCCGTCGAAACAGCCGGTATTTCAATTTCATTTTTCTACTCCTTTTCATTTTAATCTTCGAAATATCAAGTCGACAGAAAAGCTCGTGCCATTCTTTAAAGGTAAAAATAATTTCCAAATGATATAGATATAAGTACCATTTCGTGTAACTTTACTGCCATCATATTCCATCAGATTATTTACCCTGTTGAATCATTCATTAAAATGAAACAAATTTATTACAAATAATAGAATTATCAAATTGCCCGTGTAAATACCTTTTTGATTCATTGTACACCCTGTACGGAATAAAATGGTCACAGTTGTCCGTCGTACCGGAGAGAAATCATTTCCCTTGTAGCGTCCGAGTAAATTGGTAAAGTTTCCACGTTTTAGCGCTCGCAACTTACCGTACCGACGTCGCCGGGTATAATTTGATATCCCTCGCGACACTCCGCTTCGGCTCTTCTTTCTGCAAGGCTATTTTCGCAGGGTGATCTTACCCCGCGAACCTCCTTCACGGATTTCGCTAGACGAGCAAGGAAAATGGACGAATTAACATTTAAACCGCGATTTTAGACCCCGAAGAACGTTGCGGTTGTTTCCTACGAAAAGACCCTCGACAGACCGGAAATGGCCCTTCATAGCCGCGCGAAGAATAGAGATCTCCCTGATTAGGGAACTAATGTAATTGTAATCGGCGAGAAACGAGCAGTTCGCGCGACGTAAACGTTTAGTACTCGTACGTTCTGAGAATTCTGAAAATTTTCAGAATTCTCAGAACTTTTGTAGCTTAGAAGATTACAATAAGGGTAGTTCACATTTTAAAGTCCTTTATACAATGAAATTAAGTGTAGCAACTTTGTTACTTTGTCGAGTAACACCGTTCCAAAGAATATTTTCCCTTAATAACTTCCGTTTCGTATACACATTAACCAAGGATTCTTATCCTCACCCTTAATCGCACCTTTCGCGTACTCCAAGCTTTTCCTCTCGCTCTGCGTAAGGATACTTTTTCTTTTTAAATTAGAAAGTCGCTACAAATATATAGATTAAGAATCAATCATAAAAGGTAACGTCACCTCGCTGCATTATCCGTGTCTACCTCCTTAATTAGAACCCTCACATGTCCGCGAGGTGTATCATGGTATTCTCCAAGAATCCCAGTCCCGATGGACGTGAGAAAATAAATAAATGACGAGCGATCCCCGCGAGTCCAAAGGCAAGGAACAGTTTCTCTTCCGTAGATAGCGTAAGAATTATGGTTCCTCGCGGGGTAGGTTGAAGGGGAGTGGGCCATTTTAAGCCCTCCTCGGTTTCTGACCTTACAACTCCGTAATTTTTACCCTCGTAGAAGTTAAGAGTAATTTACTGGCTCCTCGTAGGCGTTATTCGGCATCCCTCCCTCTTCATCCCCAAGCCATCCCATCCTTCGCTACCTCCCCCTGTGAAACAGCTAGAAAACCAGGAAGATCCTGGGCCCCTTGTTAATTGTCTGCCGTGGATGAACCTGATTTTCCGCGAAACTGCGAAACGGGAGACTCAAGATAAATGTTACTAATATTGTTACGAAAACAGGTATGGTTACTTGTTTTCTGGCCCGATGAGACATTCCCCTGGGGTGTACTTCCGTTGAATCGCTCGTTCCTTTTCCACTGGTAACAATGGTAGAAAGAAACATCTGAAACAAGTTTCCCTGGAATAAAGGGACAAAGACGAGCAGGCATTTCTCTTGGGTTAAGGGTTGATTATTATCTTGACCTTACTTAGAATGGGACATTGATCGCAATTAAACGAGTTCATTGTTATAGCGAAATAGATAGTGTATAGTAATATAGAGCGTTCTAATTGTAATTATTTAAAATAGTGTCGTTTTTGAATAGATTGACCGTCACAGTGATAGTGGTCAATGTAAAGTCAGACACAATATTAGTGTATTCTGTTTCTATCATCAACACAAAGACACACATCTCATATTTTCAGATACTTTTAACCTACATCTACATTTTGTCTTTTCTTTTTTCTCTTCTCTACTTCTCTTATCATTCTATTATTTCTAAACTTGTTCTACTATTCACTATCGTCTCCAACCTTACTTTCCTTTTCTCCAACTCGTTGCTCTCTTTGATCTAGTGTTCCAGCGTATCCCATTCGCGCTTGCATAGAGTGCATCATCTTTCCTTCTCTGTTACTCAGTATTTACACCATTTTTCCATACTTTTGCATGTGACTTTTACATCCAATTTTTGATCGTCATCTATTTCTTCTTTAGTTAAATACTCGCTTGGAATGTCTGTTTTTATAAAAACAATTATGTTATATCTAGTTTTCGCTACTTTATGATTTCCCCATGTTATAAAAAAGAAAAAGAAACATTTACAGCCACTGAAAGGCAAGTCATTGTTGCAAAACGCGTAATCCAGATTTTTCGCTTTGCAACATCACTGCGTAGCCAGCTGGCCACGCTACCGTTACTACCCGTTCGACCTACAGTGAAATGAAATCCCTTCAGTTTTCTAGCAACCGCCAAGGAGTGCGGACCTACTGGTCAAACATAACATACCCTTATTTTATTTTCTGAGTTCGTTTAATTTGCTGTATTTACCTTTTCCTAAGTTATTGAATAAATGCATCAGGAGACGTGTTGATTTTATTACTTCCTTGCATTTCTCTATCCCTTACACCACTGCATTATTTTTATCCTTCTTTTTTTTTTTTTTTTTTTTTACGTGGTGGAAATCTTCAACAAGACACCTCCAACCCCCCTGGGGAGGGGCCAGAGGTAGTGTGGGATTTTTACCCACTAAAACCACCACGGTGGCCTGCACAGGGGTTGTAGGGAGGGTCGTTTGACCCTTCGCCATGTGCCAAATTCCGCCGACATCGGGGGCCACGCCCGATGTCGGCACTACTCGTGCCGCGTGCAGTGGGGGCCGGGGCCCCAGCCCCGGACCCCTGCGGCATCCTTCACATCTCTCGTTTTGTTAGATCTCTGCATACCTTACATCCCTGCATTCTTTTCATCCCTATATTCATTTCATCCCTACATTGCTTACATCTCTTCATCCCTTACATCTCTTCATCCCTTACATCCCTACATTCCTCACATCCCTACATTCCTTACATCCCTACATTCATTTCATCCCTACATTCTTTTCATCCCTACATTCATTTCATCCCTACATTCATTTCATCCCTACATTCATTTCATCCCTACATTCCTTTCATCCCTACATTATTTTCATCCCTACATTCATTTCATCCCTACATCCCTTATATCCCTACATCTCTTGTAACCCTGCAAACTTTATAATAACTATATTACAAAGACTGCTTCGAGTAAAGGTAAGTAAAGGTAAGTTAGTTTTTCGCTGGAAATTTTGCAAAATTTAGTTCCTTTTTTCGCCGCTAGAGGGCGCTGATCGGACATTGCAATTTTAGTTCAAATTTTTGCCGCTAGGGGGCGCTCTATTTTTGAGATTTTTCGCGAAAATCTCGAAAAAACAGCGCCCCCTAGCGGCAAAAATTCGAACTAAAATTTTCGCGAAAATGCAGCGCCCCCTAGCGGCCAAATTTGGAACTAAAATTTTCGAAAAATTTTTAGTTCGAATTTTTGCCGCTAGGGGGCGCTCGATTTTTGAGATTTTTCGCGAAAATCTCGAAAAAACAGCGCCCCCTAGTGGCCAAATTTGGAACTAAAATTTTCGAAAAATTTTTAGTTCGAATTTTTGCCGCTAGGGGGCGCTCGATTTTTGAGATTTTTCGCGAAAATCTCGAAAAAACAGCGCCCCCTAGCGGCAAAAATTCGAACTAAAAATTTTTCGAAAATTTTAGTTCCAAATTTGGCCGCCAGGGGGCGCTGCATTTTCGCGAAAATTTTAGTTCGAATTTTTGCCGCTAGGGGGCGCTGTTTTTTCGAGATTTTCGCGAAAAATCTCAAAAATAGAGCGCCCCCTAGCGGCAAAAATTTGAACTAAAACTTCGATGTCCGATCAGCGCCCTCTAGCGGCGAAAAAAGGAACTAAATTTTGTACGATTTATTTCGTTCTGTGTCGTAGAAAGTGAATGTAAGGGATGAAAGGGTTGCATACATAGGTTGTGAAGGGTGCAGGGATATAAGGGATGAAGAGATGAAAAGAATGTAGGGATGAAATGAATGTAGGGATGAAAAGAATGTAGGGATGAAAAGAATGTAGGAATGAAATGAATGTAGGGATGGAAAGAATGTAGGGATGATAAGAATGTTGGGATGAAAAGAATGTAGGGATGTAAGGGATGAAGAGATGTAAGGAATGTAGGGATGTAATGGATGAAGAGATAAAATGAATGTATGGATGGAAAGAATGTAGGGATAAAATGAATGCAGGGATGAAAAGAATGCTGGGATGATAAAAATGCGGGCATGATAAGATAAGAAATAAAAGGGATGGACAGCTGGCTAACAAGTGGGATAAAATCTTAAATTTCCTTCCGCTTATGGGCTTATTTAATAAGCTAAGAAAATTAATAAAGTTGTAATGATTCGGAAAATAAATTAAAGGTATATTAACATTTGACAAGGCTATCTATACCCTACAGCTGTCGCTGCAAGACTGACTAGGTTTTACTCTACGTCAACCTTCTTATATTGAGAAGTAATTATTGAGTTCCAATTTAAGTTTGATTCTCATGTATATAATGGTTATAATTTTTAAAGATCAAATAGTTATTGAATGTTATATAAATAAATAATTCGAATAATTGATTGAATATTGATTTATTTGAATAATAAATGGTGTCTTTTCTGTCCTGAGTAGGTGGTGAGGTAGAAGAGTAGCTGGTAACACAAGCTCGACAGTCATACCCAAAATGATGACCCTTGGAAAACAAATGCATGTCCAGTCTTCTTGTATCTATGGTCACTGGAGGTAGAAAGAGAGAGAAAGAGAGTAAGCAGATGGACGATCATACAAGCACAAAAGTAAAAAAGGAGATGGATGAGAATAATAGTGAAAAGAAGAAAAGAGTTAATCGAGGAACAAGAAGATAAAACTACAAGTATCGATTCAAAGCACCTTAAAAATTGTTAAAATTAAAGTATTATAGTTATTATAAACATTATAGAAAACTTTGTAAACTTGATGTAGGCATAATCTCGTGCCAACCCCTTTCAAAACCTAAAAGTATAAAATAAATCTGATGTATCTAGTAATACTACGGAATACTTATTTTTATTTATTCCTTCCCTTTTCCCTTCCTACAATTATTCGATTACATTCAAAGAGGTGTCGACATTCTTTAATTCCTTATATCGCTGCAAAATTTGATCGAAGTCGATGTCCGTCGTTTTTCTTGGCAAGATAGAAAATAGAAGAATTCGGTAAGTACTTACGTGTGCAGTGCTGTCGAAGCAGGATGGCTACAGGATCACTGGCAATTCAAGATATTGCAACGATGGTATACGTGTCCAAGAACGTGTCTGTGTGTGTTCGAAGAAGAAGCAGACTACGAAGGGATCGGCATGCATCGAATCCCGGTAGCATTATTTAGCTGGGAAAAGTGCTGCCGACGCCATTAATCCGATTGGACGAACCTTCACCCTTAGGCCTTAGGGATCCATTATGTATTAGGAGGATCGGCTTGCTTGCTGGTCGGTGAGATTAAAGCTGGAACGGGCAAGGAAATGCGCTGACTCAACACCGAAAATCCCGAACATAATTTTGCCCTGGCTGAGATTTTAATCCGCTAAGAAAATATCGAATCTCGGTTGATACGTGCTCCTCTCGTTCATCGGATATCGATACGAATTAATACGTGAAACTTTGAGGGTTCAAACGAAATCGTAGGGATACATGCTGATCGATACCATGGATTACTAACCCTTTGAGTACTTCAGTTATAAATTAAATTATTTCTTTAAAAATAATAAAAATAAAGAATCATCGTACCGCCTCGAATAACTATCATAGTAAAAAGGAATTAAACAGACTTCACTCTAAACAATTAAAATGTGAAAATCTTTTGTAATAGAATGACTTAATCGCGTTGTAGTTAAATCTGGTCAACTGATAATGACCACCGTTATGAACTGATTATGTGCTTGCTCCGGATTAGAGGTGCACGGAACACGAGGATTACGTCTGACCTTATTAATAGCAACGGCTATTGGCAGATTTTCCAATATATACAAAGATATTGTTTCAAGTCTATACCTTATGTTTTACTTTTTAAAGAGTTTATTACTAATTGAAACCTCGCGAAGCTACATGTTACCTGATGTGATTTAAAAAATCAAATAATTTGGTGAAATTATAAAATACTCCAAAGGATAACGAATAATTAGCAATCGAATAAAAATAAGGATCTCTTCAATGTTACGTGATGTGATTTAAAAGATAAAATAATTTGGTAAAATTGCAAAAGACTTCAAAGGGTAATGGAAAATTAACGATCTAATAAAAATAAGGATCTCTTCAATGTTACGTGATGTGATTTAAAAGATAAAATAATTTGGTAAAATTGCAAAAGACTTAAAAGGATAATGGAAAATTAACAATATAATAAAGATAAGAATTTCTTCAATGATTATATCACGATGTCAATGAGTTATTCTCTACTAAGAAAAAAACAGGACTTTCTTTATTCTTTCTTTCCAAAGAAACCTTATTTATGTTCAGACAAAACGTACGTTTGCGTAACTGCAAGTTTTTACAGGTATTTCACGTGGCTCTATTAGTATGGTAACAGTCTATTGTATTTTACCTCGTTATTTCTCTTTTTCTTTATTCCCTTATTTACGCGTTTCAACAGGCAACGCAAAGTTCGATGTTAACAATCCAACGACATATCGCGGACAATGCAATTTCTTTCATCTGTGCCGAAGCTCTTTTTCGAAAGATCACGATTTATGTAGTTCACGTGGTCGTTTTCCGTTATCTGTTCGACCCGTAATGTTTGCCACCTATCTCTGACACGTTTATTTTCTCGTTTCAGTATTTCATTTTCGTCGCTGAATCGTGCGATTTATTCGACGGTACCTTATCTTCGGTTCTGCATACTCCGTCAATAGTTTTCAACGAGCACTGACGAATAGACGAATCGTCATTCAATTTCAAATTGTAATCGATGAAAAGAAGAATAAAAATTCGAAAATTATTCTAGAAACCAGGATACCCAATCGGGAAGGATGGAAATTCGATGAGACGTATTTTAGGGGTGGATTATTAAAATTATTTTTATTGTAAATATCATTTATTGGACTTTTAGGCGTCATGGGGGTACAACGATTACAATCACGTTGCTTATTTGTAACACCTAAGCAATTCGACGAAATAAAGAGTAAAACAAAAAATGAAACAACAAAGAAAAAGGGTAGGGACATCCGATTATTCCTGGTTGCATCAACTTAAAACTCGCAAAACAAGACACACCGGGATGTACAATTTTTCTTTTGATATATTCTCGCTGTTTGATTAATTAAACACCGACTACCGTGCGAGAATTAGGCGCGAACGGATGAATTAACGAAGCTACGGATCGTAGCCGGTGATGGGCGTATTAAAAAATTAGGAACCACTGCGTTTTCTTTTTCGTCTTTAGGAAAAATCCCACGCAACAATGTAGTTTATTTATTCACCGAAGGAACTGGAACGATTCGAAACGAGACGCTACGCTATCGTCTTTTTTATTCTTTTTTTTATTTCTCACCTACCAATCGTGGAGATCAAACGAATAAACACACAGAGGACAACGATTTTTCTCTCTCTCATCCTTTCATACTGTTAGAATGCAATCATCATTTACAACGAGTTGCTAAAATATTCATATCCCTTCGATTAATCACTCGGTCATACATAATACCGGCTCTGATAGGTACTATAGATTTAATTAAAGGTATTGTAGATTTAAATGACATTACGGACAATATGAAGTAAAGGAAAATACTCCTGAAAGCATATTTTCACGATTTACTCTTCAAATTCACATAATATAATGACGTTTTAATTATGGATCAAAATGATCGTAATCCAAAATGTCCATTTTCCAATAATTAAATTAAGTTCTTGTCATATTAAATTGATTTCGGACAATAAAGTTGATATTAAAGTAAAGGACTGGATATTTAGTGTAGCCGGACACTGGCAAGTAGTATAAATCTATTATGGTCAGACGGTCATTTTATGTCAGGAATAATGTACCAAAGAATGACTCAATGCTTCAATAAATAATTTTAATGTAATAAAATTAATTACTACTTGTTTAGTGTGGCTGGACACTGGCAAGTAGTAAAAGTGTACTATGGTCAGACCATCCTCTGTGAAGTATAATCTACTGACGCGAATGATTTGATGCTTCGATAAATAATTCTAATATAATAATGAAATGAATAAAAATTTTGTTTTTCTGAAAATCTGTTATGCATGCATTGATCGAAGGGATAGAAAATATTTATGCAACTCACTGCACGTTTAATTTAGAACGTTCGTAGGGGGTTTAGCTGAGTGCGTTTTATTGTTACGATCCTCGTTGAAACGTTCTGAACTGAAATGATCGAGCCAGCTCTCTCTCCCATTCTCTCACCTCTCTCAACGAAACTGACCACGATCGATACGCGACATCCAGGAGGGGGGAAGGCGAACGAGAACTTATGGCTAAATAAAACTTTATAAAAATATATCAACGAATAATAAATATATCTCTAACAGCGTCACCGTATAATTCGTCATACATAGCCGTCGGTGTACGATAGCCTATGCATTTACAATCACTATATACACGCTATTTAAACGCTACTTACCTAAAATAATATACAACAATTTACCTTTAATGCTCCTATTCTTGGAATATTCCTTCATCCCTTTCATTCGTCTCCCCTTATCCCTACACATATTCGGATCAATCCTATCTTTGTTCATTGAAAACCTCCGCTGGTGTTGCGAGTCTCAGGTTCAACAATTACCCTCGAACCAGGGGCGAACTGAGTCGAGAAAAATTTCTCGGTGGTCGGGAAATTCGTGTCGCTAATATTCCGGTAAAAATTTCACTCACCAGTTCGGACCTGCATCGAGCGTGTACAATCTTCGATGAAAAATTGGTCTTCGAGTTCGGTGCGTGCCTCAATCTCCGCCATGTCGTATCCTTACAAATAAACTATACAAATATTTACACGTGCCCCGCCGTGGCTAGCAACGTAGCATCATGGCTTCCGTCTTGAATCGAGACGAATCGAAAGCATTCGAAATCGCGTAACAATATTTCTTCGAAAGCTGATGAATCCGCTACGTCGCGGGCGGACTCGAAGTCGTTGGTTTCGAAGTTTCGAGCGCACATGGAAACAACAACCCCCTTCGTTTGGTTCCCCCCCGGAGGAACCAAGGTATCTTATTTAAAAGGAAAATCAAACGGTACATGCACGGTTGTTACCTCGTATCGTCGCCTATCTTCTAGGAAAGTCGTAGGGTATTTAAAAAATAAAAAAAGAGAATTGGAATCTTAGCAACGAGATCCAACGAGTAAGGAACGTCGAGGCCGGATTATCGTCGTTGCCGGGAAGCTCTGAATCGTTCATTGACAGCGTCGATAAAAGGCGTCGTTTCATTTTTTTTTTTTTTTTAAATCTCGTATTAAGCGCGCTCATTTTTCGATACCTAACAAACACGATTCTCGTTGCATCGTCATCGAGTCGCCTCGACTTTTCAAGAACACATCAAACGTTTTTCACCCACCCTCTCTATTTCGTTAGTTTTATGTACAATCGTCGCTGGAAGAACGACGGAACTGTATTTCTTTATCCCTTCGTTTCTACCCCAGTAAGTTTCTTTTATTTTTGATTTTCGAGTAGCGAGAAACAGTTAGGACGAGTGAATTCAACGACGATACTCTTGGAGAACGAGCAAGAGTAGAGACAGCGATAGACAGGTGAGATTCGTTGACCGGAAGTGAGCGTGACTGTACTCGGAGGCTCGTGTCACGTTCAAGAGAACGGAAGCGTCCGCTATCCCTTCCGACGAGCGGACTAACAGCAACCATTCTCCGGCGTGCGACCATTGAATCGTGTCGAAGCTCAACACCGTCCTGTAACAGGACTCCGTGCCTCCGTCCTGAAAAGCAAACAGGAAGAGACGTGGCTCGTTAATGAATTCGACACTGTACTGCTACGGTTTGCGAACCACCCTCGTGTGTTCCATTTAAGTGATCCAATTGTAGCTTTATAAATAATGTAGCTTTTTTGATAAAATCGATAGTCTATTAGTTTTGATTATTTCTATATACAGGGTGTTCGACAACAGGTGGGCAAAATTTTAAGGGGTGATTCTAGGGATCAAAATAAGACGAAAATCAAGAATAACGAAAGTTCGACAGAAGGTGGACAAAATTTTAAGGGGTGATTCTAGGGATCAAAATAAAACGAAAATCAAGAATACCGAAATAGCGTTTGAGGCTTTGTTTTCCAGTAATTAACGTTTAAAAATTCGAGTAAAAAGCGCCTGAAACCTGCAATCCGCCCAGCACCGACGAATGAACGTCAGGTCAGCAGGGGTCGGTACAGTCATAACCAAGAATCGAAGCCGAATGCTGTAGTACCGAGAAACAGAATAGCACGAGGTAAATTTCTACTATTCAACGATTCTTGGTTATGACTATACCTTCCCCTGTATAATAGATCAGTATCTGAAAGAAGGGTTAAAAAATATGTAAAGAGACACTCTTACTTGTGCCATCCCTCATCTATTTTGTCTTAAGAAATTTTCAAAAAATTGTTATCCAACGCTAGATACTTTTGCAACGTGATTCAGAAGATTTGATAATGTTGGACCATGAGAAAGGGATGATGGATCGTGAAGAAGTTTGAGAGAGTTATTAGGGCTACGAAGAGGAAAATTGATGGGCGAAGAAGTTGGGGTTATTTTTTAAAATCACCTGAAATTTCTTAAATGGATCTCTCGGAATTTGCGTATTTATTAACCAACGAAGATACTTTCGCATCCCCGTTCCTTCAAGAACAATGTTCTTCTTTTAAAATAGCGTAACTTTGTTAATTTTTCATAATTATAAGGAAATAGGTTTACAGAGATTCAACTCGAAATCACCGATAGGAACAGGATAATACGAGGGGTAGAGAGAAATGATCGGGAACGTAGGTTTCATTAAATTCGAAATTTAATGCTTCACCGACAGTTCCGAAGCTGTTCGACCTCTTTCGCGAGGGACGTTTTTATCGCTCATTAACTCGCGACTCGATAGCGTCGATTTCGCGACCGTCTTTCTTATCTGTCGCGATTCTGCTTAGCTTCTTACGATTAAACTTTCGCGCGAAACTTCTGCGGGGAAACTGAAAACTTACTTAGATCGTACCGCTTCCTCCTCCTTCGATTGGCCTCTGATTTCATCTCTTACCTTTTCTTTTGCAGTTTTACTGCTTTCCGATTTATCCTATTCCTTTTGCATCGACTCTATTCTTTGGCTAAGATATTCTAAAATCTCACTATTAAATTAACTACATTTACTCCAATTTCATGTAACAGGTGATTTAAAGTTTACTATTACACCACTATGAATAATAATTTAATTAATCATCAAACTCGTTCTAGAAAATCAACGATCCAAAAGATAGAAGGAAATTTTATTTAACTCTAGCAATAGATTCTTTCGACCGAGTGATTGTCTCGTGCAGAAGCTTGCCTTTCCCGGAAACGGTGTACTCTGCTTGCTTTACCGTCGCATCCTGGCGCGTGCAAACACGAGTAGACACCTGTGCGCCGCAGGGTCGTATTAGTCTAGTTCCGCGGGGCGTCGGTCCTCGGGAAGGAATTTCATCGAAAGTTCCTGACAACTCAAAGTGAAATTTCCCTGGCATTCGTCGAAAGCACGACTGATAGCATTTAGTACGTGATTTATCCCCGACCCGTTCTCTATATCCCTTGTTATCCGACGCTGCACTAGAGGATAATTAATTCGTGAAATCCTCGACGAGGCTTAGAGAGAGAGAGCGAAAGAGAGAGAGAGAGGAGGAAGGAGCATGAGGAGCCGATGCACGTGTTGCGGTGAGGGTAAGTTATTTTGACCCAGATTCTGTTTTGAATGCCGTACCCTGTCTATACTGTTTACCAACTATCCGGGCAAACTTCTCGCTGAAAAATTAATAAGCTACCCCCCGGTTCACCGCAATCGCCAGTTGATGAAGAAACTTGTGTACTCCACGAGCCACTGGCAATGTGTTTAACGATAGCAGTGAACTAGCTTCTCGATTTTCAGTTTTCTTTTTTTTAAATGTTCGTTAGAAAACTTTGTGGGTGTATAAATTAAAAGGGGTTGATAAGGGGTGGAAGAATCGAGGAAATAGTAATTTTATTTTTGCAATGTTTTGTTGATTTTTTGATATTTTTAGAAACAGCACGAGCATGAAGGAAATTTATAATTAAGGATGTTGGCTTAATTTTTTCTGGGGTTCATTTTTATTCCCGTTCTTCTTCGCGATTAAATTTGCACGGCTATTCCGTATTAAACTTAAGACAACCTAAGCCCCAGTTTCTTCAGCTCAATATTTCATGATGTTACTTTATAAATTAGGTAGCGAAATAATTTACCGCGCTTTAATAATTAAAATCTCGAGCTTGCTATGTTGAAAGGTGTATAATCGTGAAAATAAGTACGCGTCTGAATGTTATTATTTCCTTTTGTTCGAAGGAAAGGCCATGAAATTTCTTGATTCTAAAAATGAAAGAAGAAAAACAAAGATCTTTCACCGGAAAATCGTTCAATTTTTTCCCCATAGAAATCGCGATTAATCTTCAGCGGAGAAAGAAACGTACGATTGGAACGGGGAATAAGCGGACTCGCGCGTGTCCCGAGCGTAAAAAGGAATAATACAGAGCGAGTTGTTCGCAAGGAAGAGATTGAAGTGCTTAAGGGACGTTCAAACGGTTCCAATGAGATCCGTAATTTCTCCGATAAACGAGTATAGCAAAGCAGACACCTGCAGAAACAAAACAAAAACAGAGAAAATAAAAAAAGAACCGTGGACGCGGAAATTAACAAGGACAATCGCTTTTTCGTCGAACGAATTAAGAACGTTCCTGTCCGGCACAAAAGAGATTAAAAGTTAATAAAAACAAACGGAGCGCACAGATGCATTAGCAAATCCCTTTAAAGCTACGTTGGATTCTTTGCTTCCCTAACGCGTCTCTCTTTCGCTTTCTCCACTTTCCTCTCTCTGTCCCCGTTATTCCTGATTCCTCGGAAAAACGGTTAATCCGTCTTTTGTGCGGATACATCCAGTCTCTGGACTCTGTCTGTCGGAACAGAGAAAAAAGGGAAATAAAATAGAGTGAAAAAGAAGGGGGAAGAAAGCTCGAGGACGATGCCAGCTCGAAAATGAAATAAGCGCGAATACCGCGTATGAATCCTGCTATCGTGTTTCATTTCTCGTTCCGTCTCGTATTTCCATGCAACAAGCGTTTCTCGTGTTTCAGCAACTTTTCTTTTCATCCTTTTCATCTTTTTCCTTGAAACAAGAAATCACGTTTTAGCTGACCGTCTAATTTCACCATTCGACGAGACGAAGATTCTGTACGTGGTTTTGTATTTCAAGGATTTACCGATTCGAATGGCGTGGAAAGTTAAATCGTTTCTTACTTGATCTTGTTTTCGAAGCTATTGTTAACGGCTCTCTTATGTTTATGGATCGAGGAAGTGTTTCCAAATATAATGCGACATGCTTGCAACTTTGAAATGGATCTTTTCTGGGTTTCGAAGGGTTTCTGGGATTCTTATATAGAGGGTGAAGTGGAGAAAAGAGGTCGAGATGTTATTTCTATCTCAGTTTTAAAATTTGAAGATTTGAGAATTTTTATAATTAGAAATATGGACCCTTGGTATTTTTCAAAATTTGATACATTAGCAATTCAAGGGATATTTCTAATTAATAACTTGGTATTTCTAATGTAAAATAAAATAAAAAATAGAATATACCTCGATAGCAAGTGCTTGAACACCGTCTCTGGATGGTGCACCAGGTACATAAACGTTTTCCTCGGATATCCAGAACACTTTAGTGTATCTCGGTTCAGCGCAAAATTCCACGACGATATTCAAAGGTTCACCCTCCTTCGATGTCACTGTTTGAGTTGGTGGATAAACCATGGGTCGACCTGGAACAAAAATTTGCAAACCGGTTAGATCGATGCGCTATTGCGGGCTTCTTTATTGATCATAAATCCAACCCCTTTCGGTTACGCAATCGCGACCCAACCCCCGAGCTTGCACAGAGCTTTGTGTCTTGTTAACTATGAAAATATCTCGGCGTGTAGCTAAACGACGTAATCTTCCGTAATTCCTGTTAAATTATGTTGTCATTGCCGCGAGTACGGCGCGACAAGCTACCGCTTTAAGCGGGACTTCATTAAAATGAAAGCGTGATCTATCGACGTGAAATAGCAAAAGTTTCCTCGTATAAAGGAAGAACGTTGCATTTGTAAACGGTCGAGAGATCCACTTCAAATTTTCACTAGATTATTTGCACTGCATTATTCATTAATTAAATAAATATTAACTATCAAGTTTCTGTTTTGAAATTTAACATTTCATGGGATAGAAAATTATATTATTCAACAGGGACAAAATTTGCATTATTATAATATGTTGTATAAAAAATTAAGTAATATAATAATTAAAAGTAAAAAATAATTTGTAACATAAGGTTGAAATAAAGATTGATCGAATATGATACACTTTAGTAAATTTGTGTATAAATTATGAATATACCGTCTGAATAAATTAAAGCCTAATTACTGTAAAATTGATATTCTGCATCGATGGGTTATTACCGAGAGTATTGAAACGCTTTATGCGAAAGAGAAATACCCGGTATCGCATAATCGAATTCGGTTTTCATTGCTCAATTTGTTCCGCTTATCAAACGCGTCATAATGGCTGTTACAAATAATGAAAAGGTTGATATGTTTATTACGTTAATGCAGAGCGATAATCAGCGGTCGTTTTAGTAATTTATCGCGAGGAACCGTCGGTTGAAACATGTTATGTTAATCCACGAAACAACTGGGTAAAAGAGAAGTCGTTTAGATATCGTATATTTTTCTTTTCATAAATATTTATAGAACACGTATCACGTTTTTATCGCAACATCTTGCGGATTTTTCTCCGTTGACGATTCGCGTCGACGTTTTTGATTTACTCGTATCACAAGCGTCGTCGATTTCTCGACAAACACGAGACGACAGAGGCTGATCGAAAGTAGACGCGTGACAATGTAGCCGCATGCCTACAGCGATGCGTTGAACGGGGAAGAAAGAGACAAGCGTGTTCCGGTGCAAATTGCAGTCACGGGCTTCTCGATTCGAAAGCCTGAAGGCGATCTCTGATTTCCGGCGAACAGCTCGAACGTGGTTCTCGTCAAAATATCGTCCCGCCGCTGGCGACGACAGCCGATTCGTCCGTTAATCGCGTCCTAACGTTCCCAGAGAGAGAGGAAATACATTCGGAAATCGCAAATCGATGGGATTCACGGGTAACGATCCGTCTCTTTGATCCCCGATTTCAATATTATTACAAGGGATCCTGAAATGTTTTGCCACACCGATCCTATCCCCCTTTAAATCGCCAATACGAATCTCTTCTGCTTCTCACCACTTTATCGACACGTATTCAATTTTTCAAAAATATTATATCATAGAATGCAATTAGAATATTTTTAATTAGAAATCTCGAAGAGACTAAAATTTTGGATCTTGTTAGAAATCGAAGGCTGAAATTTATGCGAACTACCCCTCGATACATTTAATAATAAATGAAAATTGCTAAAAGTAGTTTCACCAGACCTTCGTGTCTATAGAATATTTAAAACGATTCGTTCGTAATTATAAGCTGCTTTTCCAAAAACAACGTCCACGAAAGTCTGGATAAACGTTTCGTTTCAATGTAGAGAGTTAATGAAACTCTGTTTCTTTAATGAAATGCGATAATAAAATTTGTTTGCAATCAGACATCGATTTGAATACCCGTCACGGTTTCAATTATTTAAATGGCTAAATTATTCTGTGATCGATCGAGTTGAACGATGCTGAGGCTGCAAAAAGAAGTATAATTAAATTAGCGCCGTATTCATCGTTGAATATTTTTCTCGGTAATTAGCGAGTATTTTGTTTCCATTTTGCTTTATCATGGAAAAAGTCCATTATTATTTGCTGAGTTTTAACGATGGAAAAATATGAAGCAGATGCGTGGCAAATTTCGAATTCCTTATTTAATTGAAATTTATTTTTTACACATTTCACAAGTCCCATGTGTGACAATAATTTTGTGCCTCGATTTATACGAGAAGATATTCTCATCGACACAATCTAGTTCGGCCAATTATCTCATCAACGAACCCTTGCTATCCTAATATCTAAAGGAACTATCACCTGTCTGATTGGAAGCTTTTGATCCATCGCGATTCTAGTTCGATACGTATCAGAGAAATCGATGAGCGAAGAGACACTATGAGCTACTCGTACTACTCGATGTCGCGTCAGTAGCTTTGTTGTTGCACTTTGGCTAATTGAAGCGTGGATAGCGGAGGGGCCGGTTAGACCCGACGTGTACCGTCTCTCTCTCTCGCGCCTCTCCGCTATTCTACACCCGTTCCTTTTACCCCGTTCTCATCTGCATGGATTTCCTGCTTCGTAAAGCAAGCTTTCTGACCCTGCGTTGGCCCATCTGCAACGGTGAATAGAAGCGGAACAGTACACTCGGCCGTGGCTGCTCATGAATATTCCTACGACTGAAATTACTGGAATACCTTGGCTGTGCCTCTTGTTTCTGCGGTGAGGGTGGAAGCACCCCGTTCTCTCTGTCTTCTTTCAACTTTCATCGAACCTTTTCTATCTATATCGCCGACCTGTCTCGATACGGGAACAGCTAGCTTTTGCTTTTTACCAATGAACGAGATGGTAGAATTTTTTTCTCTATTCGTTTTTTTTTTTTAATGTGTATCGGTGATTATTGTAGAAATTTATTTCTATTGTTTTTCTTAAGGAAATTAAAGGATAGACATTTTTATTTGAGATAGTGGAATAGATTTTACAAATTTATGTAGTCATGAATTTTTCAGAAGGACGAGAATTTAAATAAAATATGATATTCTGTTAGTAAATAGTAGTAGATAATTGGGAAATGAATTTTATATCGAGGACCTTCATTTGAGAAATCAATAAAATTGGAGGAAAGGGTATGTTCGACGTCGGTGTTCAATAAATTTTTTAAACGCCCATAATTGCACAGCTAATTTGCTTGGTACGGTGTAATTTATTCAATCAGTCAATGAGCAACAGGTGAAGTGGTATCAGCCTTTAATGGCATCAAAAACGAAATGTCAAATAATCTTTTAAATTTTCAAATAATTTCATGTTCTAAACTGTATAGTTTAAATGAAAAAATAAAATTTAGCGTTGTATATCTGGTTAGCATTAATCTTAAAATCTGAGATAAACTATTTGTTCCTCTCTCAAGATATTCACGGAGAGTCGCGAATGTAGATGAGAACGTAAAAGAAGCTCAAAGAAACTGTTGGTCGTTTTCCTGAATTTTTTATACCAGCCGTGTCAGCGTGTAGCACGTGACACACATGTAGCTTTATGCATTATGCAAAACGGTATTAAGAATGTGAAGAAACTCGAGATCTCTCGTGTCCTAATTATAATTTAAAGTTCTCTTCGTCATGAATAAGTAAACTATCTAGAAGAACTTGAAGAAGACGGGAAAATCCTATTTAAAAACTTCTGAATTAAAAACAACGACGACACTTTGTTGTTATTTTTCGTCTCATATTTATTTCATGACATTCTATTGCAATTTTTTTACAAGACAGAACGCATCCGGTGCGTCAATACTCTCAACCGTATTAAATTCCAAAAGTTGCAAGTTCTAATAGAAGGATCGAATTGTGCATTTAGATAATTGTCAGGTTTGCGAGAAGAAAAACAGAGATGGTTGATCGAATTCCGGGAAGAGTTCAGAAACGAGTTATGTCCACGAAAAGTACCTCTTAGCAAGTTAAATGAGCCGTGGGCAATGGCTGGGTACGTTCTACAGTGATTCATTTCTGATGCCGTCGTGGAAAAAGTTTCGACAAGAAGTTGCGTCACCGTAACGAATTCCTTCGTCCGTGCGATCGTTGCTCGATTCTACTCGCGTGCTGCAGTTTGTTCCTTACGGGAAACTTCGATCCGACGAAAAGTTCGCGAATCGTTTTCCAACCGGCAACTCAAACTGGTCGTGGTTGCTCTTTTTTTCATACCCTTAAAGCGATTAGCAATCCTTCTCTTTCATTTCTACCATAATTGGTCTAAAAATTTCGATTGGAATTAAAGGATTGCAGGATTCCAAAATTTACGCGAACCGAATACTCGCGAATATTCAAACATTTCCCGGACCAGTTTCAACCGGTGAAAATTTTCACCGAGAGCCTCTCTTACGACGAAAAAAAAACCAGCACTTTTTCGGTTTTCACGCCCGAAAATTTCGCGTGGACGCATCGTCAAAGCTCTCGTTGCTTAAAAGACTAACTGGTTTTTTAACGACGCGACATTCGTACACGCGCGGCACGGTATTTTCGAGTTTAATTCGAGAAACGTTTTTCGTGGCCGCGAACGAGACCCGTTCGATCGAAGAATCGACCGTTTAATTACGCGGTATTAATTTGTACAACGATTCTCTGCAAATCGAGATAAAATTGCTGTCCCCGTTTCATATCATTAGCGGTAATTTCACAAATTACATCGTAGTTTTCTCGCTCGTTAAATATTCCCTGATTAATTGCCACTGCGAGCCTAATAATGTAATTTTTAAATTACCCATCCCTCTAAATGCATTACCGTTAATTAAATAGACTTCACACTATCTGTACAGGCGAACCTCGCATTAGTAATTTATTAGAAGCGGCGATCTGAAAATTTGGAGAATCACAAACGAAAGGGCATTTAATTAATTTTATATTCAATGATGTTTAAATAGAAATTTTCAGGGTATCTTATAATTTTGTCAAGCATCGTATTTGATGGTGCATTGTATTAAACGGTTGTCTAATCAAAAACGAGTATTTCTACTTGCCTCGACTCGATTCGAGGGAAGCGAACGTTTAACCGTTCCACGTTTCACGTTCGCTGTCTGACACGTTACGATCGCGTTCCACTTTCGAAAACGCTATTCGATTCAAACGCAATCTGTGCGTGAAATTGGCAGCGAGAGGGTAACCAACGCGAATGGACGAAGGGCTCGAGCGGACAGACGATGAAACGAATTACTTGTACCCCGAGCGGAGCCGAACACGTGTAACAGCTTGCTAATTAATCGATTAATTTCCAATCCTCGGATCAGACGAGTAAGTGCTCTCTCTACCTTGCTTGCGTCCCACTTGCTTTGTATTATAATGGCACGCGTCTTTGACCGATTAATTTCGTTGCGTACGCTCGATTGACCGCGATAGCTTTCCACACGCCTACACATTCTACAAGCGAGTTCTTTCAAATATACATTTCCGTGCATTGAATTCCGTTGGATATACCGAGGCTTTCAGCAATTTGATAAACGTTTTGTTTCTAGATACAACGGTGTTTTCTTGTTCGCCTGTTTATTTAACGTTTCCCTCCTATCATTTGTTTTTTCTATGTTGAAATTTCTCTCTTTTTTATGAGCCGTTTCGATAAATAACCGTGTCGAATATTTGCTATGCGAAGAAGTGTAGATAGATAAATAAATATCGATTAAATATGAAAAAACATTTTTATTTCAACGCTGAAGTGAATTTTGAACGAATAATCGTCAAAAACAATTAAGGAAAATTTGCAATTCTATTCGAAAATTAACGCGGGTAAGAAGTTTAATGCGAAATGTTCTGAAATTTAAAAAGCTACCATGCAGACATCGATTTCAGGGAGATAATATCTGGGGAGAAAAAAACGCAGGAATAATATTTTATGTTGCATCAGGACTCACGAATGGGTCTCGAGATTGCTCCTCTAGGAAGAACGATATATCCCGGAAAGTTGTGACATTATCCAAGCGAGGATTCACTTGGTTATATGCGCTCGGATATGCGATAAGAATCAACGAGCATTGAAAACGCGCGATAGTGTTCGCAGGACGACGCCATTGTTTCGAAGCGCGAGTCTAGACCGCGGTTATCTGTGCAATTGTTCTCGATATTCATTAAAACATTCGTGGGAACCTTTAGCCCGATAATCAGTCAGCCGAGCGAAGCGCTGTGTGTCTGTCATGCACTTTCACGAACCCCTTTTCTGGACTCCCTTTTCAAAGGGCGGATTTAATTACACGCTTTTCTGCGCGATACGCCCGCACATTCGACCAGTTGATAGTCGACAAATTCGACTCACGTGAGAATAAAAGGACGGTGGAGGGTTTAGAAAAATTTGATCGATTTTAGAAATTTTACATTGGCCTATAATATAATTTTGAAAAGTTCAAAGAGTGGTTTCAGGGAATTTTTTACTTCAAAATGTATTACTGGGAATTAAATTAATTCTGATTTTTCTATCATATGATTAATGATCTATTATAGGATCTAATAGGAAATTCAAGAATTCTAAATTGGTTTTAAATAGATTTTGAAAATCTTAAAATAATTATTCTAATATACAATTCACGAGAAAGGATGAAATAGAACTTGAATCAAGGTAATAGGAAAACAAAGGTTTAATTCTCATTTGGAAAAAAATGTTGGAGTCGTTGTTTCCATTAGGGCATGGTTCATGATGTATGGTAAAAGTTCGGTTTGCGGTGGAACGATCGACCAATGATGCTTTGGCCATCCTCCGGGGTAAAGTCTAGGGCACCAGAAACGAGCAGGAAGACAAATTGGGGGCTAGCTGGCCCCTCGAGCTTTCAATTTGTCTTAAGTTAACACTGACACCGTTCCTATCTGTATCCACGGTCCAGTTTTCCGGATTTTCGTTTTTCTTTCGTCGTTCGCATTGAAACGGTATGCACGTAACGAGCGAGCAAAAAGGGGCAACTTACTCTACCTAGAGTAACTCCCCCTGGGGAAAAAGGGTTAATTTGCAATTTTAGCTGGTGAAACAAGTTTGCTTCGAGCTCTTCGTTTCCTACGACTGTGCTTAAGGAACATCGAGAAACTGTGTGCTTTTTCGAGTTATACACTATTTAAGAAAAAAGAAAAAATTGAAGACTTTTTACTCGATTAATGCAAATAGAAAAATTAATTTACTATTATTCGTAAATAAAATTTGCCTATGTTCCTTAGATATTATTTAGAGAAAGAAAAGATTGAATTTCCCGAATTCCTATGCGTATAAATAAAAGATAAGATCGTTGGATGATTTTTAATAGCCGTTTTAACCCTTTCTAAGTTCTCCGTTGACGTAAACGCGTTCATAAGATCGTGACACGCTCTGTTCGTCTCTCGATTGATTTCTGGTAGATTTTCAACGGACAAGGAAAAGGGAGGCACGGAAAGTAGGTCAGATTTTCGCGGCGTTGGGTGAAGTTAAAAAAGTTCCCTCTCTGGTCCTCCCTACGCTCGCTCCTTTCTTTCTGACGGCTTAGTCAGCCTTCTGGCGGTTTATTTCCGTGGAATCGGCTTTTGTAGCTTTCGACGATGTGGGACACTGGCGAAAATGGGACAGGAAATGCGGTTAAGGCTTCTTCCAGAGCCACTGCGGCTACTTGGTGTCTTCATCGCGACGCCTACCCTTTCATCTTTTCTTTGTATTCCAAGCCAGACCACGCGTTCCGATACTTTCTACAGGAATATCGACGCGGTTTCCGGATTGAATCGAGCGGAAACGATATTCACCTTTCGAGACATTTTATTTTCAAGATCCATAAGGAAGGTAATTTAGTAAAAATTAATTAGAACGATCTGGAGAAGTTTGAGAAAATTCAAAATTAAATAATTAAATGTTTCGTTCAATGTTTCAGATAACTGTCTTAAATCAACGCAATCCTTTCGCCGGGAAGAATAGTAGTTTCGATCCGCAGAAGTTGAGCCACGAAATGGTTTTAACAAGTCTCCTCGTTATCCGAGAAACAAACCAGCACACTTCGAAACTTGACTGACCGGTGGGACGAGCTTTTCGATTAATCGTCGCCGCAAACGAGGAACACGGCAGAGGCAACGGCATGGAAGAGAGAAACTACCCTGGTCTTTTGTAAATGTACATGGTGTAACAACCCTGGACGAAACGGACGAAAACGGAATTGATAGCGGCGCAACGGGGAGGAAAAAGAGGAAGGAGATATTTTCGTCGAGAAATCCTGGAAATGTTCTGCGACACAGGATTAAAGAAACGGAAGAGAAGAATGCGAGAATCTAGCGAGAGACGATTTTGAACGGAGCGGAAAGTTTGTCGCGACGCGCTGGAACAGAGACAAAGAAAATTAAATTATCATTTTCGTATATATTTGAATATAAAATTAATTATTTCTTGTATAATTAACGAAAGTAAAATAAAAAATTCTCTAGAGTGGTCATTAAAAATTTCCCCTCTATATTTTCAAACTGAGAAATATCTATTTTGCCAAAGACCTGGTGCAATCCCTTTAAATCATCGTCGAGCACAGTCGCTAATGCGTTAATTAACTTTTATGCGATACGTAGGAGGGTCGTTGACCTGGTTCAAAGATAATTTCCCATTATTCCTCCTTTAACGCGCGCCACCTTCGTGCATGCACGAGATATATATAACGCGGGGACGCGTATTAATGAACCGGCGTAAATTCGAGCGTCGCTAAGAATGTTGAAGCGCAAGAATTTTCACGGTGGATAGGATAGATCGGCGAGAAAAATGAGGAACGACGAAGAAAATGTCTGATAGAAGGTTCATGCACCGTGATTACCGGCGAATTAACCGACGTTCCACAGATTTATCTCGCAATTTCGATCGAATAAGTCAGCGTACACGGGCAGCACGGTTCGTTGGCTGCTTATCGTTCAATCGGACTTTTATATCGTCGATGTGCTCGGTCAGCTTGGCTGGCCAATAAGAGAAATACATATGCGGCACACAGGGCTTTCGAACAGAAACGCAAGATTTACGAGACAGAATCTGCTTGCTTCCTGGATCCCCATGTATTATCGGGGAAATAGAATCACGGAGTTGTAAGAATAGGCATCCGGACTAGTGTATTTTGGAAGTGACCCCCTTTTTTTTATTACTACAGAACATGAAATTTCGTGTCCATTTTCAGGCTTGCGTACTTCTCGTTCAGAATTTAATTAGTTACACTTGTAACAAGATTCTGAGACTCGGATGGAAATTTCGAACACAGAGAGAAAAATAATAAGAATTGATAGGATTGTTGAAATGGGATTCGAATTCCGTTCTTTCGTTTTCTGCTCTTTCAATTTCATTTCTTTTCTTTTCTTTATTTCCAATCCAGCTGAGTTATCTAGGTTATTCGCGGATTCATATTCTCTAACGACAGGTCTAACATTTAAAATGATCTTCTCTTAAGTTCATATAAAATAATTCTATTATAATATTATGAAGCTCTTTGTAATTAAAGCTTTGAAAATTCGTGATTTTGATATTGTAACTTTTTCGCTTTGAAAACTGATAATTTGGCAAAAGTAATTTCTGTTCAAATATGAAAAACCTAAAATTATGAATCCATTAATTCCATAAAATCTACGAAAAATTACATTAGAGCTCCCTGTTATTTGCTTCTATTTCGGATTCTCAAACGCTGACTCGACCGTTCTCGATCAGAGCCCCTCGGTAAAGCGTAAGAACGCTTTAAAATTGCATCAAACTCGGGACTCGCCATGGCCTGGTAACGTTAAAACGATAATTGAAATTGGATACGGCCGCCAGGGAGCAGGGATCTCGGTTAATAAAGCCAATTACAGGATGATTCGAAAGAGGTGGAAAAGAAGATTCAACGCGTTGAATAGAGGTGGTTGAACTTCATCTCACGGTAGATACGCAAGAAAGAATGAAATTGCTGTTCAAAATGCTGTTTCATCGAGGCGAAATTCATTCGACTTCTTCAAACATTCATTTTCAAGCTGTATTTCGGGAGCAAACGCTGACTTTCGAGGTTTTCCGTAAGATTAAAAAATGAGCCAAGAGAAAGGAAGCGAAAAATCCACTTTGCTGGAAACTTTAGAATATCAATTTTTTCTAGCATTTCATTTCTGTTAAGCAATTATTGTTTCACGAAAACAGAAATGAAACATTTTGTAGAATTTCATGGTAGGAAAAAGTAGCAAACACGCGAAATTCTACGCTTGGAAATTAGCCGATCACTTCTCAAGGGATTATCGGCTCACGACGACACCGATCTCTATAGCTACGCGGCAGCACGTCGCTGATTTATTTACGCTCAAATATCACCGTCATAATTACGCTCGTTAATTATTCGGCTAAATTGAACATAGTTAAACGATCGTGTGTAAATGAAACGCGTCCATTCGTACGCGACTGAATTTGTAATTAAATTTTTCATCTACCTCCTACCACTTCTCCGTACCGGAAACGTATTAATTAGTACTGATGCCAATCGCGATTATCAGTCAAATAATCAGACTGCTTTTCCTGATTTCAGTTCTGTATTGTGGAAGTACTATGCGTAATCATCGGAGGAGTCAGTCAAAGTTTTTAGAAATTTAGAAAATTTGCAAATTAGAAATCTGAAAAATTAAAAATTTGAAAAAGTCAACCCCTTATCAAAACCCTAAACAAAACACAGTCCAACCCTCCTCTAGCAATAATTCGACGTTAGAGCACGACGATTATTCGATCGACTTGGAAAATCTTTATTTTCCAAGGAAAGAAACAAGTCCCCAGAGGCGATACGTCGTTCTTCCAACTTTCTCCGAGGGAAGTTTCCTTAGGAACCATGGGATACAGGTGGGCCAAGCTAAGACGAATTATTGGAACGCCACAAATATTTCTTCCGAGATTCCTTCCGTTACCGGGACAAGAACGTTTATCGCTGAGGAACGTTAATTCGTTGAATGCTCAAGCGGAAACGAGTTGGTTCCTCTGTTCGATCCTCGAACTAGGACAATGGAGTGCATTCGAGTGGCACTAAACGAATACCTGGTTTGTGTACGTTGTAAAATTTATGGTCGCGTTAATGAGCTGAGCGTTTAATGAGATTGGTAATATGAAGCATAGCACTGATCGTTTTTGTTTGCTACAGTTTCAATTTTAATGCTTTACATCTTCGTTCTACTTTCTAATAAGTGTCATCTTAATGAATTTCCTTCTAAGTGGAGAAATTTCAATTTGATAATTTCTAGTAAAATTTTGATAAACTATAATAATGTGGGAATATTTACAAAGTATAAATTGTATAAAAAAAATTCAATTTCCTAGTAAATATACCTATGCATATCAGAGATGAATCTCTATTGTGATTCCAGAAGCCTCAATAAAAAGGGAAATCCACAAAGCTGCTAGGAAAATTCTCATAAATAAAATACTTCCACTTCCACATAAGGCATTCTAGGATTTCTTTTTATTTTCGTCATCCCAAGATGAAATCTTATTCTCATAAAAAAAAAATGAATTATTAACATGAATTTCCCTTTTCAAACGAGGAAACCACTCGATTTATTCAGCATCAATATGTTACACAAAGCGTCCTAATTCCCTCATCAGTTTTCATCCCGCAACTCTCGCGTTACAAATGAAAATCATTTGCAAGGCAGTGCGAAACAATGCTACCCCATGTGTCCAACGCATAATCCATGCAATTAATTCTTTCTAACACGATCAAATACGTCGTTGTCAACCGTTATTCACGATAGGAGACAACGAAGTTTCAGGAAAAAAAAAAATTGGTTAGCATTCGAGATATCAACTTTGCAGTATCGATTGCAATCATCGAAAACGCAAAACCGAATGCAAATTAAACGACGTTAAAAACGAGTTCGATTCGCGACAGAAATGTCCCTGGTGTACTCCATGGATCTCATAAAAATTCGCGCAACATCGTCGACCCGTAACTATAATCGTATTTCGAGGATGATAATTCAGCCGCGGCTACGACCGAATAAAACGTGAAATAATTTCCAATGCGTTCCGCCTCTCGACGTTATAACAATTATCGTTACGGGGTTGATTCCATGGCGGAACGGTTCTTACCGATTAGCTTAGCCGCGCGGTTTTGCTCGACAATGTAAAGGAATAAATACATACGGAATCTTTCTAGGAGAGCTTGAATTTCCTTGAATTTAAAAATCTTGGTTAATGATTTTTGGTTGCGTGAAATTAAGGGTTGAAGGATTGAAGAGGAATTTCAAATTACTAAAATATTTTCAGGACAAATAGAAATTTTTCAAATTCCACAATATGGAAATAAATCGACATACCTTTGACGGTTCCTCTTCCTGAATAGGAGTTTTCTAGAACGTAAGAAAGGACAATTTGTCGGGGAAGTTTCCGGTTGATCTGATGGCAAGGCTGCTAATTAAGCAGCTGCCGGTGAGTGAATTAAAACGGGCTCGCTTTAGCAGGCTAGCGACACCCGTTATCGTCTGATAATTAATAGGATGCCTCTGCTCGTAATTATGTTTTTGTTTTCTTCGCCCGTTGTTTTCTTCACAGCCGACGAATTAACGCGCGACCGAGCGTTCGTAAATTAGGGCCACCGGTTGGCACCATTCCCGAGTTTCCCTCGTTTCTCCAAACATAGGCACAATCAATTGATTAACGTACCCGACCTTCCAGAAAATTTAATTGGGTTAAGTGGCCATGGTTCGCGTTTACCATCGAATCATCCATCAACTTTGGACATTAGAAATCGTACATATATTTTTTAAATAAATAAACTAAGAGTAGAAGTACTCTAACACAATGGCCTATGTTAAAAAATAAAACAAGAAGGGGTTAATTGAAAAGTAAAGTTAAAACGAATAAATGTCACATGACTAATGGACAAAGATTTATATCCCTTCTCCGTCCAACCATAGGTATCCATTCAAAGGCTTAAAATACCATTTCTTCTTTCAGCTTGCAGTCCGACTTTCGCAAATAGGATTCCTTCCTCGGAGAAAAGTGCAGGTGGCACGAGAGGAGGTAAGTTTTAATGAAACGCGGCTTGGCTTATAACTGGCATCGGGACACGATAACGTAACATGAGGCACGCGCAAAACTTGGACGTGACAACGTTATCGCGAACCAGACACGCGGCTTGCTGAACTTTAAATAAGAAAATCTGATTGGAAGGGTCGCGAGAGACGAGTACCGCTGTCCAATACAATTTCTATACTCGCCCGGAAGTTTATCGGCGAAGGAGATGCCGAGAAATATTGTCATCTTCAGGATTAACATTCTCCGTCTTCTCGTTTACTTATTTTTTAATAGACAGAAGGAACCGAATAGATTTGATAAAAATGAAAAGGGCTGCTTGATGGAACTTGGAACGAATTTATGCCGAACGAAATGATCGAAATCGTGAAAGAGCGATGGCTATTTTGGAACGCAAGCCGCATGCAGCACGTTATGCCGCGAATATTTAACCGTAATTTCAGCAGGGAGAGGACAGCGGCAGAGATATCGAAGCGGGAACCGTCATATTTTCCGTGAGATATGTGAATTATCCGCAGGATATTGAATCGATCGAATATCTTCAAAGGCCTCGTATCCCATTTTCTCGGCACCCTTTCCTTTAAACTCCCTTTTTTTCTTGGAAAAATTATAACCGTGAAGATGGATCGAGAGGGTTACCTTCCCTTCTTTTTTCTATAAAATCATGTAAATTTCATGCGAAATATGGTGAAAATGGGTAGAATAATTTATTTTAACCGTTAGAGTTATTAGAGACAGAGGTATAGTCGTAAATGCTAATTCCACTGTGAAGGAAAACGATGAAAATACGAAAAATCTTTACGAGTATAATTCTATTGAAAGAGAATATGAATACAAAACGTTCCATTTCGAAAGCGATATTACATCCTATTGTAAAAGCAACTATATTATAGATGAAACTATTAATGATGATGCATTCAACCAAGCAATTTGGAATAATTTATGTATATTCACATTGCAGTGTATCAATACTAGATGATTATGTTATTCCAAGCGATTTCAGGAGCTGGTGATGAAGGTATTATATGAAACGTTATTTTAACACGATTTCTATTGAATTATTTGTCTACTTAATTACACAGCGTTGATTCTGCGTATCCTGAAGAAGAAACAGAGAACCAATTTCAAATGAAAAGGAAGAGAAAAGAGAGGGGATTAGCAGTCACAGAAGGTAGTAGACATAAAATATTCCAAGCAAAAGGAATACCAAAAACTTAGTCCTATTAATTATTGAAAATCCCCAAAAAGGAAGAATTCTCTAAGCCATACTGATAACCAAAGTAGAAATTGATTGTCGTAAAACAGTATTAAACCTGTCTATCCTTCTCGTTCGCGATAACGTAAAGTCTCCAAGGAAGGATGTCACGGATTGATCCTGTCGCTGTTAGCGTGTATCGTTCTCACCAATTTCCACCATTCGCGAAGTCGAATCGATAGTAACTAACACGAGGAACAAACTCGTGGAAAGAAAGACACGGTTTTGCAGGTACTATTATTCAAGCTGCCGCCAGGAACCGTCGTTGTCATTAGTTTCTTGTCGACGTTTCGCGATTATCGTGATCCAAGGAGTATCAACGCGGTCCAACGTGAAAGAAAAGCAAGGATAAAGACGAGCAAGGAGATCGTTTCTCTCATTCTGCCGGCAAGCTTTTTGCTCGTTCGTTCCTTTGTCGCATCGACGTCTCGTCGCGATTCTTTTTACAAGGGAACAGTTTCACTTCCCTATCGAACGTTCACAGTCGATGAACAATAAGCGTCTGTCTGCCACTCGATGACTGGCGTTCTTTCTTCGAGCCTACCACGATGACACGAGGAAGGATATAGATAACGGAGGAGGTGTCTTGAGAAACGGGGAAGGATCGTGAACGGATACTTTGAAAAATGGCATTGCTCCGACTCGCTTGATTCCTCATGACGCAGTCCTAATGTTGCAATCAATTTACTGCTGTGAGATCTGGTCTTCTTTAGAGGGAACTCTGAACTGAGTTCTTCAGATTGGAGTTGCAAAGTTTAGAATTGCAAAGCTAGGAATTGCAAAATTTGAAATTGCAAAGCTTGGAGTTGCAAAATTTAAAACTGCAATGCTTATAGTTGCAAAAACTTAGAATAACAAATTTCCGAAATACAGAGCTTCCAGAATTAAATATTTGAGAACACTACACTTGCATCCTCAACTCTTAAAATTTGCAAAGTTCCTAGCTGGAAGCTTGAAAATCATACAATTAAAATTCCTAGCTTCAGAGTCTAACTGAACTCTGAAATGCAGAAGCAACACAGAACTTCAACATCCCTCGATCCTAATATTTGCAATCAATTTCTGAGTAACGTTACCGTTTCTCGAAAATCAATCCCAACCGGACTCCCACCAATTTAGGATGTTCCGAAGCGAGACAGATATGAAAGAGGATCAAACAGAGAGCAAGAGAAACAGCAGCCGCAGCAGCGGGAAAGTCGAATATTGGAAGAAACTTATTTCAGAGGGGAAATACAATTTGAATGCAGCGCGAAACGGCAGGACCAAACTCTATACACAAAATGTCCGTTCATCTTTCTTCTTCCATCTTCCACAAAATTCCCCCTACATATATACCGTCCTTCTTTTTTAGATGTCTTCTTCCGTCAAGCAGCCCCTACACCCTCCTGCTATAACACAGCGCATGCATACGAAATGTAAAACGAGTCCCCGGCACTGCTAAAATATGGCGTCGTATATACTGTTGAGGGTCGTAGATGGAAGGAAGGAAGGAAGGAAGGAAGGAAGGAAGGAAGGAAGGAAGGAAGGAAGGAAGGAAGGAAGGAAGGAAACCGATTTAGGGCGACGGTGATTGGTACGGATCGACGGGTCTTAAACGCATCCTCGGCTTTCCGCTAACTCGATTGCGGAACGATGAATTTACGAGCGCGCAACTTCTGACTCTCGACGAGCGGAAGAACGTCCAGGTGGAAACTAGAGAAACGACAGGAGTACTGTTACTTTCTTCGAGAGGGAAACGCGATAATAATTGAACATTTCCAGAGGCTGCTTCTAACCCCTTGAACTTTCTTCGATCCCTTTTCATGGAGCACCCTAGCGTTCACATCTCAAAATTAATCAATATGTTGACAGATTTTGTAATTTTATTTTATTTCGGAGATTTTCAGAATTTTGTATTAAACTTGGTTGCAAATAAATTGTCACACGTTTCTACATATTACAATGTTCGAAACTTGTACACGTCTGGGAATTCTTTTAAGTAATGTTTTTGCCTCGAGCACTATCAAAGGAAGTGACTTCAGTTTTCCTAGAGAACATCTATCAAATAAGAAGGTTATTTACGACGTCCAGTGTACCGTTCTTCTTTCGCTTACAACGATTCATTTTTGTCAAACCGAGAGCTTTTCATTTCCGCCTGGTGCTCCAGTCATTCGGAAGTTATCAATGAATCAGTCCTTCAAACGTCTCAGTCGTGCGAGAAAGATATCTTACTAACATCCTCGGATCTAGAAGCTATCGTAGAACGCAGTATAACAAACTCAGAAAATTGATACATCGATGAAAAATATTGATTTCCTTGAAATTTCTCGTTTAACCAAAACTATCGCTTCCGCAAAAATTTATTTTGCAAATCCGTCTTTCTATTCCTAATAAATTAACCACTGACGATGTTCTCTGATACTTCGAGCCGAAATCAATGATGAACTTTATAATCCGCGGATAATCCTAGTATCAACGGAATTTATGGCTGATCATCGATAGACCCGCGCGCGGCAGTTAGAGTATCCCCAATCAGCGCTACAAAATATTCTTCATTCCCGTTTGAATTCCGAAATTTCCCGGGCGTCGCGGTTTAATAGACGGCCAGAGAAAGACAGAGGGGAAACGGTGAATAGAAACAGAGAATATCGAATCGCGTCGCTGATCAAATTTTCCTCTCGCAGATGAACCATTTGAGCGGGGAAAGCAACGCGGAGGCGACTGGTGGTAGACCACCGCGAACACAATCCGTCGCGTACAATACGCCACGATGAGGCAGCTTCAGCTGCTCTGTTGGCATTATTAGCGAGCCGATATCGACGAGATCTCATCCCCCGACTTCCTGTTCCCAGGAAAAAAAAGAGACTAACAGACAGCTAGAAAATCGAGACAAATATCGATGAACGAGTTACACGGGATTTGCTATGAAAAAATTCTTGAATTTTAAGAGTATTCGTTGAACCAACAAGAGATTCCATCAAAGTGTCGTTAACAGAAGGGTTACGTGTTAATGGAAAGCTTGGCAAAGTTTCGCGGACGTCAGTTTACGCGAACCCATCGGCCTGGCCGAGGAGCTTATTCAGCGTCAACTTCGTCGAGGCGAAGTCTGTCGTCGCGACGACTCTTTTCTTCGATGAACTTCCTCGAGCGAAGGTACGCCTTCGAGGGGAACGCTCTTATTCCAACTACTCGACGACGAAACCCGGTGCAATTGAACTTTCAAGAATTTCAACAAGGAGAGATCAAAGAGCGCGTTGCCGAAGGCTTCGCGAAACATTAGTCGAGTTATCGTAACAAACAAAATACCGACTTGACTTTGTTCGCCAAAGTTTGCCCGATCTTAGCCGAGGTTTTTATAGATTTAAGGAATCTAAAACGATGACAACCAATTGATTTAAGGGGGAAATCGGAAGAAGAATGAAAGTATCTCTGTCTGAAGCGATATCGATCACCCTCTCGCGGGTGCTTCTCGTTCGGCTGTCACACGGTCTCGGTGTAATTTCGCAAATGGTCAAATACAGGTCGTGAACTCGTGACATAAGTGTTCAGGGGAACGGCGTCGTGTGTTTGACACCTCGTACACGCGCGCCTCCGCTTCACGATCGTGCGGTAGCAGCCGGGAGGTTAACGGAACACAAGCATCCGAACACCGTGTACAGACTACTTGAAATGCGCGCGTTAAGCAATCAGCGCGCGGATTGTTAAGCAGTAACGCGGGTTATTTAGGCAATCCCGCGGATGTTTCGCTCGGATGCAGCATTATTTCGAAACTGAACATGCATTCGTGAAGGAAATATAGGATATCGTGAGTTTGAAATTAAATGAGAACGACGAGAACACGTAAATAATTTCATAACGATATCTCCTTTCGATTAAATTTTGTTTTTCAAGACACATCGGCGAGATATATAATTATAATTACCATTAATTCGAATAAAATCCAGACAATGGGATTCAAGAAACTGCGAGATTACAAACGAATCCGATTACCCTTTCCATTAAAGAGGGACAAACAGTTGAAACGCTCGCGGCTTATCGCGATTTTTTTCCTCCAAAGAAGCATTAACAAGCAACCCGTTGTTTCTCTAATTATTCCAACGTTTCTTATTAGCCGATCGATGAATCTCTTCGCTCGCTGGCTATTTACTCCCGGGCAATATCGAGGCTGTGTTTAACTAAACGTTACGAGCCACTCGATGAATCGTCCGGTGCTACGTGTATTATCCAACTGAGTAACCTAGATCATGGACTATTGAGCTCGTAATGTCAAGTACGCCAAAGGGGTCGATCGTGAGCAACGTTCGTGGGTAGGATCGATATCGAGGAAACGCGGGGACGAGAGAAGGTTTAGCCGACGAGGGTTGCAACCTCAAACTACCCGAGGCTAGTGGCACTCTGGTCGCCGGCACGGAAACCGGTCCAATTACAGATCACGCCTTTGACCGGGGCCCCGAGTGTTTAACTACGCGCCCCTGGAAAGGGGGACACAACCTTACCCAGCAGGGATCATCGTTAATGGATCGAACTATGCGAAGATCAGGCTTCTAGCTTCTTATGGTTTGTGTATACGAGGCTGTTATACTCTCGGAGTTGGACGGAATGGATTCAGGGAGGCAATTTGAATTAAATCCACGATGGGTTGCTTTTGGATCGATCGAAGGGAGTTTGGAATTTAAAATAGATCCCATTTTTTTCCCACTTCTGATGGGAGGAAGTTTGGAGAATTTATAGCTTTGATATAAAATAATATTTGCATAGATTTCATAAGGGTGAATTGTCAATTAAATAGACCATCCAAATAAGAGTTAATCGACTGTGATTAAAAAAAAACGCCATAAATGTTAATTACCATGAACCGGGAAATATAAATCTGTAGAACAAATTGCATTGACAACGTTAAACCGCGGAGATCCTCGATTTACTCATTAAACTCAATTGCTCTCGCGTTACCTATAACCGCAGAACAAAAGCGGCGAACATTAAAGCGATATTTACGTTCATTTTCCATGAAACAATCGTCGAACGTGACAGTGGCACGGTGTAACGAAATGTTGCGGAAAAAATAGATTTTTACACAACGACAGAATGCGATTATTTAACAAAAATGGCTCGCTAACGAGAAACAGGCGTTGTTGTTTGCGCGGCAAGTTTATTTTTCGCTCTCGCAAACATCTCTCTCCAACTTTCCAACCTGCGACAAATGAAATTATACACGTGGTATTTAAAAACCGTAACACAGTATTAAAAGAACATTTCCACGTGTTATTCTGTTGGGGCAACAGTAGAGAAAAAATGTTACGCACAAAACGTTCGCCCGGTTCATGGATAATTCAACCACGACGCTGTATAATTCAGTAGCTCGACTTGCTGACGTTTTCAAATTTTCAAATTCGATTCTCCTGACAGTCAAATCGTCGTAGAGTTAAATTTTTAACAATCAAAAGCCGTATGACCGACCGATTTTCTTATATAATTAAAGTGAGGGTGTATTATATGTTTTCACAACTTATTTCTAGATTTTCTAATATTTGAAGCAGAAATATTTAAACTACCGTTGATTTTTATATATTGTACTTTGAACAAAACAAGATACGAAATCGGAACGAATTATTTTCCAAGCTAGCCAACTGCTGGCAAAAATGCCGGTCTAAGTTTTCGCATCGAACGGTTTCGCGAGGAAAGAAACGAGCTCGCGCGTCACGAAAGAAAACGTGGAAACGCGGAGATTGCTACTTCGCGTTGGGGGAAATTCGAAGAAACTTAGTTGGAACATGAAGAAACGGGAGTCGCGCGAAAAACGCATCGAAGATGCGGCTCGTATATACGTTCCTGCCCCGATGGGACCACTTCCGGATCTTTCTTGCCGGATAAGCAGACGTCGGTACGCTGACAAAATAAATAGCTCGCGAACGTGTTCTACCTGGTTGTATGAAAAACAACCTAAAACAACCTGATACAACGCTTCCATGCAAGATTTGACAAGAAATTGGTTTATAATTAATATCGACTAGCAAATAAAAATAAAAAGGTGTTCAGAAGTGTTACTGACATGTAATCAAATGAATAATTAAAATATAATTACTGCACTTTAAAATCAACAAGTGTTCTTTTCTTTTTATATTTTTAAATTCTAAAATTTAATTACAGAAAATTGTAAATATTCTACCTTGTAACATTAACGACTCAGCAATGCAAAGAGTAACTTTGAAGCTCGTCGTGACCTGGTATCGTTAATTAACTGCTGAACAATTATCATCGAGCGGAACGCATGGCCTGAAAAGTCAAAGTATTCATAACGCAGTCATGATATTCAGTGTACTCCTCTGTCAACCACGAAAACGACCACCATTTCTCAGCGTCCTCGTTTCTATCTTGTTCTGGAACGCATCTTAACGACACTTTGCTAAAGTTTGTATCTTTGACACTCTTTCGCGCGAGATACACGCAGTCGTTTCGCGAACACAGCGAAGCTAATTTAAAGTGCAAGAAAACTGCGAGAAATTATACTCGATCCAACGAGACGATATAGTATATGCGTACTTACAAATTACTTTACTTTAATTTTCCCCGGTTCGGAAAAAAAGGATGCATTTTTACATCCCGTTTCCTCCAGGCGGCGTACTTTAGGGACTTTTGCTGTCCCCTTTTGCCCAACGAACATTTTCGGCCACGCGCGCTTTGCGCGCCTTTTTTCAAATCTCATTTCCTTTTACATTTTACATTGTTTCATACATTTGCCATATTTTTACAATTTTTTGCTTGAGTCTGTGTGTGTGTGTCCCCTTTTAGTCGCCTCTTACGACAGGCAGGGGATACCGTGGCCGTATTCTAATCCCCCCGAGCCACAGGGGTTGTACTTACAAATGCACGTGTTCGATGCAGGCCCGGCTCACAATGCACAAACCTCGACCGAACCGTTTGAAGGAGTGGAAACAACTGAGTTCCGGCCGTGCGTCGAGCGCGTGAATTTGTAAACATATACAAACTCGTCTCATTGGACGGATTATAGCCTCGATCGACTACCTCGATCGGCTGCCTCGATCGGCTGCCTCAAAGAAGGATAATTTGAATGGCAATAGAATTTTGATGAGATCCTAATCTGCATATCATAAGAATAGAATAGGGGAACGTCTATAAGAATCTTTCTTACGATTTCCATAATTTCCACGTGACAATGCTACAGTGAAATCCTCTTCAATTTTTGAAATCAAATTATTGGTCTTCAAAGTTCAACTCCACTATTGTCCTACCTTTATGATTCACGCTACTCGTGAACGAACGAACTGAGAAATCAGAATAAAGGATCATAAAAGTGTTGGAGGTTCATAAAATGAATTTTGATCGAAGTTCCTGGAGTTTTTCTCCCTCGAATCGAGTAAAATATCAGGTTAGTTCAATTCTGGAACTCTAGAGTGAAATGAAAATATATTGCACGTCGATTCTGACTTAAGAACTCGATTATAATCTTTTTTACAATTTTAGCAACGGTGTTAATTTTTGGAAGAAGAGGAAAAAACTCAATATCGCAACAATGGAACGCATGGGTCGATTGGTGGGCATTGGAGGAAGTCACTAGTCCTGTCGGATTTCCCTACACCGGCGACGGTGACGCTTGTTTGTCGCCGGTGCTGAAAAAAACGCATCTCCGGAAGCAAAAAGTCAGGATTTTCGTGTCCGCTGTCGGCGACATTTGTCCATCCGTGTATCGTTTTGCCTTTTGTTCCGTTGACAATGAAAAGCAGAGCCAATCGAACGTAGACAATCGCTCTGTGAATCAATAAACGTCACTCCCCATCCCTTCCTATTATAATGGACCCACAAATCGGTTCTCCTTATCTATCGTTATTTAATTAATAATCTCAAATTTAATTTAATTTTGGCATATGTAAGTAATTTGTTAAATTATTGTAAAATTATTAATTTACACTATGTATCTGATTATTATAATAAAGTTTGAAGATTTTCTCAAAATTAAGAATTTAATTACCTAATTATTTGAAACAAATCATCTATACCCGAGTGATTAAATAACAACTGTTGAAAATATAGAATAATTTTCCAAGAACCCACTTGTCTTTCTGAACGACTCTGTAAAGTACAATTAATCAGAACGATTTATTCTGAAAATCCGCAAGCAATCTTCGGCGAAGTTGTTTATAGCGAAAGTCGAGGAAACGAATAGGAGACAAACAGTCGTTGGAGGTTTCTCAGATTTTTATTTATGTCGCGTGGCAGCGAGTAATAAAATGGTACCCGTGGTTCAGGATTATCCGTCAACGAACACACACTGATCGTGGACACGGTATCTCACTACGTTTTTATTACCTATTCCAACGGTAAAGATGGAGTCCGAAGGAAACGCCACTTTCTTGGTGACTTTAACCGAACCCTTGGTTCGTGGCACGTAGAAGAAATAAAGTGAGAGAGCGCCGCCGGCAATAAAAGCAACCCTTAAGGGTTCCCCGCAAGCTTGCCAAATAAATACGTCCCCCAGACGTCACATACTGACGATATCTGATCTTCCAGTGACTGGAGCCACTGGAAAGTCATTGTTTCAAAAGGAGTATACGTGACACGGTTTCGTTAGAGACCGTCGGATTGTCAGTTTACTCTAAGCAGCCTTTAACATTTCTACCCTTTTTCTTTCACTATTTTTTTCCCCCGACTTTATCGTTCGTCGATATTGGATGAATTTTGCGGAGTTAGGAATCGTTAGTTTTCCGACGCGCATCGCGTTTCACCCGATCGAAAATTTTCAAATTATCCGTATTAATTAGAAATTCTACCTCGGTGTAAAATTTCACACGGTACATTTTCCTTGCAATTCGAATCCATGCACAATGCTTTCACGCTTGCTCTATTCTACAGGGAATATCCTGCAGTTTATTTTCGAATCGTTTTGTGTGTTCGTCCATCGGAGATTTGAAAAAAAAAAATTTGTTTTATCATGTATACCAGTTGGATACTCGATAGGGCGCGGCCAGTCAGTACCATCCACTTTTTCAACGAAATAAACCAACGGTGTCAAAGCCGTGGGATTCGGTAAATCGGATAACATTCAAAATCGACGCGACGGCTAAAAGCACCACAGGGATACCATTATTCGATGTTTGCACGGGGGGAAGTGTGAAAAACCTTAGGAAATTAGAATTTCACGTATCAAATTAGAAATATACGAAACGGGAAAATTATGGTATAATAATCCTGATGCATAAATTTTGTGTCAAGCGATACCATTTTAAAGAAATATGGTAACAGAGCATGTCATACGAATCGCATTCAATAAATCTACGTATCCAATAAAATATTCAAACACTTTAAATCGTGAGATCAATTTTTGAAATTGATACTCACATAAAGTGCAATAACAGAATTGATGAAAAAAATATACGAATTATTCCTGCGAATAGAAAAATGTTCAATGAAGAGATAAATAAAGAATTTTCATTTTTCCTTATCCAACCCCTAAAAATTCCACTACAATTTCAAGAAAACATAATCCTGAACGTCTTATCAATACCAGTTTTCTAACAAATTCCCCCTATCTAAATAACATCACACTTTATGAAACATCCTGTACGGGTGCATAACCTTCTGGAGCACGTAAGGACAAAGAAGCAGCTATTTTCCATGCGAGGCATGTTAGAGGGTTGGGGTAGAGACGGTTAACCCCTGGATCCAACATAAGAGAAGTTCCCTTGTGTGGGTCATTGTGCCGGTGTGCACATACATTGTCGACAAGGTGCACAAAGTTCACGGTGTCTCCTACGTGTGAGGTCTTACCGGTTATATACGGTTACAGGGTCAAAGGTGAGGCACTGGCCAGTTAGATATATTGCACCGGTGTTGAGTTTCAACGGCGTCGTTCGGATAACGGTAATCTCAGAGGCCTCGAGCTCGACTATGGTGCTGGAGGAATTGAAAGACCCCTATGGAAAAGGAAGACACCCTTGTCCGAAATGCTCTCCATGGAAGTGCTCTTTTTCATGATTGCTTTACTTTATCATCGACAATTTTGTTGTTACGCTAAGAGACATATGGGTTCTTCTTCAATTCCAATGTTCCATATACCATTTAGCCATTTTTTTAAATAATTGGAAATATTCAGATTTCCAAACACGATCTCATTTGATTCATTTATTAGTAAAATTCAGTGAAAGATTGATTGGTTAATTGAAATGTATATATGTTATTTGAACAACAAATAGTCGAAATGGTATATGATTTTAATTGGGTAAACTTCGTCTAATTGTTAATAATATTCTCACGAATTTCATTCGATAATAAAGGACTTTTCATTTCGGAGAAACGAGACAAAACTGTAGTGCTGCTATTGATTATTGATAAGGTATTGCTTTTTATGGGTACCACGGAATTCAATTATTTTGTGGATGCACGCATGGAACATTTCCGGTTTGCAGATAGAATTCATGAAATTGAACTGCAAGAACGGAGACGTCATTACGATAGTCAATATTTGATTGCTACCCGAAGAGGGTGAACGACAAAAAATCGTCCTCTGTGAACGCGACAATGGCGTTGGGATCCTTCGGTGTCTTCGTTTCCGTTTCCGGAAAACGCGTCTTCAGGTTCGAGGTGTGCGATTGTTGGCGAGAATCGATAACACGCAATGGTTACCCCCGATGGGTTTCGTAAAATGCGATCGTTAGAGCGCGTTTTCCACTCCGTTTGCAAAATGTAATTTTAGTAATATATAATATATCTATGAATGGAAAAACCATTTGAAAAGCTAAGCACCATAGGTGAAAATTCTTATGCAGCTGTTCGCCCTTATCGAAAACGTGCCCTAAAAGCGGTCACTCGAATCGACGATAAGCAAAAGGTCTCGTAGTCGACTTACAATTCCGTTACTCGCGTTTTCGTCGTCGTTTCCCCAATCGCGTTTCCGCTTGCTCGCTTCTGGCCAGCAGATTTCTTTTTCCAAGCGAGCACCGATTATTCGACGACTTTCAACCATCCCGTTGTTAATAGATCGTCGTCGAACGCGACGACGCGTTATCTTTCATCGTCCTTGTAATTTAATCGACGTGGAATATAATTGAAATCGTGCCAACGTTTCGTTTCTTTCCTTCGATTCCGATCGGAATAAGTTGCTTGCTGCTTCCCGTTTTCGCGGAATCAGCTCGCCAACGCTTACCATCGCGCTGCGTTGATTGAATTTCGTGGCCAGGTTAATTAATTTCACCTCGCCGGACCGACCGATAATGAAGAATTGATACACGGTGTGCTTTCGTTGATCGGTTTACATTTCGTTCTTCCCCGTGTATCGAAATTTTCTTTTTGCAAAAGAAAAAGGAGAAACCTGATTCTGAGAAGCGAATGGAAAATACTCTGAATTTCAATATTTATGTCGTATCAAAATCACGTGTGTTCGAATATCGATGGCAGCGATTGATTGTAATACAAAATATTGAAGCGCATTTTTGCACCTCTCAAAATGCAGTTTCATCCTTTGTGCGAGTTTTTTTACAAGATTCAATTCCGATATTTTCGTTTGTCAATTCGATGAAATGACTATTTTTCCGGAAAAAAACCGCGCGCACAGTTGATTCAATTCTGCACGCTAACACGCGTTCCAACAAATTTTACGAGGAACGAATGCGAAATATTCTCAATTCGTCCACAGTTTTTCGGATCCATTGATTGCAGTACGAAATATTGAAGTGTATATGTTTTCACATTTTTCCAAATGCAGTTTTACCTTTTGTGCGAGGGTCTTCTTTACAGAAAAATCTCTGTATAACTGATTATGATTTATCGATTTCTATAGAAAATTATTATAAAAAAAGGAGTGTTAAACATTTGATACTATAATAATAATTACGCGATTAGACGAGAGGAGGAGAAATGTCGTAATAATTGCAGAAAATTAACCAAGTCAGAGAGGAATAACCCTTTCCACCTAGCAGTCTTAATTGATAGACACCGGACTTCTGTCGACCAAAAGCGGGGGTGGCAATCGGCTCGACGGACCATGGATCCGCTTATAATCCGATTTCCCTCGGGGTAAGCTGTCTATGTACGCGCGTGTACACGCGAATCTGGAAAGCAAACTGTACGGGTAAGAGGAGGATGAGAAGGAGTAGGAGGAAGAGAAGGAGGATGTGATCCGCGTGTGTCACGATGCAAATGTTTGCTTGTTCAGCAAGTCGAGCACACGGCTATGGTCGAACTCGAACTCGAACTCGAGCAGCCGCTACTCGGAGCTGCATGCGAGAACGTCTTCCGCCGCATTGATTGCGAGTTTATGCTCCCCGGACGAATTCACCATGCTTCGAGTGCTCGTTCCCTTGGCTGCAACCTACCAAAATCGTTGCTTCCAACCCCCTCAGTTTGCTTCCCGTTTACCGACAATCTACCCTGTTTCCACGTTTCTTCCCCCGACCGACCGATAAACCCTCGCTGCATACGCGTTTCAAGGTGTTGGGAAACGAGCAATAGTGTGATATTTTCGATGAATTTCGAACGTTTCGATGCCTTTTAATAAGCCAGTAAATTGAAAAGTCTTTTCAACTGGGTTTAAAAATGAAGGTATTACTTCAAATCTAACTTACATTTCCATAGATCATATTAACACTAGAACTGTCGATGCACATGCACTTTGCACTCTGATGCACCCTTATTTTTGAATTGCAAATAATGTAGAAAATTAAATAAATAATGGATGAATTTAATATATAAAAACCCTTCTTTATCTCGACAATAGCCGACATGCATTTCAACAAAAATAATTCGATAAAAATGATAATTTAAAATAAGAAACTTGAAACCTGTTATCTCGACTGGTTTGATAGTTCTAATGTTAAATTTCAACGATTAAACCATTGAAACGAACCT